>NC_034411.1:94260880-94608170 GCF_002078875.1 Numida meleagris | reverse complement strand
GCGGGGCAGCCATGGCAAACCAGCCGACCCTAGCACAGTGTAGGGCAGCCTTAACGAGGTGCAACTGGTCCGGTCCTCCCGGTTGCCTGTAGTGCCGGCTCCGCCCTGACGGCGTTACCAGTCTGATAACAGGTGCCCCTGCACTAACCACTCCCAATACAGTGATATAACAGGCCTCTTCACACCCAATACAGCGGTATAACAGGCCTCTTCACACCCAATACAGCGATATAACAGGCCTCCACACTGTGTAGTCACGTGAACTATATATATCACGTGAACTATATATATCAACCCCATCTAATGGATACTAAGTACAAATGAATAAATTAATCATTTTCATAAATATATAGAGCATGCTAGCAGGAATCACAGATCTAAATGTTAAAATATGGAAAGGCATAATGCTTCTAGGTTAAGGACTGACTTATTAAATCGCCATCAAAGTTTACTATTTCAGGCATACAATCTGTCAATAAAGAGCAAATAAAGAATGCTTTACTTCCCAGGTTAAGTAGAATTTGTGAAGCTGAGATAATGCTAATTGCATGCTCTCTGAAAAATAAGCTTTTGCAAAGAAGAAAAGAAAAGAAAGGGAATATAATGTGGATGAAAAAGATTTTCTGATAATTATCTGTCACTAATTACATATTCAGTCTCTAAAAATAATAGGTTAATGATGGTAACCTACATAATAATGCTGCTGAAGACTTCCTTCCATGCATATGTACACTCCAAGAAACCTTTTAATTCCGGCTCCCACCTCAGCACAGCAGCACTTCTCATTGTCTTGCAGATGCCCAGGGAGAAGTTGTGAGGCAAGAGAAGAAACTGTTCTCAACCTGGTAAAAGCCGTTTCATTTGATGTCACTCCAAGCATAATTTGGACAGCTAGAAGGAAAGATGTTAAAGAGAGCCAAAAAAGCAGACAGTTCCTCCAGGGGAGAAGCATATAAATGCTACTGGCATTTGTATGATCTCAGACTACTTGCACTGCCAGACTAAGAAGCCGCTGATTTAAAGCTATTATCTCTTGTCATCTCTATCCAACACAGGAAGGATTCAGCAGCATCTAAGGTTTGGTGGTTTACAGTGAACCAGCAGTATGCTTAATGCTAACCAGGCCAGGAGCCTGGAGTGAGGACTAGTCATTACACCACCACCAAGAAGTATAAATTTATGGGTAGACAACACTGGGGAAATACTGAGAAGCATTTGTATTTTCTTTTTTGTAGAGCGTTCGTTGGGAGTAGTGACGGAAAATCATGGGAGACATCACTGGCAACTTTTCTGACAGTGGCATATGCGCAGTTCAGCAATCTGTTACTCGCAGAGAAACGGACATGGGATTGACAAGCGACTGGCAGGAACGTTTCCGGAATAACTGTGGCAAAGTAAGATAACAGTCATCAAGGCAGGATTTATTGCAGGGTGCTACTTAAAAATATATATATAAAGATTCCAGTATGGAAAAACTGCGTTCAGTAACCTTTTCCCAACTGTGTGGAGAATGGAATCTGAGGCAATGTCAGCACTTGTAGTAGTTTCCAAAATGGGCAAGAGTTACTGCTCTTAGACTCAAAGACTCTGAGGCCTAAAGGGACTGCTCAGATCATTTTCTCTGCCTGCTCAGAAAACACAAGCTACAGAATCCCACCTAATGACAAACTGCAGAATTAAAACATATGTAACCTATTACAACTGTAGTTTAATATATATTATAAAATAATTAAAAACTACAATACTTGAATGCTTGTAGTACATGTCACTGAGTCTCAGTATAAAATGTAGGGCTTTATCTGAAACTCCCTGAACAAAAAGAAACTTTCTTCTTCTTGCACTTCAGAGGGATTTTTCTCTATTACATACACACAATGTTGCAAATAGATAAGAATATAAGAGATGAACTATTTATTTTCTTTAAGGAATAATTTGAGAAGTCTACACCGGCTAGAATTTCATATGTGAATATAAGAGACCTTAGAATCCACAAGCTAAAGGAGCATAAAAACTAATTTTCCATACTGATGGCTAGATGAACTCAGGCATTTGGACTAAAATCAACTGCCTATATTTATGGCAAGTAACTCTTTTATGACTTCAGAGTACCACCATTCACATGCAAAACTCCACTTTGGGTTACTACACGCCATGTAGCCTGCACATCATTCACCCAGGAAATACAACACTTAAAGCCAAAAGGAGGAGTGAGTATTCTGTCACTGCAACTTTTCAGTGAATAACAAGATCAGGGGTTTTTACACTGTGGGTGGTTTTTTCTCCCCTTCTATTTTTCATTGTCTTTTGCTAGTTTAAATAAAACAATGAATTTGCACGTGTTAATGCATCTGAATAGATACATGTTTAAGATCTAAAAGCCCAGATGGTACTGGAGGTAAGCCAACTCTGAGGCTTATTTTGTAGCCTTTTGAAGCCTTTTGCACAGCTGAGCTGCATTCAGAATCTGCTGTTGGTCCCATGCTGCAAAAGACCCAGAGTATTCACAGGCACAGGGAAAGATTTTTGTTTCTGTGCTGACTTAAGATCTATGCTGTAGTTTTGCCAGATTTCCAGCATGTGGTTGGTATGCAATGACACATCTGCTTTGACTGAACGGAAAAGAGGGTAATAGCATGAAATAGCTACTATTTTAGTTGCTGCCTCACAAAATTCTTTCAACATCATGCTTTTCTCAGGCAGAAACAGAAACTGGCTGGAACTAAAGATAGTTAATTTAGAGGAAGAATATCCAAGTTAGTGAAGGTAGAAATAAACATGCAAAATGGCTTTACTATCTGAACTTTGATATGTCAAACATGAAACATTTCAAGAGATGAGATGATTTCACTCTCAGGAAGACTCTCCTTTTATTTTCTTTCATTTTCTGACACCTTTCCAATGACAAGTCTTCAGCACATATCCACTGTAGCTTCAACTTTTCCTCAGAGGATGTGTAGCAGAGCCATTCAACTGATGTGTAAAAGATCTAGAAAAGCCCTGTTTCTGTTCTATTAGCACCAACAACTTTCTGAGAAAATAAATGTATGAAAAATAATCTTTATGTGTTTTTCTTATGCTTCTGTAAAATGTATTAAATGATCATTTCATTTTTAGTGCCTAGAGGCTCAAATAAGATTCTTCCAAGTATGGCCAGAATTGTAGGGAAAGACAATCTCTGTTACAAATTGATCAAGATATTAACTGATGAAGTACTAAAAAAAGGGAAAAAAAGAAAAAAAAATATCAGGAAATCTATGAAAAACTAGGAACTGAATCCAGACTGATTACTAGAAGATCAGCAGGGTGCCTGTGCCCTATCCATTAATAAGAACACCTGATTCACTTTACAGTAATATTGTGATATTAAATGAATCAACATAACCAAGAGAGAGAAAAAGAAGCGTAGAAATTGTTCAAAGCATGTTAAATTCGGCCTTAAGCAAAAGCTTGGAATATAAATCTCAGTGTCACAAGACCCCCACAGATAAACGATCTCTGTGTTCCAATCCTATTGTCCATATGGGAGAAATTTAAAGCCCTAGTTGTTCCTCAAGGCAGAACAGCCTTAATATGAAAAAAAGACCCCAATACAGAACAAAAACATTTGTCTTTACTTTATGTATCAGCATATCCTTTGCTTGCAGATAAAAAAAAAATCCAGTACAGTTAAATTATATCCCCAAATCCAGTTTGTTGGGGGTCCTACAACTTCAGCCTCCAAAGCTTTTAAGAACTAAGGTTATGAACTACTAAATATAACTCACTGCATAAAGAAGAAATCATTAATTAATTAATTGTGGTCAAAACAGTGGAGCTAATGGAAATTTATGCGGCCCAGAAACTAGCCTTTATCTGTTTTTTTTTGTTTGTTTGTTTGTTTGTTTCAAACTAATCAGTGTTGTACACCTAAGTATATAGAAGATTGAAAAAAATATTGATGATCAAAGAGTAAAAATTGTCACACACAACTCACAAAACTCCATTTTTATAAGACACTATTCTAAAGATACTAAAACTAATCTGCTGTAATTCACCTCATGGATCCAATTTCTCTTCACTCCTTTCTGCACTAACGCCAGCCTTTTTGTAACGTATTCTTTGTCATCATGCACTCTCTTTGATCTAAGAAATAGCCACCTAGTACATCTATGCATTTCATCAACACTCCACAGATTCTGAAATGTCAATTAAATATATTTTCAGTCATACCTTTATTTCTCAGATTTCCCATCGCAGTCACGTTTGTTTTTTTCTGTCTATAATCATTTAGTTTTGGAAGACATTTTCACATGTAATAATTTCATACAGAATGTGACTTAGTGCATGTCAATGATATTTAAGGAATAAGATTTTCATACTGAAACATGCTACAATCATCCATAGCTAACTCATAGCTGCTCAGTTAACTATTTGACATTTGATTTCTGTATCAAATTGGAAAATTTATTATAACAAATCTGTTGAAACATATGCTCTTATCTCAGCTGTACACCTAATAACTTTTAGATCAAATGTACAAAGACAACGGAATTCAAAGGACGCATTTGTTATGTCACCACAGATCAGTTAATAATGCAGATGTCTAATTATGTAATTAGATTTAACATTCAGATGCCACAAAGGATTAACTTAATTACAAAATGGACTTAAAAATCAATCTTGCAAAAAGTAAACTTGTATTATGTGGCTGTTCAATATATTTTTCAAATGTTGCAAATGAAGATAAAAAGTATTTAATATACAACTTAATGGAAGAATACTTTGTGTGTGTGTCTGTGTGCTTTCTTAACAGAAACATATTCATACACCGAATTTATAGTTCATTACTTTGTCTGGTAGATAACAGTAATAATTAAGCTAATGCAGATTTCTAATTGTATTTGGAATAGGAGATAAAGAAAATCAAATAATGTAGTACTAACTAAATGTAGCCTGTCTAAAGAAAAAAAAATCCAAACTGGACATGAAAACACACCACAGTTATAAAATCAGAGAATCCATAGAGTTGGAAGGGACCCTTGAGGGTCATATAGTCCAACTCCCCTGCAATGAACACAGACAGAAACATAGAATTGCTCAGGTTGGAAAAGACCTTCAAGATCATCAGGTCTAACTGCAACCTCACCATACTAGTCTAACTCTAACAACTCACCACTAGATCATGTCCCTGAGCACCACATCTAAACGGTTTTTAAACACATTCAGGGATGGTGACTCAACCACCTCCTTGGGGAGCCTATTCCATTGGTCAACAACCCCTTCTGTAATGAAGGTTTTCCTGATTTCTAACCTAAACCTCCCCTGACACAACTTGAGGCCATTTCCCCTTGTCCTGTCACCTGTCACCAGTGAGAAGAGACCAGCTCTACTCTCACTGCAATCACCTTTCAGGTATTTGAAGAGAGCAATAAGGTCTCCCCTCAGCCTACTCTTCCCCAGACTAAACAGCCCCAGGTCCTTTAGTTGCTCCTCGTAGGGAATATTATCCAAACCCTTCACAAGCCTTGTTGCCCTTCTTTGGATCTGCTCCAGCACCTCAATGTCCATCCACAGCTTGATCAGTTTGCTCAGAGCTCCATCAATCCTGGCCTTGAATGTCTCCAGAGATGGGGCTTCCACCACATCTCTGGGTAACCTGTTCTAATTTTGTGATAATGACCTAGAAAATATGAATGGTGATGCTGACTAAAATATGAAAAAATATAAATTCAAATAATACAGTCAAAAACTCAAATCACAATTTGTCTTATCTGCAATAATCAGAAAGGAAATGAAATAAGATAGGTTGACAGATTTCATACCAGTATTTCAAAATGACATGTAAAATCTTCCAACTGTGATCAGAATTTGAACCCAACACATTACAAATTGAAATCAAGTGATCTGATTGATTAGCATTTCATTGACTGATACCAAAAAAGAGGGTAAAAAACTGTAGGGAAAAAATATGTTTCACTCAGTGAGAAATCAATTGTGTCTCTACAAACATGTTCTGCATCAAATGTGAGGCCTATTGAAAGTTAGAGGGAAGACTGATTGTACACTGAGATCAGAATGAATCAGGCTCCCTGAACAATCAGAAAACAACTGTGGGTTTTTTTTGCTTGTTTTTTTGTTAGGTTAGAGTAAAAGCACTGTAGTAAATGATGCATGACTACTGCTTCACAGGGTTGGCCTGAACGAAGGCCTTGTATGAGTCAGTTTGAAATGGCTCTGTAGACAGTTATCAAAACCACAGCTGGTTCCTAGGAGCAGTTTTGACTGTTGTCAGGGAAGACTCTTTCTGATGCCACCCAGAAAGATGAATCCAGAAAATGTCTCACCAGAGATGAGCTCAGTGATTCTTCCTTCTCTTTTCCCATTTGCTTCAGCTCAGACATAGAAATCCTAATTATTGAGAAGGCTCATAGCCTAAGGTACACAGAAGCAGAAAACTAGGTTTTTTGATTAATGAATGAAGAACACTGAGATGTTAAGGCCTAATCAAAGGAAAGGCATGGATTCCCAGTGATGGTATTGGGAATCAAAATGGCACAAAATTAAATATCCAATTTGGAAGAAAACTAAAAGCAGATGGACAGCAGATTTTTGGCATTACTAGATGTTGCCTTAGGGGGGGGGTTGTCTGAGGCATGTTTCTGTACAACATTCACTTTTGTTTCTAGGAAAAATTTCATCTTTAGAAAAATTTCTTCTCAGAAGGAGTGGTGAGGCACTGGAACAGGCTGCCCAAGGAAGTGGTGGAGTCACCGTTCCTGGAAGTTTTTAAGAAATGTGTAGCTGTGGCACTGAGTGACATAGTTTAGCAGGCATGGTGGTGATGTTTGATGGTTAGACTAGATTATCTTAGTGGTCTTCTCCAAACTTAACGATTCTATGATTCTTTCCCAGCTATGCTAAAAGTGGCTATGATAACTGCTACATGACAAAAAATAAATAGCAAAACCAGATCTCTACACTTTTTTTAACAATCCACTTTGCTGACCAACACAATAGGGAGAGGGATCCTCTGCTTCTTTCTATCCTGTCTTTGCTACAGAAAATTTCAGTCCATGTCAGTGTCCCAGTACAGAAAGCCTGTTTGATAATAACTTGTTAATGGTCAAACTGGCAATATGTCCTTATTAGGGGAGAATGCCTTTATTCTTTTTACAATTTACATAACTTTCACTATTTTTAATAATCTTTTTCTCTAAAAAAATCAGTCGAAGTAAACAAAAGGTATTCAGACAGGTAATTACTGATGATTGAAAATCCCTCAGCAGTACTATTTCCTACTAAAATGTTAGTTCATGAAATTTTTATTGTATAATTTTGGAAGAACACACAGATTTAGACAAAATTTTCAGAGAAGGAAACTGAAACAAAGTATGAATTTCACTTCTTTTTGAGGCTACTAAAGTTGTTCATTTCCATCTTTATATTTACCTTATATATACTTTATAGTCATTATTACTATAAAAAGTCAGAATTAATCAAAATACCTTTTAAACGTCATTTAACCACTGTAGTTCAAAATGTAACACAAAGAAGATTGTGTGATATCATCAAGCTGAGAGAGGAGGGGAAATTCCTGCTTCCTTTTGATTCATAATGCAATTAACTTTTAGAATGTCAGAATTTCTCTCCAAACAGAAATGCCAAGTCCTGACCAGCTGGAATGATTAGGGCAACAATATTTATTTCTGTAGTTTACTGTGTGATTTTACTATCTCTTGAGTGTCAAAGTGAAATATCAAAATAAATGATCAGTAAAGGTCATTTTAAATGAGTTATAGTTATAAGAAATCTGCACACTTCTAGTTGAGAATCTGCTTCTTCTATAATCAGTTCAGTTGCATGCTTGCCCTGAGTTTTGCTTGTTCACACAGACACTCCTACCAATATGGAGGTGGCCACCTGCCAGCACAAGAAATATATAAGAGCACAAGAGGACCTGTTCCTGTTAGCTACATAGTAAGTACTGCCAGATGTGCAAGTGCTATAAATTTAAGTCAGCATGCACCTTTTTGCCAAATTTATGATCACCAAAAAAAAAGTTTTTGCTGTTGAATTTAACAGCTAAAATGCTGATGACCGGAGTTAATGCCATCTGGTGTGTCAGACAATTGTGATTTCCCAAACAGATATATTCTGTAGAACAGAAAATGCCAGTATAGTTAAGATGAAAATGGGAAACCTGTGCTGTTTACAACAAGCAAACATGTGACCTTGTAGGACCATCACCATGTCATTGTTGCTGGGTGCTGGCACCTTCAGTTTGAAGACACTCATACATCATGCTGCCACTCTGCAGATAAATGGAGTTTATGACCTGCCCAGCTGCTTCTACATCACTATTTAAGTGGTGAAATTAAAACCAGCTGTGAAATGCTTCTCGCTCTTCTTTGTGGAACACCTCTGTGGGACTGGACAGGCACAACCAATTCCTGCCTCCACAGGAAATTGTGTCCAAGGCACAGCTTCTAACAAGGATTTGTGAGGAGACTAAATCCAATCAATTTGAACAATTCTCTTTTTATCAGAAAATTAGAATAACATAGAAAATAAACTAGTACTGTGTGGATTGCTGTTTAATAAGACCACTGTAGCTGACAGCATGTCATTTATTATAGTCTTATGTGCATTGTAGCCCCATACTGGTACTTCTGACTATGAACAATGGCCTTCTTCTGATCAACTCCACTGGGCAAATTTTTATTGTTCTTAGCACTGATCAGAATCTTTAAATTACCCAAACTGTAAACTTCCTAGCATATGTCAAGATTGCTGTGTCATCTAATACATCTTATCAGCATATTAAGCTTAAACAATATGCTAAGATTAAAATAGTATGTTCGGAAACAAGTAACAGATTTGTACCTTGTCCTCTCATACCATTCTGCTCCCACTCTTTCTCTTGCTCAGGTATGAATTGTCCTAGGCCTCCAGCTTTGGCTTGCTATCCAACACTATCTGGATCCTGCTTCCTGCTGTAGAAATGCTGTCCTAGGGAGACACCAAGATAGCAGTGGCACCTTCAGCTAATCTCAGTGACTGCTGCAAATTTTAGAACCCCCGACAGAAGCCTTAATGGCCCTGGTACATAACAGAGTAGCTGCCAAAATGCACTATAAACTCTTTATCAGAAATAATCCTATAACCATAGTATACACTATAGGGCACCCTTGGACTCCACACCAAAAATCCTGCAGTACTAAGACAAGAGCTATTTACAACTGTCCTTGGAAAAATATATATATTTAGTGGCATTTCAAAGCATTTCTCTCTCTCCGGAGCTCTCATAACTGAGTTCTGTGAAGCCTGTCATTTTCTGAGGATCAGCACTTCAGGGGCATGGTCACACTTTATTCATGAAGGTAACAAATTGCATGCTCTCACCATACAACAGCTTAGTGTTAAAAGCATTTCCCTGCAGAGGCAACTACACTTTCCCTCAGCCTCAGATGGTTAAGATTTCATTCCCTGCTCCCATAATCACAGAGTCATGGAAATCTCCCTAAACTCCAGCCTCTAAGTTATTTGTGTTAAGAAAGCTCTCCATGCCTCCACAAGGTCAGTTTGCAGCCAGGAATACTCGAAACATCAGAGGGAGAGAAGACACAAGCAGGTATCTGTACAGCAAGATAGAGAGGGAACCTGAGTTCTGATCTTTTATTTCAAAAGTGCTTTAATACTCCGTTAAGCCAGGAGTCAGGCCTAGCTCTCACTGTTCTTATCTAGTAGGAGAGCTAGAGCAGTCTTCCCAGAAGATGTGGTGGTTATAGGGCACTCTAACAGGAAACTGGATGACGTAGGGTTCAACCTACCTCAGCCTGAAGAGATTTAAGAGACAAAGTTTCCCTTTTTCAGGGTAAATGCTGTGATTATTAGACAATTATGTAAATGGTAAGCACATTTTTCTAGCTGCTTTTCTGAATTAATTCAGATCTGTCAGCACTTATTAGACAAACTCAGTTAATAGCTACCAGATCAAACTCCAGGGCAGATTTGGGCAAAGAGGTATACTGCACTAGAGAGTCCAGAATTCATCTGAATATGGACAGTAGTATAAATATCTGTGCAAAGGAAGATTTTAAGTTGATTTGAAAATTCTCTACCATGTGCTAGCCAGTCAAGGGAAGGGATTTAGGAATTTTTCAACACTGCTCTGCACTTGTGTGGCATCCTCTTGAGCACTGGGTGCAGTTTTAGGTACACAACATAAGAAAGACAAAACTATTGTCCAACAGGAGAGCTACAAAGATGTTAAAGGATCTAGAGGGCCAAGACATATGAGGAGCGGCTGAGGTCCCTGAGTTTGTTCAGTCCAGAGCAGAGGAGCTGAGGGGAGGCCTCATGGCTGCTGCAGCTCTTCACAGGGAGCAAGGGGCAGCGCTGAGCTCTGCTCTCTGTGACAGCGACAGAGCCCGAGCTGTGTCAAGCAAGGGACAGGTGGGGGTTAGGGAAATGCTCAGTACCAGAGGGTGCGGAACCCTATCAATGTATCACAATTTGCAACCAGCACTGGAAGAAAACCCATTCCATTGCCTAAAGAGAATTTAACAGCTATTTTTGTACAAATCACCTGAGTATAGAAATAAAAGCATATTTTCAAAAAAAAAAAAAAAAAAAGAAAGTACTGAGCTTAGATCTGCCCAAGGACAGCATTGACTTTTGCACTGTCATTTATAGGAACTTGTGGTCTTGTAATTACTGCTGGATCACCCATAGAAAAATCTGCCCTCTTCTTTTTAAGTAATGAGTGGGTACAGGAATTATTTGTGGGTTACTGAACACATCTCTAGTCATTAGTTTACCATTCATTTCAGAAGAGGTTGATTACATTAACAATCCAACTAGCACAAAAGATTTGGAGACAAAGTATTCATTTTTTTAAAATAAAATCTTGTACCACAAAGCAAAGCAAGCGTAAAAAAATGCATTCTGGTTTCGTACAAGAGTAATATCTAGAAGAATATCTGAAGAAGAAAATAATAATGACAGTGCAAAGGGACATATTAAATCAATGAACTTGTCTAAAATTCTGCTTATTTCATATGCACCTTATTTTTCATTGCTCTTGCAGCTTTTATACAAAGATGGAAATGCTTGTCTGCAGCATTTCAGAAGTTCCACTTTTCTGTCTAGTTTATTCAACAACCTTATCCACAAAAACATGTTTATTGATTTCTTATATTAAAAGCATACATCAGCAACAATTTTGTGTTGTCAATCTGTTAGGATAAGCTTGTACTCCTCTGCAGTCTTCTATTTAAGAGCTTCACCTCTATCACACTGGGGTTAACACAAGTGGTTGATTTCGGCCCTGTGTATCACTAACTGCTTTCTGCTGTCTCCATGTTGAAACAAATGAAAAACAAGTCCTGTGAAAGCATTAACAAACTGGCAAGATAACTGATAGACTACAGAAATGAATTCCTTTTTTTTTCCCCACAAGCTTCCCCATTCTCTGCAGTTTCTTCTCATATTGAATTGAGCCACACATACAGGTTACATTTTCCCAGAGGTCTCTGCGTAAGTATTACCTTTTCAATACACTGTGTGAACTGTCATTAGAGCCAATCAATCTATATGTTGCAAACTTAGTAGTGGGTACTTTTTCCATTAATGGCTCAGTCTAGAACCAAAAGTGACCTTTACACACTTACTTATTATTTTTGCTCCAAATCATACAAATTTAAACAAGTTCTTTTAGTTCTCTTCATTATCTCATCAATATTATTGTGGCATTAGTATCCTTATGTAGGATCACATTTTTTCTAAAAGTTGAATCGTAACAAAATGCAAAAGAAATAGGCATTTTAAGTTAGGGATTAAGTTAATTACTTCAGCAAAAAAAAAATGTTTTAAGTAGTGTATAAATCATCGGTTTCCTTCATACTTATCTTTTCAGCTCCCTAAAAATTGAGAGAACGTATAAAGTGAACAAATTCACTACATATACTGTAGGAATAGCTGTAGTCTAAAATAAATAGTTACGTGAAAAGGGGAAGTTTCTTAATTGACACAATCACAAACAAAACCTTTTAGAGGGTTGCTCAAGACTTGTGTGGACAGAACCACATAAATCTGATCCTTTAATAAGGAAAATAAACACTGCATGACACAAACCTAGAGAATAACCACTCACTGTTTTGTGCTGTGCTGCAGTATGAAAGCCACTGCACAGCTGCCTTCTCAGAAGTTGAGGAAGGGTAGGAAAGGACTGTCCTAGGGCAGGGGGTACGATGCAGCAAAAGGGTTATCACAGGCCATTCCCTTCTCCTCCAACTTACATGTGATATGCCATTGAAAGGAATAGCTATGTGTTAGCTTGAGTACATTGTTAGAGTGACCACCAATTAGATGTTTAAAAGGGAGTTACATGATGACTCACCACAGTTAGACAATCGCTTCTACAACATTTAATCTGTAGCCTCACAAAAGCAAGTATCTGCCAAACCTGTTTTCCCCAGAAGCAGCTTCAAGGGTCTAAACATACAGCAGCCAGCTGCACACCAAAGACTTCAGAAGAGTAAAACACTAACACAAGGAATGTTACCCTAAATATTATATTCATTCATACATTGCAATCAACCAGTAAATTAATTAATCATCAAAAGCTTCCATGCTGACCTGTGGAACTTTTGTTTGCCTTACAGCAGGGCCTGCCACCAACTCACAAGCAAAAATATTCACAGATGTCCACTGTCTGAGGTCTACAACACACGTGTTTCATATACTTTTCACAACAGATTTAACTTCATTTGGACTGTGGAAGAGAATAACGTTGTCATTAATAAGAAACTAGATCAAAACACACAGACATTTCAATATAGTTTTCTCCTGCAAATTGTTATCTGAATTAAATGCTACCTTATCTTATACGTATCAAGGGAGAGAGTTTTCCCTATGTCTTTTTGTTCTGTGTAAGCTAGACTGATTGTTACTCAACTTTCTATGGCTATTCTTGGATTTGAAGAGGTTATTTTAACAGACTTTTCTTCCAGGTGGCTTTACTACTTGTCCTGCCTAATTGCAGCAGATCTGTTTTGCTGCTGTTGTGGCCAACATGAATTACAGAATCGGAGACTCCTGAATAGGACATTTTTCAAAAGAACACACTCATTATAGTCATTAGGGGGATTTTTATCCACAGTTACACTGTGCCCAAACTGCCTTTGAGAAAAATGAACTGTAGGTTTAAATTCTTGGCCCCCAGACAGCAGTGATGTCTGACTTGTTACATTGCTGAATGGAAAACAAAAGGTCATTCAACTTATGAAGCCTATAAATTCAAAGCTCCAATTAAGAAAAAACTTGTTATACTACAGACTCCTTTAAACCAAGGAGAAATAAACACAATCTAATATTAAGAGCACAATGAAATTCAGCAGGGAAAGTGATCAGGAAGAATTACTCTTCAAAAATTCTGTTATAGCTATGATAGAGAACATTTTAAGATGCCCAAGTGGAGAAGAAACATGCTGCACTCCATGAGACAAAAAGAAAGGTGAGATTGTAAGCAGAGGATGGAAGGCAGTGTCTATCATATCTGCTAACAAGCTAAGTGCCCTAACAAGTAATGCACTGGCAATTAAAGATTAACACTGTAATGTCTTTCTCCTGTGATGTGGATGCACATATACATGACTTAAAACAGTTTTAAAAAAACTCAAGTTGCTGGGTGACAGCATACTTTATCAGCTCATTTACCATTTGTGAAGGCTCATACCAAAGAAAACAGATGACTAAGGATATACGTTGGCTCCTCTATTGATCTCTGAGCACACAAAACTTACTCTTTACTCATGTGAAAATCTGTTTAATTTTAAAACAGACCAATGTCTGTTTATTTGCCAAAAGGAGTGCAACTGTTCATTTCCATGCTGTAAAGTGTATAAAGCTGACAGGCAAATATACTGTTAGAAGAATCTCTCAGCAATGAGTTTGTTTCAATATTTTAAGAAACATATTTCACCTTTTTTGTAAATTATCACTGCTGTTTCAACAATATACGTCAGTGTATAGGTCAGTGTAGACTTAAAATGCAGGTACACTAATAGATTTCAACACTTCTTCAGCCTTTTTGGAAGATTTACAACTAATAGGTTTTGGAAATAGTGTAGTTATCTTAGGTCTGATCGATCCCTGTACGCTCATACAAAGCAACAAGAAGCTCTAAACAATATTTCAGGATTTTCCACCTTGTACAACAGTTTGCCGTTCAAGCATTAGGAAGATGTGAAATGATGGTATGCGTTCCTTAACTCAAGCATGGTTGCCTCATCACACACAAACAGAAAAAAAAAGTTCAAATGAAAACAAAATTTTAAAGTCCCATATGCGTCTCCTTGTTCCAGCTTCATGTCTCTTGTGAGCACAATACAAAAAAGGGTCATTTGAATTAAGTGCAGCATACAGTTTCTCTGTATCTCTGAATCTCTGCTTCATTACAATTCTAAAGAGCAATACAAACACTTAAGATTTTTTGTGCTGTCTCTGTTTCCCATCTCTGGATTCCAACACAATCACATAAGTTGGAGAAAACTTCTTTTCCCAGGCTTTACTATGCCAAGAGGTTTCCAGTTCAATAGGGTCTTCTGGATTTAATAATTAACCATTGTTCCTGTCCTGGGGATTTAGTCTGCATGCCCACATACATACTTATCTCAATCCCACACTTTCAGGCAACATTTCTGGAACAAAGTTAGCCCCTTAAAGTCAGATACCAAGTAGCAAAAGATTGAAAAAGAATGATGAAGCATTTATACCATTAATGCCAAATGCCAAAACCACCCCAAAACAATAAAAACCGTGCAGGGCAGACCCTAAGGTCTAGTACATAAGAGGCCTGCTAACGTAGCCTACAGGGCTTCTTTGATTTATATCTGCTGAAGCTATTGTCTGTAGTTAAATAGCTAAACAAATGAGGTGGAACAAGTCATCATATTGTGAACTTAAAGAAATGAGCAGAGCTGACTCTGTTAATGACAAGAAACTAAAATCCATATTCTCTTAGTATGTTTAAAACAGAAACAGAACAAATCTGTCAGTGGAAGTGTACTGTCTAGTTGCAAATACACCACCCCAATATGTTAGTATTTTGTAGAGGGCACTTGTCAATGAAAGGCCTTCATCTTGTCTGCATCTGATACATCACCTCAGTATCTTTCCGACTGAATGAATTTGATCCTGACAACAACAGTAAATATTTGTTGCTTTCTGTTTTCTTTTTTTTCAGACAGCTTCCATTATGAAAAACCTCATCTAGTTTTCAAATAGTGCTAGCTTTTAAAACATTTGAATATTTATTACTAAAGCTTAAAAGAGAGATTTGAGCCACTGAATCTGTATGCAGATGTATCCCATTACAGAGGTAATGGGAAGTGACCTTATATGAAAATTTTGAAGAAAAAATAAGCAAACATTGTCCTGAAACAGATGGAAATGTTAAACAAAAGTGAAAGATCATATACAAAGTTCATCATAGAAACACCAAGGTTGGAAAAGACCTCCAAGATCAGCCAGTCCAACCATCCACCTACCACCAATATTTCCCACTAAACCATGTCACTCAAGACAACATCTAAACATTTCTTTAGATGAATCAAAACAGATTCAGCCAGCTATCTCTGAAAATTTAAGTTGCATTCCCTGCAGCCTTCAGAACAGGATTGACAGCTTTCAGAACAACAACTGAGTTGTATAACATATACTAAAATATGCTATGGGCAGCATTTGATGCCAGGCTATTGCTTCTTCATTTTTACCTATTTATGAACATTTACCTACGTGAAGGACAGCAATGAAATACTCTACAACACAGAGTTCCAGTCAGCGATGAATCACACAGTATTAGTATACAAACACTTTGTCCGTGTCTTTACAGAAGTTGGTGATTAACCAATTCAGGAATCAATATTTCCCGGAGCATTGCAACAGAAGTATATATATATATACTATAAAGTATATATAGGAAAGAACTGGCTATTAGTTGCACTTAAAGTAGACAAAGCTTCAGGACCATTAATATGCATCAATAAACATTATGAGACATTTGTTAGGAAACTGGTGGATCTTCAAATTACATTTATAGAAGTTCAGAATCTTCAAAGGTGTTTAAAGAGGAATACAACTCCATTGTTTTTAAGAGATATAGAGACAATAGAAGAAACTAAATAAGGGAATTTAATATCTAAGGTGTCATATCAAAAAAGTATGAGAAAATAGTTTAAGGGAATTGAGACAAGGGCATTTATGATTAATTAATGAGTTTGGACGGTGGGGTTGTTTCTTTTTTTGTTTTTTCATGGTACACAGAGGAAAAATATATACCTGCATTTTCAATAAACGTTAAAATGTTTTATTACTAGATTGCTGCGATAAAAAGTGTTGAGGCAGTTAGGGATAGGTAAATAGCCATTACCTGGATAAAGTGAGTAATCAGAGTTTTGAAATGAGAGTTTTATGGCCTCTATCACTCCCAGGTATTTAAGTTTCAGCACATTGAAGAGAAACTTCAGCATGTTGAAGAAGGCTCTTGGATTTCTGCTGTGTAGAATTGGTGGAATCACTTCTGGGGAAAAAAAGTAAAGCAGTAAGAACATTCCAGTTTGGGGGCTGTATTTTGGGGCTCAGTGCAAGGAATGATACTGCAAGTCCTCCTGCTGTGAACTCAGAAGAAAAGGAAGCATGGGGAATTTCCTTCTTCCAGAATCCCTTCAGGCTCTTAAAGCTGAACCTTATGATTCTATGGGACAAGCTCTGCTGCCCCTCTTAGGAAAACACACAGAGATATCTTTGTATTCTCCCATTTCAGTAGATAGTAGCAGAGCAGACAGAATCTGGCAGATAGACACAAGCACTAATAGCCAAATTTGTAGAACAGAAGTAACAAGTTGAGCAACAGAGTGCTCTTTGTTTCTTTTATTTCCATGTGCTTTGTTTGGAGGGTTAACCCAGTCAAATCAGCTTGATTTCGATAAGAAAAAGCCTAACTAGGTGAAATAAAATGTAGCCTATTTAAAGTTATCAGCCAGTTTCCCGAAGACCAAGTTGGAAGAAGCAGTAGAAGGAAGGATGAAAAATGCTATAATGAGAACCAAAGGAGAGGACTACAACTCAAACAGATTTTATGTGTAGTAGAGCAAACACCAATGACATTGATGACTGAAGTTTTGGCAAATGAGACAACTGAGTATAGATTAAACTCCAAGCCTAATTTATTTCAAATATTAACATCAAGCACAACATTAGCACATAGTATATAGAATGCCTGGAGATCAACAGAGAGGAAAAAAAGTGAAATTTTGAGAAAAAAATAATATTTAAGGGGAAAAAAAAAAGAAGAAATTAAAGAAAAAAAAGAAGAAATTAAAGCAACATGGAAAATATACGCATCATAATTGAAACAGTGCTCTGGAATCCTAGCAGTAGATTAAAAATCTTGGTTTGAGAACTTGAAAAATTATATTCTGGCTAATTAGAAAGTCACTATTATCAACAATAACCCACTGTTTTCTTTCATAGTTTTATCGAGTGTAATGTTCAATTCCAGATCCTTTTTTAAAAAGTGTTCTTTCTTGCATTATAAAATAGATAGTTACCTCATCTGAATACAGATATTTCAAGGCAATAAATCCCTGACTACTATATCAGGATAGGGAGATAGGAAGCTAAATGAAAATAACATTTATTAGTATTTCATGTGATATTAAGCTCAGTATTGTTAGAATGTTGTCTCCATACCTAACTACAAACCAAAGTATCTTATTTCTGTATGAAGTAAATGACAGTAAATGAAACATTACCACTTAGAATGCATAATTGATCCATTATTCCAACAGTGAAATGGTAAACATAGTTTTCTATGTAATGCAATTCTTAAATAATAATCATGTCACCAGCAGTATCAAAGGTCAAATATCAGTAATAAGTATTTTGCTATTCAATGGCTTCTTGGGCAAATACTAGTGACATCAGACCATGCTATATTAAAAGGAACATTTAACAAAAATGCCATTAATACATTGTTTTAAAACATAACTTGTTTATAAAAAAATGAGTACATTCACATTTAGCAAAGTTTTAAGAGCTAGAGTTTAATTAAAAACTTCTTTCTGCTCTTTGATGTTGCAGAATCACCAACTGTTCTTTTGAAATGCTGTAGCAGCAGCTGAACCAAATCACTCTCAATCAACATCGGTGATAACCCATTCAATCTCCTGTCCCACTGTTGACCTCAGTCTGGTTTTGATCAGAACTAGTTTGGTTAAAAGAGCATTCACCTTCACAAGCTGACAATGACAGTCAAGTAAACTGAAAGCTATTTATGTCAGCATTTCTATGCTGTATAGCTATTAAAAATATCTATACAATCAGTAATACACAAAGTATGCTATCTGAACTTTCAGGACATGAGAATTTGATCAGAGATTAACACGGCTAAACAAATTCATCAGCATAAACAGACTTCATTTTTTTTAATATCCTGGATTATATATTAGCAGCAGCAGAAGCTCTCTTATACGTTGTATCAAATATGTGATCAATGCCTGTGAGAAATTCAAAGTGACTTTAGATAGCACTGTCCTAAGCTACTTTACTGTGCTATTAAAAGATTGTGGATTTGGATGTGCATTTTTATGTGACCTTTTAAAGCCACATTATATTTTCACCAGAAGTTTTCTTCTTTCTAGTACTTCCTCCAGATTCTGAATTAACCCTGTCCAAGCCTAAGATTTGGCATTGTCCAACTTCTCTATTTCTTATTTGCTAAATGTTTCTTTGAAGGGATGTCTGATCAAAATATGTGAATATATGGCAAAAGAAAAAATTTGTTACAAACTAATTTGTCTGGGAAATGCTCAAGAATCCCAGTTCCAGTAGACCAATGCAGAAAACAGCAGGGTTCTTTTTTGCGTAAAGTTGAGGCATTCGATCCAGGCTGCAAATGCACACAATTTGTTTCACTGAAATGTAATAAATAGCTTTCAATTTAGCTGACTCTTTGGAACAATGTATTCCAATTTCAGAGATTTAAAACTTCGTACATGAAATCAATGTGTTTCCAGAAGCACACCACGTAGAGCACTTAGTTTTCAACAAATCGGTTTTGTCATATAGGTTTGGCATTATACTAGTACTAAATTTTTTCCCTCTGAGTATTTTCCTCCAGTAAGAACTCGATTTCACAGATATATAGAGCAAATCTCAGCCATGTAGCCCTACTGTTTTTAAATGGAATTGCACAGCTGTAACAAATGCCACAATTTTGTTAAACAGAGAGCTATGCTGGCTTGTTGATTACAACAGATTTCTTGTGATTACAGTTTCCAGTTTACCCGATATAGAAATTATCATAGTCAACTGACTGTTGAATGAAGTATATGTTTGGTTGCATATGTAAAGGAAAGAGGAAAAGAGAGAAAAGGAAAACACTCACAAATGGAAACATCAAAAATAAGGATAGTTTTCAAGAGGTATTTAATTACCTATCCTAAGGCCAAATCAACTACACTTATCTCAGTGAAGAACGTGGGAGAACATCTGTACATCTTTTTCTTAAATGTCCAGCGGTGAAGACTTTATAGCTTCCTCTGAGAAATGCATTCTAGCACTTACCCAATCATTCTGTTCAAAGATTTTTTCTGATGTCTAGTCTAAAACTTCCTTGCTTCAGCTTAAACCTTCTGCTACTCTTCCTCTCCACCTCCGCTTAACCAATAGACAACTGCTGACTGACAGTATTGCTGACATAGGTAGGATAGAACTGAGTTCAGAAGGATGTGCTGATTATAGGAAATGGAGGCAAGAATGATTTGTCTCTGAGACAGAAGAATGCCTTCATTCTGACAATTCCGTTAAGGGCAAAACTGTATTATGGCATGTAAACTTTCAAATGTGCCTTTCAGAAGTAAGACATTTTTGAGTTTTTGCTCTTCAGCCATGAAAAACCTTGAACAGATACGCTGTATCTATCCCAATGATGTGATAAACACAGAAATGGTAGAACTGAGGCTTAGCCAAAATAAAGAATACATGCAAAAACACTTTAATTACATATTTTTTGCATTAAAATTCATATAACAGTTGTGGCAGTTAGTATTACAAGTCTTACAAAAGTTGAGACACAAGATTTGTTCCTTGATTTTGTTGTTGGTTTTTTGTTTTTTGTTTTTTTTTTTTTAGTGTAATATCCGATACACTTCTGTGAAAAGAAAAGTTATTGGCTTCATACGAGGTCTTACACAATTTCTTTCTGCCTGTAACTCTCTCCAATTCTCTTTAGGTCCTTACAAAAACTTCAGTTCTTTATGACAGTTGAATTGAAACTAGTTGAGTTATATATGTCTTTGCTTTTCCCTTCTTTCCTCTTTCAGTGATAGAAATCACATTTGCCATTCCCTAGCCTTCCAGTAGCTGAGCTGTCTTTTACAAATCTAAAATTAAGTACTGATTTTTATGAGTCTGCCTCAGGTCAGACTTAGGAATAAGGCCCAATGATTTAAAAGCATAGAACTTAAGTTATTTCTAACAATTTTCTGTCTTCCTTGGCAGAAGTAGTTAGTACAAGACTGCTTGGGGTTACTGGAAGAAATGAAAACAAAAGTAGGCTTGGGAAAGCGCTGAAGTACCACCAGATTAGACAGCACAATTTCTTCCCTGGATCATGAACCATGAAAACTGGCAAATAAAATAGTTGGCCATCAGGCATTTTCTGGATCTTGACAGTATCTTTTCAATATTCTGTTACTGATGCTGATTTAGAAGCTTCTCAGAATAATCTAAGTTCCTTAGATTTGAAAATATTTATGCCTATGTAAAATCACATTCCCCAGTTATGTTGTAGTATTTCTTATTTGTGATGGTAAAGTACCCTTAGCACAGACATTTTAACTGAAACTAGAAACAAACACCTATTAAGATGGTTGAAAAGTCTTAAGGTAAAGTGGAAAAACTGAAGTCACATTTCTAATATGCAGAGGAGTTTACGATTCTTCCTCCACTAACTATGCTAAGAAACATTTAACAAGCAGTATGATAGTTTACAGGGAACAGAAGACAGTCTGAAAGAGATGAGATAGTTCTAACTTTCTTCTTCTTAATTTGCATAAGTTCTTATAGTGATTAATGTTATGTGCCAGAAATGAGCTCTCAGAGCAAATAAGATAGTCAACAGTCCTTAAAAGAAAGCATTCAGGCCACTGTGCATTGGCCTAAATAAGCAGATATTCAAAGTTGTTTTATCACTCAGAACTATCAGAAATTTTATTTCAGAAAGCTTACAATTTCTCCATTGTTCAAATACTTAGCTTAATGTTGAATAAACAAAGAGTGGGAAAGCCAACTCAAACAGAAGCAACCTTGATAGATACAGTGAAATTCAGCGCCTCAAAAGAAGCAGTTTCCCAGACATCAGTGAGAACAACATTCAGAAAACTGTTTAAAATCCTCACCCCTCTCCCAACTATCACTAACAAAATGAATAAAGCATTTCATTTCTGCTTGGCTAGATGTCCTGGATATTCTAAGAGGCTGTTAAGCAGACAGCTTTGATGCATGAAAAATGCATGCTAGTCGTTTTGTTCTTACGTCAGTTATTTAACATATTGTAAGTACAAGACACAGAGTTTAATCTTCTCCAGTCTTATTGCTTTACCATTTCACTGTATTTATCTTACATTCTTCGAAGACAGAACTTTAAAATTTAACATTTGTAGGCCCGACCGTCAATACCGCATGCACAACTCATTCAGTCATTAGTCTTCAGAGATATCATCCCTGCTCTGGATCTAATTGTTAATTCCTGATGAATTTACATCGTGTGTATACAGGACAGTAATGCCCTTTGTGCATGGGTCACTTCTTATTACCTGTACAATATCAAGCACAATGTAGCCTCTAGCCTGTCCAGAGCCTCTGAGTGTTATGTTCTATCTGCTTCATGTTCACTTATTTTCATAAATAACATAGAAACTACAAATTGAAAAGGCCTTCTTGGGGCACGGGGGTAACTATCATCCATTTCCAGGTATCTGACTCCTAGAGTACCATAAAAAAACAACAAAGCAAGCCTTCAAATGCTCCACCTTACTGGTAGGCAGAGAATTTTACATTCACTATGCTCACTTCTCAGGTTGTTTCATTCTATCTTCAATGTTTACATTTCCAGAAATTGTCAGTGTGATTATACAGTCTGTCTTCTTGATCTGCTCTGTGTATATTATGCTCAGGATGTAATAGACATAGTTGAAAGATATCTCACAGTAAAACTTACAGCCTTCATGTTAAGATCTCCTGCCATGAAGAATCTCCCCCACTTTTAAAGATTTCAGACTTTGTCTTTTAGCTTTAATAGCAATCAGATTATTTATCACACTACTTTATCATACTCCAAAGTCAATTCTCCCTTCTAACATGAGCTTCATATTTCCTTACTTTGAATGTATAATGTTATACCTTTGGTTTTGTCATAGTATTAGTTTTCAATATTATCAAATGTTATGCAGAAATATGTTACTTGTCATATAAGACGTTCATTAAGAAGTTGGTCTGTGTGATGGCTAGAAAAATTATAGTCCCTACTTCAAGTATATGCAAACTATACAAACTGTCCTTACTTTTAAATAAGCATTGATCTATCTCTATATACCAAAGTGCATGGCTTCAGTGACAAATTTAAAGACTCAGAATCTCATTTGGTGGCAATGTTCAGCAACTCTGAGCTGTAATCTCATTTTCAGACAGACTCCAGTGTTCTCCTAGCTACCTGCAGCATCCTGCGTGGAACTGACTGCTGTTCATGGTCATTCTATTCACAGCACAGGGAATTTTTATGCCTAATACCATCATGAATTTCAGATCATCTTATCTCCAAAGCCTACTCTACATTTGGCCTCCACTGTGTGCTGTTTATTTTGTTTGTTAGTTTGGGGTGGGTTTTTTTGTTCATTTGTTTTTGTATTTCCCATAGAGACATACTAAATACAGACAGCAAGTCACAGAACTGTTAGAAAGATTTTTATTTTAAAACATTTGATCTAGAAAAACTCATTGAGAACACCCAGTTCATCTCCAAGGTATCCCAAGACAAAGTGTGCTGATGGAAAAGACAAGTAAATAACAAATGGAAAAGAAAATAACAGATAGTTATGAGCGTTTTAGAGAATAAGGCTTTAAAAGCCATACATATGTCTCTCTGAAAGTAATACCTCCTATTTATTTTCATGGAAAGTACAACAAAGAGCATAACAACAATGGATAGAGCAAATTTTCAGCTACAAAACACTGTTTTTCAAAGTCACCATCATTAGCCAATTCACATGGAGGAGCTGGTCAAGACACTCTTCATTTCATAGTGTGACAGCTGTGCATGGCTGACCAGAATATGGGCTGTCTTTCACACTGCTGTCACCACTGCTGAAACACACCACTCACCGCCATGCCACCAACATCCAGCTCTGACATCATGGACCGCATAATAAAATAGGAAGCATTACTTTTGGAGCAGCCCTTATACATCTAGAGCTAAAGTCTTAAGGGCTGTTCACATATTCCCAATCAGGGCAGCTTTCAAACATGAAAAGCCTGTTAGAAAGCCTGGATATCTTTCAAAATCATTAGCTCTAAGCATTGCTATATATATTATACATATATAAAATGTAATCAGGTAATAGGTTACTCTTTTAATATACAAAAATGTAATTTAAAAAAGTAAAAGCTCAAATCCTGCTGAGACATGCATGGCTTTCAGAGCTATACTGAGCCACTGGGCAGCTGCATTCACTTCATATAGAAAAGCCAGGCCAAGCAGAAGAGAGCACACGATTCTTGTTTAGATGGTGCTAGAAGTTGTCAAATGTTCTTCCTTGTTTATTATATTCTTTGTCTCTTGTACCACACAATATTACAACTGTTACATAATGAAAGGTGCTATGCAGAATGTAACTAAGTAAAAACTGTGCATGTGATTCAGAAGAGATGGCCCTAGACCTCAGGTAAGATATCAAAATTTTACTCCTTAATACATTTCCTACCCCAAATTTGAGATTATTACTTCATGAAGAACAATCCGAGTCCACAGAATATGATAGCAGAAGCATCAAGGCTGTAAACTTAGACAAGTATTCAGAAAAGCTGTAGCCAAGTAGGAGAGAATTAATTTCAGGATATAAGTTGCTGTAACTGAACATGGACGAATCTTGAAAGAATGAGCAGTCTAGCATCAATACAGCAAAGAAGTAGCAATGCTGCTCCAGAAGTAATGCCTCCTATTTATTATGTTGGCCCAAGACATCAGAGGCAGATAGGGCATGGCATATACTGGTATGGCAGCAGAGGTTGAACCTTCCCACCAATATGCCGTAACATTTTCTTGCCGTGTAACAGGTAACAGAGATGCACTCTGACAAAATGGTGTCTGACATAGAAGTGTGTGGGAAACAAAGGTGAGGAAGTGAATTCCTACATGTGGAAAAAGCTTCAGCAATGGTGACAACAGCATGAAAGACAAGCCACATTTCAGACAGCCATGTAGGTTTTTTTGGTGTTTTTTTTTATTTATGCAACCATGGCATGCATGCTCTTGTTCATTGCTGGCCAAAATGCACAGCTAGTGGTGGTAACTACATTGAAAGACAGTGTTTTGTAGCTGAGAATTTACTTTATCAAACTGTGTTATTGTGATCTTTGTATCTATTGTAGTTAACTTGGAAATAAACAGGAGGCATTACTTTCAGAGTGACCTATACACATAACACTCACATTTACTATCACATAATCAGAAAAAACAGGGCTAGTGCAAGGAGCCTCCTTCCTCCCATTGTGCTGTTGGGTACCCACCAGAGTTCCCAGAGGGTGCCATGTAGGCTACTTCAACCAGCTTCCTGAGGTTTATTTGGATCCAAGAAACATCCATGTATCCCTTTATGGACATTTGAAATTAATAGTCACCTTTAAAGAATGATTTATCCAGTTTATGTTAGGAGTCTATTTTAGAGTGATTTGAATCATGCTCTAGAAGTGCCTATTTCTGCATTGTCTATAAAGGGAAACTGGGATGATTAGCTCAGAGCTGAATATTTACATTGGAGACATCTGAGATGAATTCAAGCCTAGAGTTTAAATAGGCAAGGCAACGAATAAAGTGTTCCAGTAGCATAAATGAAAATATGGCTTGCATCAGCAACTTAACAGTCATTTCAAGATTTTTTTTATCTCTGCAGAATGGGTGGTTACCAGAGGGATTTGCCCTTTTAAAAGCATTATTAAACACATTTCCTGTTTACCTTCAACTTAGCAAAAGAAAGTAAAGGAAACAGAGGACTAGTACTTATATGGGACAAGAAACAAAACAGGAGAGTATGCGTAACAGACATAATCATTGCTGTGTGGTGCAAAGTGAAGAGTTAAAACCAACCAGCAGGAAGCTTACAGTTGAGAGTACCTGGCCAGAACTTCAGTGAGCACTTCAATCACATAATGAGCCAGATGAGCCCACAACTGCCAGTCCTCAACTTTCACAGGTCATGTACCTAAGAAGGTAATGGAATGGACTTGAAAGGAAATATGCAAATATTCTGATGTTTAACAGCAATAAAAGAAACACTGCATATCTGTATTTCTCCAAATCTGATGGCACATTTCTTAGGTTTTTGAACACTTCTCCAAGATCACAAAAAGAGAACTTATTTCACCAAAAATAATGATCTCTGGCATTCTTTGTACAGTAAGAGCTGCTAAAATGAACATCAAAGTTCATAAGATCTGTATTAAGTCCAAGAAATAACAAAAGATCAGTTCTTCCAGGCCATTTTCTGTTCTTATTTTCGGTAATAAACAAAAGTCAAAGCTATATACATTCTCTTGGAAGAAAGCACAGCTTTCATATACACACAAACCTTACACATTGTATTCATTCATACAAGGTTAAATCTAAAGATAGAAATGCAGTAAATGTAAACTTATTTACAACAGCCGATATAGCAATGCACACCACATATTTAGCCTATTATTTCAAATTGTTTCAAATTTATACTGTTCACATAAAGAAGAAATATTGGAAATGCTACTTCCATTGACAACTTCCTTTGATTCTTCTGTTCTATCTTGGCTTGCCTGTAGTAAAGAAATGGTGTCAGATAGGCTAAGTACAGATCAACACAGGCAAGCAGATTAATACCTGAATTTTTCATTCCCATAATGTTTGGCACAGTACTGTATATATGGTGTGTGTTTACATGAAAATTGTGCTTTTACCCAAGAGAACTTAACAGTTAAATCCAAAAAGCTCAGATATCAGTGTCCACTTATTTAGAATTCATTGAAGATAATGGAGAATAAGTCTGACGTCACTGTGAAGTAAAAGTCTTTTCCAACAAAAACATGTCACTTCATAGTAAAAGGTTCCCAGAGTCAATAATACCTCAGAGGAGGATTTGTGTCGTTCAACTCTCATATCATCTCAAAGAGAAAAGAAAAAGGCAGAACTTCACCCAGAATTTGTGTTTCTTTCCCAAACATTTTAACGTTACCCTCATAGAATCATGAAATGGCTTTGGTTGGAGGGGACCTTAAAGATCATTTAGTGCCAACCTCCCTGCCATGGGCAGGATTGGCAACAACTAAATCAGCTTGGTTCCTCTTTCCCAATGTCACCAAGACAATATGCCCATCTAGTTTTAGGGGAAGGACTTGTAGGTCTTCCCCTTTTTAGTAGCTGAGAGGTCATACAGAAACAGAATTTATTTCACTTTGATGCAAAATTTTAAACATGACCTCAAAAGTCATTTCCAAATAACTTTTGCAAAGGTAGCACCTCCTTGCAGTAACTTCCAGTTTTGATGAATCCAGATTTTCCATTGCAGAAATACTCTCTCAAGAAAACCTCCAAAAGTTTATTCACAACTCAATCTTTCCATGGCTCTTCTTTGAGTATAACAGCATTTCTGAGGTCTTAATGTAGGATTTCAAGAAGGCTGCATAGGAAAGGACAGTCTATGTTGACAACAAAGTGACCAAGATGAGAGACATTTCTACTCACTAATTTCTCAGTCATGCTAGCAAGCAGGCTGTAATACTTTATGAAGATATCAATTTGGTTTTTTTTATTGCTACAATTACTCTTGTAATCTTGACCTCTATGCTCAGATAGAGATGAAGACACATATGATCATCAGGAAAAGAATCCATTTAACTTCTTCACTCTCCAGAATATTCAATACAGTGAGCTATCTATAGAAGCACCCTTAACAGGAACATGAGTTCAGCACAATAGAATGAGCCTATTTTTCCAGTGCCAACGTCTAACTAGTTTACATGATGCAATGTTCCTGCACAAGAATAATTGTATTGGGAGGGTGTTAATGCCATTTACTTATCCATTTGGAATCTAATGAAAGCTGCTTAGGAAACAAATGGCTAATTATGTTCTACATGCAAAATAATTAAACATCCAGAACACAATATTTAGCAAGGCTGGAGTTTGGCATTAAGTATGATATTCATTTTTAATCTGAAAGGACAGATTATACCAATTCCATGAAAAAAAAGAAAATACAGATCAGCCATGAGGTAAAAAGCTGCTGGATAAGCAATTTACTACCAAAAATACTATGTCTGGAAGGCCTCCAGAGATCTATGGTATTTGCAATTGTATTCTCTCATATATACTGCCAGATATTTATCAGCTAGGATCATCATGCAGTAGATGAAGTTCATCCACCTAGAACTCGGAGTGTCTAATCTTCACAGCCATAATCTACTGTTTGACTCTAGCTCACCTCTTCCAAATGAAAGAAAACTACTCCAGAGGGAAACGATCCTCTGTGGTCTTCGTAAGGGCATGTCTACCCTACATAATGCAGCCTAGCACAGAGGTATGCCAACCAGCTGTACTGCATCCCAAGAGCAGGGTAGGTGCACTGGGACTTTGCTCCAGCTGAGCTGAACAGCTCTGACAGTACCCCAATAGATACTCTCCTGGGACTGGAACCTGCTCTTTAAGCCTGCACTCATATTTCCCTAGAGAGTACACTGGGAACAATCCAGCAGCCTGTACAGCAGCAAACAGGTATTATTAGTGTCATTAGAAGCATTTCCGAATATAGGCTGAATGTCCTACCTAGCATCTTGCTCCCAAACCATTCACAGGGATCTCAGAAGGGCAGGCTCATCTTGGGAAACACTATTACTTCATGTATGTACTTGTATTGCCTCAGCTAAGCAGTTAACAAAACCAGTACACAGTGCTGTGAGATTACAGACTCCTATGTGGTGTGATTTACCAACAGAGATGAAGAAAACATGCCATACTGAAAGGACATAGCTTATGCTGACCTTAAAAGCCTTTTCAAAAAATAATTTAAAAAATTAATAATAATAATTTGAAAACTTAAGTATTTTGTTCAAGTTCCTTATTTGTCATGCTTGGAAGAAAAAATCACATTCATATCCTGTGAGGAGGGAGGTTTTTTGGCCTGCATATGTAGAAGGCATCCTGTATTTCAGCTCTGCTTAGCTGCCTCCAAATGACTAATAATTATCTGAGTATAAGTGTTCCCAAAGAAAAGGCAAACAGTTGTGTGCAGTCTTCAGCAGAAAGTAATGGCTGGGCCAGGAACGCACTCTGAGTTCTGCTGCAGCAGAAGAATGCTGTTAATCATCATTCGTTCTCCTCTGTGCCTTCCAGAATTTGTTTCAGAATAAACAGCTAAGGACTTAAGTTCATAATGGTACATAAATGTTATATCATTGATAGTGGATGAATAAATATCACCTTTGAGACAGTGATAATTGCTTTATCTCCTCTCCTTTGCTTAATTGATCTTCCAAACATTTTCTAAAATTGTGGATTTAGCAGGTGGTTTCTTGAATAGGTTCATATTAAATTAAAGATGAAATACAATACCATCATAAGTGTTACTACTGGGAAAGGCCTTCACTGACCATCTGGATCAGTACTCTAATATCCAAGAAAATATACTAGATAGGGTATTTTTCTTACTGCAAGCCCAAAATGTGTCACAATTGATGACATTTACATGCCCAGTCATGGTCATCTTCATACAAAACCCAGATAACCAGCCGATACATAAAGTTTCTTTCTGAAGAATGAAGGGAGAAGTGGCCAAGGAAAGAGCAGCCATGGAGCAGTAGGGTGATCTCTCCAACTGACAGTTGCCATTTAACCTTCCACCCTTCCCCCTAACAACACTTTGCACCTGGCATGTCCAGACCAATGACATCACATACTTAGGAAGGAAAGATTAGGGTTGTGCCTGAACAAACAAGATCCTACCACAGACCTAAGAACAATCACTGAATCCATTAATCCCAATTCCTACCTCTAGAAGCTGTACTGTCCTAACAAGGCTTTAAATCTAAGGCCTTGAACTTCATCACAGAATTTTGTTTGGATGAGAGAATAGGAAAAAAAATGGGATGCAGCAAATGAAAGCTTAGAAACCAAAGAAACAAATACTTTGTCTTCCAAGCTGAGAGAAAAGCACACAAACAGCAAGAAATCAGCATTTCTGGGCCTCCATCTGCTCTCTGGCCCAGATATGCATTATCTATCACTGTCTATAAAGCATTATTAGAGGCAGCAAAGCCAAAGCCTGCAGTAGATATTAAAAAAAAATCTGTTTTCATTTATCAGTGTTACTTCTAGCAATCAAAGAATTTTGTTAAAAACCTCCAATATTTTTTATCTTGACAGTGCCTCTTTAATAACTAAAAGGAACCGATATTAATTATTTATCTCCTTTAAAGTGTATTGAATAGCTTTGTTGAAAATTACACATTTATATTTATAGAACACTGGCACATGTATAGATAGGTTCAAAATTCATTATTTATACAGCACTGGCTTTATTTATAGGAATCTAATTCAGTAATTAGAATTGCGTATGAGATTCAGCTTTAGAGGTATGAACACATGGTGAAAAAATAGTGCTAAACAGAAAACTCTAGATTTCTGAACTTACTAACTCCTCAGCCTACTAGTTAGCAAAGAAAGGTTCCTAGCAGCGATATCAAGGTAGATAGAGACAGTATCACTGTGCCTGTTCTGACATTCCTGGATTATTAGTGATTTTATTAGTTCTTCAGTCTTGAATTCAAGTGTTTTAGTCAGTGTCAGGGTTTGTCTTGTTCTTTTAAAAGAGGTAGGAAAGTTTAAAAATAAATCATGCATTAAATAGAATTGACCTAATCCTGTATTCAAAACTTCTTCCTTCTAAAGGTACATAAGGATAGCAGTGGAGCAATTCCTTCTAACCATAGAAAAATTTTCCTCATGTCAGTGAAACAAATGACTTGTTACATGGGATTTTTGATGTCAAAGTTCTGAAAAACTCCAAATAACCTTCACCCTGTATTGACAGGGTATATTGAAATTGGCCAGTAAAATACAAGCCTTAAATGTTCAGAGGTTTACAGCGGAAAAAAAGCTTAAGGCTGTAATCCTGTTGCCTCATACCTAGCAAGACAGAATATAGTCCAATTTTATCCCCATCATGTTACTAATGTACCATCAATATTTCATGCATGTAATTTCAGATGAGTAAATAGCTTTCTGCAAGTTGCATAATTTGCTCATAATCTCAGTGCGCCTTGTTCCATTTAAGGCACAGTGCCACCATTTTAAAATGCCCCTGCAGGAATGACTTTACCCAGCCAAGAGAAATCACTTCACATAAAACCCCCAGCTTCTCTAGAAACCACCCACCTTACTGTCAGGTGGAATATTTATTCCTGCAAAAATACCTGAACAAAGCCAGGAAAGAGACCTTACCAAGTATGTAGCATTGTGAATATGTAGTCACCAGGGGAGAGACGGGAGAGCAAGCAAAAAGCTAAGCTGTGACATATGAGGTGCGCTACGCTTAGGGAGCCTAATGAAACCAAGGGCTCAGCCATTAACCTTCAAGGAAGAAAAGCCAGGCCTACTGCTTTAAAAATTACTGGGACCAATCTTTCACCATGACAAGCATTAGTAATGAATAATTAAGCATTTAATATAATGTTGCTTTGGTGAAAAGTGATAATTTTACAATTGATGGCCCCTAAACCTACTCAGTGTTATTATGGTGCAGTAATACCAGGAAGAAAGCTTTGGTGAAATGCATGTTTTTCAGTGGAGGGATTTTTGTGTGCGCGTATGTTTTTCCTGATGGTTGGACTGAAGCAAGTTGCAGTTGTTAGGTTCAAAATCTTTTCAGAGCTGAACAGTGGCCCTGCTGAGAGAATTTCATGAAAAATTTAAAAAGGAAAATTCAACCTGGAACAGTCTCACGTCTCATCTAGCTCGCCCGGGGTCGAACTGTGTTTTTCCTCATAATATCTAGCTAATGTCAGGGAAATAAATCATTCAGGAGATGCAAGTACTGAAACTGACCGAAATGAAACTTAATCAAAATAGGTTTTTACATGAAATTGTTGAAGTGATATTGTTATTTAAAATTTCTTAACAGATGCTCTCTTACTTGGCTCCCCGTAACAAAATGTTTACTATAAAAGAAACATTGAGTAGTAATTTTTTTTTTAACTGTACTCTAAGATGTTTTTGCAGTTAAGAAAACTGAAGAACGACACTGAAGCGTCTCTTCACTGCCATTTCTCTCTTTCCTCGAACCTGCTGCTGTTAGCAAGAATTTTTACTGTAGAAAACAAGTTTTGGTGGGTCTCATGAGGACAAGGAGTGGATATTGCTATCATGTATCAGACCAAATGATACTGGTCTGTTTTAAATCATTTCAGAAACAACTGCTTTAGAATTAACTATCTAATACAACAAGGAACCATTAAATAAAAACGTATATACTGTAGCTAAAAGCTGATGAAAAGCCTTTGCTCTTCCTCCAGCAAGTCTTCACACTTAGGTATGATATTTGCCAATAACATTCAGTGTACCTTTGGTTCAACTTCCCCACTAACAGTTACAGGCATTATAAGTTTTCAGTGTATTGTGAATTATCCTTCTGAAATAGAAGACTAAGGAAAGTATCTAGTCCTTCAATAACAGGATTTACATTATGTTTCCCCACAGTGGAGCTGATTATTCTCATAATGTCACAAAGACTAAATTACCTCACCTTTATGGTAAATCTTCCCTTCTGATTTTAAAAACTATTGTGGTGATAGACTGTAAGGAGTATGCACGCATGTGTGCATAATCGCTCAGAAATAAATACAAATCAAGAAATAACTCAGTTACTCTCCAGATAATAGTTCTGAAGAAATGGCCACCACCTGGTTGCAACAGCTTCTTTTTCTAGGGTTTAAAAAAATGCATCAGCAACAAGAAAATCTACGAAGTAAATTACTGCTGAAGGTCTGATCTCAAGTAGTTCATAAATGAATGATTAATCCCAGGTTCCTAGAAGAAGAACTACAGTGTTTTCTGAACTGCTAGAAAGCTTTCTAGAAGACTATCTGAAGTAACCAAAGATGTGCTATGAATCTCTGGAAGATTACTAGCAGTCCTCGTATTTCTCCTTTCTCTTGCTACTATATTTTTCAAGTTATAAAACTTTATCTGCTGGAGTGGAATTTTCCTCTACAAGATTGTTGTTGAAGAGCAGACACAGCAGCTCCATCATAATTTTATCTTATCTATCACTGTTCCATTTTGCAGTTAACGAAACAGATGCAGTTTGGTGTTAAGTCACCAACAGATGATAGCCAGTAGTGCTACTTCATCTCCCTATAGCCCTAGCTACCTGTTTCCTTTATTATCTGATATTATCTGTGCTCTGTCTTCAAAGTTTATCACTGTTACTGCAGCCTATTTCACTGACATGCCTTGAAAAGGATTCTTAGGTCTGTGAGTGCATTAAGGCAAAGCACCTCATAGAGGTGCTTCTGCCTACCTCTAGTCATAGGCAGGGCAAGATGCCTGAAAAGGACTAGAAGTTTGGCATTAGTAACTTCACAGACCTACATCTCTCCAGGTTCAAATTCCACAAAAGATTCTTTTACGGTCTTCACCTCATTTTGCCAGAGTGGGAACTGTATGCTTAGTTTGAGTCTGTGTTCTGGACTTCAGTTTAAAATGCTCATTATACCCTTCATATGACTGACCCAAGATCTTTACATGTTATTTTAGGATACAATACACTTCAATATGAGATTTAATGCAGGAAGTTATCCATTGTCTACCAGAAACAAAGGTAGATTTCTTCTTTTCATTAAGTCTCATGGAAAAAGACTGAAATCTGAAACTCCCAGATAAGAAGTAAGCTCAAAACTGAAGACTTCAAACACTATCCACCCCTATTAGTAAATAATAATAAAAAGGGCAAAAAACCTCCAGGGACAGAAGAAGAAAGTCTATTGTCTCTAGAAAGGGAAGTTAACTTGCTCTTGACATTGTGATGCGCATTACATTTTAAATTAGAAGCAGAAAGGATTTTTTTTCGAGTTCTCAGGTGTTTTGGCTAACCAAGAAGCTGGGGCCAACATTTATACTTTGTTATGAACACCAAACTAGCACTCAGAGCTCGAGACCCAGAAAGGACCATTCTATGACTGTCACCTGCTATTTAAAAACACATTTCCAGAAGTTTTCTCCCCAGAGAAATCCTCTTGAGATTCAAGAAAGAATTAAAGTTCAGCATTTATTTTTACTAATCAACATGTAAATCTATAGAGGATAATCAAAGAAAAATAAATCTTGTTAGTGTACTTCTTCCACATTAGAAATTATATAGTATAAGTAGACAATCATTGATTTTAAAGTACAAAAACAGATGAAAATCTAAGACATAACAGGGAACAGGAGGGATTATAGTTTCATATAACTGCAATTCACAATTATTACCTTCAAGTTTAGGAAATAGGTAGATTTCCTATAAAGACATTTTTCTCAATTCTCAGCAGAGACAATACCAGCCAGATAACTCTATTGCTATTATCATCATAAATCTCTATAGGCATAAAATACAGAGCCTCAGATCCTCACTGCAAAGACAAAAAAATTCCTCAGTCTCAGCCATGTAAGTCTTACTGAAGGAAAAAAAACATCTTTGACAGAGATTCACTTGAAGAGTGGAGTCCCAGCAGTACAATAAACTGCAACAACCCTGGGATCAGAAAGGGAGCAACAGGCTGAGGCAACCTTCCTGTCCCTGTACTTCCCTAGGATTTTTCATTTATTCCTACCTAGTCAGTACACAGAATTAGTACACAGATTCAACTGAGAAAGCTATTTCTTCACAATACGTGGAGATAATGAATTTAATGGTGCTTGAGTCTACACCATATCTGCACAGAGCAAACAGCTACAAGGAATAAGGAACTTGACTGCACCCCCTCTGGGAGAAAGAGCCTGATATTCTCAATGCAAAAAGCTGGAGAACATACCTTTTCTATTCACTCACATTTTTCCCCCATTATGTGTCTCCTTGCCTTTTTACAAGAAGATCTGTGCTGCCACAGAACACGAAAGCGTGTGCCACCTAGATCCAAAATGAATTAAAAATATAAGATACAGTCTGACCCTCCACATTTTTAACATTTTTTCCCCACTAATGCTAATGAACAAAATATAAGTCACCTAAGGCAATGGGAGATTAGACTCGCTTTAGACCTCAAAGGCTTGCATTATGGTCTTAGTCAAACCACAGTCTTACTGTGTGCATGACCTTACCAATTACTTCAGTTAGCTCCCTAATTGAAAAATAGGCCAAGACATCACTACTCTACATAAAACTGTTCCAGGAGATAAAAGCCAGTAGCAATCATAGAAGAATCAGTTGAATGCAAGCATAAAGGCAACTAAACAGATAAACATGAATACTAGGTAAAAATAGGATGCGTAGCATAAGTCATTTGGGATCTGTTATTTTATAAATACATTTATAAGTATGATTTTTATAAATCATATATGCTCATAAAAAAGTGAACAGTAAGGATTAGTACAAAGCCAACAGATTCTAATACATAGCTCTAATGCAAACTACAGTCCTTTACAACCACAATCTTTTCCATTGATTTCCTTTGTTAAGTTGACCATAATAGATCCAATACATGAACAAAAAGATCCGAGCTACTGAGGATACACTCAGACTGCACAATTCACTGTGTTCACTGAAGCAAACCAGTAGTACTTTGAGTGTCTTTCATTTTATCCATCTGATTTTCATTATACATTTTATCACATGTGCAATATCTTTGTTAATAGGACCTGCAAGAATTTGCAGGAGGTATTTAAGAAATTGCTCCCTGTACCCTCATCCTCAGAATATTAAAAACAAAGCAAAAACACTTTGGTGGTCTAAGAATATGTGAAACTTGGTGCATTGTAGAATGTGCTTAGATTTCACAGGACAAAAGATTTCTGCCTCAATACAAGGACCATCCAACCCTGAGATCCCTGTGGATGAATCAATACCTTGAAGTGTAGTCATGACAACCACAGAGATCAAATAGGTTGAACACACACAGTATTCACAGTATTGATTTTTCAGCACAGGACAATACAGTGCTCTCAGTGCCTGAATATGGATGAGGAGTAGCTGACTGAGGCATATTCTTACTAAGCCTGAAGTGATGCTTCTCAGGAGAAAGCAGCACTTCAAGGAATTTCACGCCACTATGGTGAGGGTGTCCATTCTCCAATCATTAAGGCAGGCTATAGACTTTGTGTCCACTGCTCACAGCCCTAGGTTTCTCAATGGTTAGCAATGATCATGAGAAAAAGAAGAAATACACCTTTACTGTTCCCTTTTGCTGGAAACAAATATCACTGACACACTGCACACACTTACGACCAAGGCCTTAGCTTAGAAATACATCTCTCAATAGTTTAAGTTATTATCCTTAAAAAATAGAAGTAGAATTTAATGTCACCTGGTATCAGAACAGTGGTCTGTCTGCTCAGCGCAGGCAACAGCAATGTATGTATCATTGTAGCGCTCTGTTCACATTTGGTAGGTGCTTGATTCAGAGATTGGATGCTCCCAGTGTTCCCTGAAAACACCAGTATGACTATGGTCTTGAGTTGTCTGGAATGCTACGTAAAATGAAGCTAGTGACAATGATATCCACTGATCATGACCTCTGATACTTCATTTAACTGGAACAACAGAGCAGTCAATGTAAAGGTGTTAGAAAAAAGCACTCAGGAACATGGATTGTTTCTAGTGTCATAGTGACTGTTAACATAGACACTTGCTCTGAAAATGTCATTCTCCTGAATTATCAATTAAATGTTTACAACTACAAACCATGAAAAGAATAACCCTATTTTTTCCATGAAACTTCATGAAAACTGTCTCTTCCTTCAATATTTTAAAATGCATCAAAAAAAAAAAGAAACAAAACACAAAGAAGATTCAGCTAGGGTGCAATAACTTTCAGCTATGACGACTGTGGCACTTCACAGAAGTTCTTAGTCAGCCACCTCACAGTTAACTGCTGAACAGCCTGAAATTCATACCCAAACTTGTGCCAATACCTAGCAGAGAAATATATATATATTTTAATAGCATTGTGTTGAAGATACACACTGCTTGACCCAAGGCTGGCAATGAGTATACTGTTGGTGCATCAGAGCACAAAGCTCACAGAAACAGAGCCATGGGGCTGCAAGGGAAGCAAAGCCTGCTTCAGACTTTCCATGTTGCCTAGTGGGAGTAGCCCCTGGAACGGATAAACTCCAGAAGCATACTTAAGTTTCTTGGAGAAAATTGGCAGATTTGCCCCAATACAGCACAGGAGTGAACCAATATACCCACAGCACAGATTACCTTAAAGAAGGAACTTGAGCCAAGAACCAGCTGGAAAGTTGATTAACTGACAGCACAGATACCTTTTGCAAAAGAAAGTTTTAAGCTGTCTAAAAGCTTTCTAGATTTGCTTTGTCATTAATTTGACATCTTTCAGAAGAAAATATATTTTTTCTATTGAGTGGAACAGAATATATTTACAAGTTCAGACCTTAATTTTAGGATTACACAATTGCTGCAGAGCACACAAAAAGTAAGCCATGGTACTCTTAGTTATCACATGAAAAAAGTTCTTGAGGCAGTAATAAGGAAAGACCTTCCACCATACTTACTGTATTGCTGCTCAAGCAAGACTACATTTTGAAATTACATTTTTAGAGAGTGACAGAACTTACTGTTAACCTTCAGCTTGAAGTTCTTCATTTTTTTTTGGTTTGCTGGGTGAACTTTCCCTCTTTCTGAGAACATATGTTTTTAAAAAAATGCATACAGGAAAGATATAGATATCCCAGACCCTGTTCATAATCATTTGCTTCTGTAAACGGTTTACAGGCATTCAGCCTAGTTCTGTGATGAATAGGACGGGGGACCCACAGACCCACGCCCTGGGAAAAGGTAAAAAAAGGGTAAGGAAATGGGCCTGAGAGCAAAGACGGCGGCAACAATCTGAGGAGAAACAAACTAATTTACTAAATAAGATATCAGAATGCAAAACACCACACTGTAATACAATATAATTACAATTTAAGCTGATAAATCCAATACAGCGAAAGAGAATGTCCAAAAATCAAGGTAGACCTTACTCTACTACCGATGATAAGACGGCTGGAGAGCAAGGTGCTACCAGGATGAGGTCTCGTGATCCGCAAGTTTTTGTCTTTTCCCTCTTGCCAGAAATGGTAACAGAGGAGCAAAGTACCCTGGGGAATGTAATAGTCCTTCTCCTCTGAGAACCAGGTACATACACCACATGATGTTATGATGTGGAATACCAATAACCAAAAATCATAAAACCATGACAGCTTCTTATAGCAATCAACATCTCTTTTATTTCAAGAGTTATGGTATACTGATAGTTCCTCTAAAGAAATTATAAGTATACAAGTGAACTTCTAGTGAGACAACAAAAGGAAAAAAACTAAAAAAAAACTTAGATTGCCTGGTTTTGTTAAGGACATTTACACTCGGTATTTCCTCACCAGACTTGTGAGGTACTACTGCAATTATATAGCTGATCTTTTTTGGTGTTAATATTAATCCAGATCTTTGTTGTTGGAGTTATGCCAGTTACAAGCAAGAAGAAATCAGGCCAAGCTATTTCGCAGAAAAAGCTATCAAAATACTGCTGGCTAGGATTCCATTTAAATAAAATCGTAAATTAATTTCACCAAGTATTTGGCCATCATTTATCAGGCCACATAAGAGATATCCATCCTCATAAATCCCTTGGTCCAATTCTAGGGCCAGTTCTGTTCAGCATTCTTATCAATGATCTGGATAAGAGACCTTATACATCTTTAGCAAGTTCATTGATGATACTCAACTGAGAGATGCTGTTGATTCCCTAGAGGGATAAGAGGAATGCCAGAGGAATCTAGTTAGATGAGAACACTGAGAAGTCATCAGTGGCATGTAATTCAACAAAGGAAAATGCCTGGTTCTGCACCTCAGATGGAGTAATGTCAAACACAAATGAGAGTCAAGTGATTGAAGAGCAGCTCAGGAGAAAGGGACCCAGGGGTACTGATCGACAGCAGGTTCACCATGAGCCTTCACCCGAGCAGCCAAGACGGCAAGATGCATCTTAGGGTGCATTAAACACAGCTTATCCAAACAGAAGAAGAGGCAATTCTCCACTCTATTTAGCATTAGTGCAGCCTCACGTTGAATATATGTGCAGATCTGGGTTCCTCAGCATAAAAAGGATATTAAGGTCCTTGAAAACATCCAGAGCAGTACAACAAAGCTGGTAACAGGGCTGGTAAACAAGTCCTGTGAAGAGCAGCTGAAGAAACTCAGCTCTCCCAGTCAGGAGAATAGGAGGCCAAGAGACAACCTCACGGCCCCTTAAGCTCCCTAAGGAGGGGAAGCAGAGGGAGGTGCTGGTCTGTGCTCTTAGGAACTGATGGCAGGATGGAAACAACATAAAGCTGCATCAGGAGAGGGTCAGAATGGATATTAGGAAAAAATTCTTTACTCTGAGTGGTTAAACACTGGAACAGGATTTCAGAGAAGTGGTTGATACCCCATGCCTGTCAGAATTCATGAGGCATTTGGACGATGCCCTCAATAATATGCATTAAATTTGGTTAGCCCTGGAGTGGTCAGGCAGTTGGAGTCAGCGATCATTGTAGGCGCCTTCCAACTGAACTTCTGTCTTCTGTTACATTCAATTCATATTTTCCCTTCTCAAAAGGGGCCAATATTTCCCATTCTATCCAGTGGACAAGTCTAAGCTCCTGGGAAGATGTCCATCACAATCTTGAAGAATTATGTCTAACAGCCAGTTATCATCTAGGAAGCTATGACAAGACTATAAAGATAAAAATCTAATCTATGAATAAGCCTCATTAGGCTATTAACTGATTGCTCATAGTCTTGATATATATATATATATGTTAGTATAGAATACTGACTGAGTAAAGAGTGCTCAGTAAATTGAAATATTAGTATTATTAATAGGAAAAAGCGTTCCTGCAGACCATCAAGGCCAGGCTGGACCAGGCACTGAGCAAACTGATCTAGCTGTGGATGCTCCTGTTCATCACAGGAGAGTTGGACTAGAAGATCTTTAAAGGTCCCTTCCAACTCTAAGGATTTATGATTTTTATGGTTCTATGAGAAAACCTTGCTTCTGACCAACAATAAAAGCACTACTTGACACAGAGCAATATTACAAATTTATTGCCATATATCATGCTGTATAATATCAACCCAGTTACAGCCTTCAGTGAATGAACTTGCTCAACTTTACCATGTTCTTCAAAATGCCCCTGTGATAACTTTTACTTGCCCACAACGTTTATACACCTGTTCACTTACTGTTGATTTGCATTGCTCTATTGAAAGTAATGTGACCTTGTGTCTAGGCTCAGAAGCAGCAAAACGACTTCTACCACATTCTTTATGATACCAGGCCAATTATTATTAGGAATTCCAATACACAGGAAAAAAGTTGACTCACCCAACCAGTGATAGGGTCTCTAGCCACAAACCACTCCACCTCAAAAAAGCAGCCTTCAAACAGGAAACCTTCAACATGCACCCTTTGGAGGCTAACCCTTAAATGAGCCCAGGGAGGGGGTGGACACAGGTCACGTTCTGGTCACGTGGGAAGCACAAGTAAATTGCTTGCACCTGTGCTTCTTGGGCCAGCCACGTCCTTCACCAGGTGCTCAATCAACAGTTCAGGCCATGACATAACAGTTCCCCCTACATCTTGTTTCTAATTGCATGCATCTGTCCACTGTTCAAAGTCTCTGATTCTTCCTAATTTACAGATAAATGATTATTTATATAACCTGTCTATACAATTTCATGAATTTTCTGTAAGCTTATAATCTCTATTCAGCCAGTCCAGTCTTCTTCCCCACCGGCTCATCTTACAGCACATGCTGCTCCTGCACCTTTAAGATTTCCATCGTGAGGAATGTCCAGTGACACAAGGACAGAGTCATCTGTTCTTCTTCACCTGTACTTATTCACTAAGTCTATAGGGAATGAGCTGTCTGCACTAAGAATCTGGTGGGGCGAGGGAAAAACAGATATCCTAACAAACACACTTCCCATGACTTCCAGTGCAAGGTCTTGCACCCAGGTCACAGCAACCCCCACTACCAATGCAGGGTGGGGGATGAAAGGATTTAGCACAACCCTGTCAAAATGGACCTGGGGGTCTTAGTGGATGGGAAGCTGGACGTGAGCCAGCAATATGCTCTCACAGCCCAGAAAGCCAACTGTATCCTGGGCTATATCAAAAGAAATGTGGGTGGCAGGCTGAGGGAGGTGATCCTGCTCCTTTTCTCCATTCTGGAGAGACCTCACCTGGAGTACTGTGTCCAGGTGTGAAGCCCTCAGTACAGGAGAGACATGGATCTGTTGGAGCGCATCCAGAGGAGGGCCATAAAAATGATCCAAGGGATGCAACATCTCTCCTACGAGGACAGGCTGAGAGAGCTGGGGCTGTTCAGCCTTGAGAAGGGAAGGCTCCAGGGATAACTGAGAGCAGCCTTTCAATATCTAAAGAGGGCCTATAAGAAAGAAGGGGACAAACTCTTTAGCAGGATCTGTTGTGACAGAACAAAAGGACGTGGCTTCAAACTAAAAGAGAGGAGACTGTATTGGAAATAATGAAGAAGTTTTTTACCATAAGTGTAGTGAGGCACTGCAACAGGTTGCCCAGAGAGGTGGTGGATGCCCCATCCTTGGAGACATTCAAGGTCAGGCTGGACAGGGCTCTGAGAAACCTGATCTAGCTGTAGGCATCCCAGTTCATTGCAGGGGGTTGGACTAGATGACCTTCCAGGGTCCTTTCCAACTTAAACAATTCTATGATTCTATGATAAACTAGAATAAGGAAGTTCATTGTTGTTGTTTTTCTAAAACAATATCAACTCCTCTCCTGTTTTTTTTTTCAAGAAAATAAATATATGATTAAAAAATGCTCAAATTTTCACTCTTTTCTACTGTGTTTCTTCAGAACCCATACAAAGTTACATTAATGAAATATCACAAAAAGATTCAAATATCTGTAGAGACTGTGAACAATAATAAAAAATGTTTTTAAGATGTCTTCTCAATTCTGAAGTCAGGCACTAGAAAGAACGCCATAAGCCCATTGAATTTCACTTGGAAAGAGTGTTCAGCAATTCCTCTCTTAATTCCTAGCGGCATTGTAGGTATTTTTGTAACAGTAATTGGCTTGAGTTCAATCTTGTGAACAACTAGAATTCTATAGAATCCTTAACTCTGTTTACTAGCTTGTATTTTTCCATTTGATAAACCTTTCCCATAAACAGGAAGATACTTTTCCCAATTAAGCAACATTTTCTTCAAATACTTGCAGTTCATTTAAGTCAACGTAATTTTGAACGTCAATATTGGATTCCAAATTACTGAAAAATATTTCACTGAGAAGTTTCTAACAAATTCATAAGTAAGCATATATAAAGTACTACAGATTACTTACTGTGCATGTATCTTGTATGAAATATGTTAGTAGTTTTAAGGAGTCAGAAGACAAATAAGTGTACACAGGATAGCATAGTAAACTAGAGCGCACAGCAATAATTATAAATAATGCATTTTCCAGGTTACTGTGATAGCAGTAAAGCTCACTCTGTTTAAGAGATTTAAAAGGCTACACTGCCTGTGATGGTCAGAGAAGGCTTTTAAATTCTTTTGGCAGCAAACCTTGAAAAAGCTGTTCGTTTATCCACTAAATACTGATGCAGGACAGAATCAATAACAAAAGTATGAAATACAGATACTGTGAGGCTGACTTATAGTACAGTTCTGATGATTTTTTAAAAAATCAACAACAAAACTGAAATAAAAACAAAAAGAAGTACTAAAAATAATTATTAAAAAGAACTAAAAAATACTACTGAATCGCGTTTCTTTCCTGGGAGACCAAAACCATTAGCTTAAAAAAAATAATGACTTGCAAAATTATCTATTTAACTCTATCTGCAAGAGGACAACCAAAGGCTAAACTCTAAGTAGTTGTGATGAAGGACAGCTTTTGTGGAAGAACAATTAGCAAGCAACGAGGGAATCGTTTTCAAAGAATTATAGCCAAAGCTCAACATTTGTTTTGCAGACCAACAAGATGCCTTAGGGTATTTCTCTACTGTCATGCAGCAGTGAAGACTACTGCAGAATGGAAGTACGTGTACAAATGATAAAACATATCAAGCTCATATCTAAAGACTTCCTTAAATATTTAGATTATTCCTTACATTTTTAAGTTATTTGTCACTTTTGCTGGCAGTGAGGAAAGATGTATTCATTTACCAAAACAATTTACACATTCTAAAGGGAATTGAATTTTCTGTTTGCCAATATATATCACAGTCCCTCTGAAAATTTACATCAGAAACTTTGGCCTGGATTTTTACTTCTAAATTAGTAAGACCTCAGTAAGGTGTGAATTGTTTTCATATAGTATGTACATGGTTCCCATGTTTCTGATTAGACAAACTTCACTGCAGAAGAAAATTAGAAATGTTAAAATAAGCAAGAAGAATCTGTGTAACTGTGAGCAGGTGTCCCAGCTGCTTGGTAAGCTTTGCAGACTCGAATGATATTACTTGCGCTTACCCCAGATGTCTTGCTTATACTAGGCGTATATTTACTAGAGGATCTTAATCCTTCAAGCTCCATCAGCACCAAATCTGCAAACATTTCTGACTTATGCTAGTACAGTCAAGTTAAAGAATACCAAATACTGATGAGCCATCTACAGTAGGTATAGAGCAGGGGTTAGCCATTTGTAGCAGCTTCAGACAAACTGCTAAGCCTTGAATATTATGAATATTAAGTCTTGAAACCTTGAATATTTTCAGTTTTACTAGTCACTGTTGGCTATAAGTCTAATCACAGCACAGAAAAGTCATAATAGCATGACAAAGTGTGAAAGAATTTAAACCTGCTTCAAAAATGTACTTAAGTTTTATATATAACTGCACATATACAAAAGGCCTTTTTGTCAGCATCCTTTACACACTTTTCTTACATAAAACCTGCAGTTGTCTGAGAGTAGCAAGATGTGCCAGAGTTGCACTGAGGGCACTATTAAGCCCCTGTGGCCTTTACCAGCCTTGGCTGGGCCTCCGAAAACACCCGGCTGCTCATGGGCCCATTTCTGCCCAGCCCAGGACCTTCAGCTCCTGGCTGAGGTCTGCTGTGGGACCATTGATTTCCAGCCCCATTGATTCAACCCCAACCCATGGACTGAATTCCCTGTTTCACCTCAGACTCACTTCATTGCTATGGCCCTGCTCGGCAATCACAGGGCTGTATCTGGTAGTGGTTGCCATCACCTGATCCTGACTTGGAGACTGATTACCCAAGTCATCACCATGAATTTGCCTGCTGGTCTGGGCTCTTGGCTGAATGTGCCCAAGAAATAATGTAAGCCCCTTCCTTCCCATTATTCCACCTTTAAATTTCATGTATTTTAAAGACATATCAAAACATCTCCACGGTGATTTAAAATGGAGAAAAAGTTTTAAAATTATTTTATATTCTTTTGCAATTTTCTTTAAAGGTTTTTGAAAAGTTATTTAATTTCCAGCCCTCACCTGGTAGTTGGCATGAATGTCTGTTAAAACATAAATTTAATTTTAAAACTCCATTTTCTGTGACCTTGGAAAGGAACTCTCATCAATGAGACACTATGAAGAGTGGCACTGTAAAGAGGGCAGGAATTTCAATTGCTGGGGTGTTGGGCAGGTTGACAGTCATGACTAGCATAGCTAGCCCAGTTTTTGTACATGTCTTGGTGCAGAAAGACCTCATACAATCCCAGGTAACACTCTCAGGAGTAATAGTCCACAAGGTGTGTTATTCTGCTACAAAAGGATACTAAGCTACTTCAGTTCAATGCATTTTTTCAAAAAGGCATGTTGTCTACTACTCATTCTCTCATTATCATCCTAGTGCTTACAAAAGTTTGTCTGGTTATTTGTTCCAAAGTTTGTTGCTTTTACTTCCAGAAACTGCAATTTAGCTGTCCATCTATAATTCCTTTGCTCTCTTTTTCAAAAGACTGAAAAATACATCTGTTCAGTTTTCTGTCAGATGTCCTTTACAAAATAACTAATAGGAACCATTATTCTTTTCTGTAACTAGACCGTGATGTATCTTGTCAGGGATTTTATACGAAAATCTCTACTTCATCTCTCCACTCCCTATCATATTCTTGCCTGAGTTCATTAGCATTTTTGCAGTACTAAGCAGCTCCTCATAACCGAACTTTTCATTTATTTTTCTGAGAACTGATACAAAAAGCACCATTAAACACTGTGGAGTTTTTTGTTTGTTTCTTTTTTTCAGCATAATCACTCCTTAGCAAAAAGGAAGAGATTTTCTCTATATTCATTTGTTGATAATGTAGCTGCAAAATGATTTCCTCTTACTCTTGATGTCTCCTGCTAGTTGTGTCTCATATTATTTTTTTCCTTTGTCCCTACGTTATTTTCTTATAATTTCCTTATAGACATCCCTAATAATTTGACTTAATTTATACTTTTCCCATATTATATTATCTTTTGATGTCAGCGATGAGCTTATGGTTTTACCAAGTCGATGTCTTTTATTTGTCACTAGAACCACATTGCAGAGAAGTTGAAAGCTATTCTTTTATTTTTCCATAAGATTTGCATCTTAAGTGTCACCTAATTCTCTCAATTTAATTATACAATTGTGTCATATTTTTATTTTGTTTTGTTTTCCTGGTTTCTTACATTTGTAACGATTGCGGACTTAAACATATCCTAGTTCATTTAAAGCCTGCTTTCTTATCATACAACTACAGAACCATAGAATAGTGGCCTTTTATAATGGTGTCACTGCATCAATGGACAAAGGAAGAGCCACTGACATCATCTATCTGGACTTCAGGAAGGCCTTTGACACGGTACCCCACAACATTCTTCTCTCCAAATTGGAAAGATTTGAAAGGAGTGAGCACAGCCCTGCCGAAAAATACCTGGTGGTGCTGGTAGATGGGAAGCTGGACATGAGCCAGCAATGTGCCCTCACAGCCCAGAAAGCCAACTGTATCCTGGGCTGCATCAGAAGAAGCATGGCCAGCAGCTCAGGGGAGGTGATCCTGCCTCTCTATTCTGTACTGGAGAGACCTCACCTGGAGTACTGTGTCCAGATGTGGAGTCCTCAGTACATGAGAGACATAGACCTGTTGAAGTGTATCCACAGGAGGGCCAGAAAAAATGATCCAAGGGAGGGAACACCTCCCTATGAGGACAGACTGAGAGAGCTGGGGCTGTTCAGCCTTGAGAAGGGAAGGCTCCAGGGAGACCTGAGCGGCCTTTCAATATCTAAAGTTGGGCTACAGAAATGAAGGTGACAGACTCTTTAGCAGGATCTGTTGTGACAGAACAAGGGGAAATCGTTTCAAGCTTAAAGAGGGCAGATAATAAAGGAAAAGTTGTTTACAGTGAGGATGGTGAGGAACTGGAACAGGCTGCCCAGTGATGTGGCTGATGCCCCAACCCTGGAGACTTTCAAGGTAAGGCTGAATCAGGCCCTGGGCAACCTGATCTAGATGTGGATGTCCCTGTTCATTGCAGGGGAGTCGGACTAGATGACCTTCAACAGTCCCTTCCAACTCCAAGGATTCTATGATTCTATGATTCTAATGGCTAGGGTTGGGAAGGACCTTAAAGATCATTCACTTCCAACTGCCCTGTCATGGGCTTAGTTGCCACCTACCAGATTAGATTGCCCAGGAGCCCAACCAATCTGGCCTTGAATGCTGCCAGGATGGGGCATCCACAACTTGTCTGAGCAACCTTCTTTCAATTCTTTATTTTCTTATTTTTTTTGAGTAAAAACTGTAGATGTCATTTTTTTGGACTAAGAAAAATGAAGAGAAAGTCGTATTTTCTAAACAAATTTTTAATCAACTACCTATGCCTCTGCCAATATTCTACCATTTGATTTTTTCAGAGAAAGGTTATGCAATAGGGAATACCGACATCAATCCTTGGAATCAGTAAAGAAGTTGGAATAAATAAAAACACAATATTCATTCTAAACTATACTGCATTCAGAAGTACAATTCTTTAACTAAGAAACTGGTGAAAATATCCATCAGTTTATTTACTGCAATCTATATCTACATTACATTATGTAATAGCAATATTTTAAATTTATATTTACAGTAGTGAACGTTAATAACAATGGTGTTGAATATTGGATCAGATTTTGGTTCAGGAACTATGTATTAAACATTCAAAAAGAAGGAAGTGAGTCACTAAGCAAAGCCTGACAGATGGCAATAACAACAAATGGTAGATTACTTGAACAAAGAGTGTAGTCTGACAAAATATCCCTAGACCTGGTGCCTGCCATGACATCTTCCAAGTCTGTTGTGCCTGGACGTCAATCAACTGAATGGCATCTCACTGATTTAGGTAGAGGATGCACCAGTAAATGAAGCCCTGAGGTCAGACTTCAATATTTTACTGGCAGGGGAACATCCGGGCAAATATTGTTCTGTTAAAGAAGTCCACAAGGATTACAGGAATGTTCCTTATTTTTTAAAGCACAATTTGGTATTGAATTTATCTTATGACTCAAAAAATAAAAAGCACAGAAGAAGGTAAAAACCTGGTTTCTATCCAAGCTAAAATGGTAAAAATATGTAACAGCTTGGCTTTAAAAGGATGTCCATCTGTTAGCAAACTAGTGATCATCTCATATCCACAATGGCTTAACAATTTAACAGCCAAAATATTAGTGCCCACATACACGGCTCAATAAATACTTGGGGCTGTGCTTTTGTTTACAGTAAGGCCACATTAGGTGACTAAGTTTAAGTTTTCCTTATCTTAAAATGTCTTTAACCTTCCAAAGCCTTACAGAAATACAAAAGTGAAAAATGTTCTTGTAGAACATTTCACAGGTTCTGGTGGGAATATGATGAGCCAATTCTTTTGCCTTGATAAAAGAATCTTGGTCTCAATCCTGATAACAGCATTTCAAGGTCTGTGGAGATTGCAGGCTTCCATAAAAGCATACATGGCTGGAAATGGTGTTCTTAGCTAACAGGTTGGATCAGAAATAGCTGCATGGCACCAATTTCAGCATCGTGAAGATTGCCTGCTTCACACACACACGCCAAGGCAGTTTTGTTACTCACCATACCTAAGCCAACTAGAACTAAAGCTACCTCGGACACAGAAACCAAGCTGAAATCAAGTTCCTAATACATGCAAGCCATTCAAGGTTTTTACGGTTTTCTGTTTTGTATGTGTGTGTACTTTTTTCTTTTCTTTTGTTTTTGTCACTTCAAAAATTCCACACCTTTGCTTCATACGCACTTCCATGTCAGATGCCACTTTGTCAGAGTGCCCATACAAACTACACTAGCATGGTGTGCATGAGTTGTTGACAGGAACTGGGTCAGCCCTAGCTCAGAGCCCGAACTTCTGCGCTCCTGCCTGGATAAGCATGCTCACTGGCTCTTCTGTGTAGTCCCTGCCCTGCCCTCTTCTGTCAGTTAGTTCCCTGTAAACAAAAACATGTCACTAAAATACCTTTCATGAGTCATCACTCTGCTTTTATAGGACTCCTGAGCACCCACTTCCAGGCCCAAGAACTGCCCACAGCTCCTTGAAGAGGCCCAGGCCCTCAGAATGGCTGGCAAAACAGTACAGAGAAATACCTTGGTACTTCATTTTCCCAGACTCTAAGGCTGCCTGAGCCACAGTAAGGCAGATGTCAGTATCAAGAGGGCCTTCTGGTTTCAGGTTCAACCTTTCTTTTGTTTGCTTTCCTGCTTCAGGTTGAACTTTTCTAGCTGCAGCAAAGGAGACACCACCCAAAAGCCAGAGTCCTTGAATATTTCATAGTGTACTTTGCAACTTCAGGATGTTGCTCTTTTAAATGTTAAATATATGGTGACCTTCCAAATAGTATCTATTTTTAGAAAAATGTTTTATGGTATTAGTTTAATCTAGAGAAAAAAAAATGAAGCTAGAAAGAACCTGTGTCATCATGCTCACTTCCCTGCTGTTCGAGCAACCACATCATATAACCCTTTTAATAAATTGAAGTGCACTTGAATACCATGGCGATGAGTACTTCATAATCGTGTATACTTGTAGCCATGCAGAAAATATCTTGATAAAGAATGTGCAGCGGATGAAGAGGATGATTATGAATGACAAGGTACAGCACAGTTCTCAGGTTATTACTTAGCATTTTTTCTTAGGCACTGATGAAAACTACTGAAACTTTTGCACTATCTTGAGAGTTATGTCAGCTGGGGCAGGGGTTAATTTTAAGCACGGGAATGATCAGAAAAATGATAATGGAAGGAAGAAAATAAGAGAAGGATAATAGAAAAAAAATTGTCAATATAGGAAATTTAATCTATTTTTTCCCAAAGCATGATGCTATAGGAGTAGCTCAAGAGAACTAGTCCTCAGGCACTTATGGATTTATCCTTAAGCTATTTCATCAGGAGAGTTTATAAGAGAAAATATATATATATCTTTTTTTAATCATTTCTTTTCTTTTATACCTATCAGAAAACCAGGCATCCAATCAATAGCCTAATTTAATATCCTTAATCACAATAATTCATTTTATTCAGTATGCATCCTCTAGCTTATTTCCCTATGCTCAGTTTTCCTGCACTTACAGCTTAGCTGCAGAAGACAAGCCCTTTTTTAATGAAGGAATCTTGGTGTATTGTCTACTAGCTGTGATTTTTATTTCAAGGAGGTTTATCAGTTTCAGCCTAAAAGTGAAATCTTCTCTTTGATTCAATCTCCATTCATTTAGTAGCCATACCTTTATCATGCAAGACACAAGGAAAAGGAATTAAATTTAACAAGAAACACCTTCTATTTACAGCTTCAGGGAGAAGTAATTAAATGTAATGGAAGCTGCAGCTCTAAATAAAGGCACAGGGAACCTCTACTCCTACCCTGCTGAAAATGAGGTTACAGGTTTCACACAATGAGTAGTATTCAAACCCTCTGCAATTCCATTATCTCCAATAGATTTGCAGCAGAGATAAATTTGGTGTCGTTTTCATTCCAGACAGAGGAATGGGGGGTAAAGTAAGAACTAATCATTTTTATTCTTGTAATTGCACAAACTGAATGGTAGCAAATGTTAAAGCAATATTAAAATAGAGTAGAAATAAGTGCACTTCTTTTTTTTCTTTAGGTAGATAAGTGAAACTAGGGTATGTGGAGATTTCCTGGGGAAACTGTCAGAGGAAAAATGAAGGTATTTAGCAGAGAGGAGGGAGGATGGAATAAAAAAAAGAAATCTCCTAATTTCCCAGACAGTACAAAATTTCTATTGTAAGCAAGGCAAGTGAAATAAATTTAATCAGATATGATATATTCTCTATTGTGTTACAATAGACAGGTGTATATTGCCTCGAGAAATTAATCATTTTGGTGAATCTCCAATGCAAGATGCACCTGTCAAGCCCTGCGTGGCAAAACTGAGCAGTATGGCCAGTTTGTTGAGGCCTCATCAGGCCACATTTACAGTAGTATGTTGACCATGAACAGCCTCATCATAAAACTGGGCATAACTCAAGAGTATTGGATCTGAAAGCAGGATCTTCTTAGCTATAAGAATGCTTCTATCTCATGAGATGGTCTCTGTGGCTATAGCTATGCAAAAATACTACACAAAGGTCCCTTCCTGGTTGTCTTTGGCAAGCAGGACTGCACAGCTTGTGTCTATATGACAAAACGCTCTGTCACTGCATTTGGGACTGGACAGCTTCATTCATACCGCCTACTGGAAAAAGCCCACAACCTGCACTGTCCCCTGATGTGTCCCCAGGTATTATATGGAAATATGGTGTTTGGAGCAAGTCAAAACTGTGCCCAGGAGCTGGCTACCTGCAAGTTCTGTGGTCTGTGCAGACACAACAATGCTCAAGGCTGCACAATGATGAGCTGAATGGCTTGGGATAAATATAGCCCATAATTCCTGTCAGCAGGAAACTGAAGTCTGAGGAAAGTGTAAATAAATACAAAGAATACTAGAAGACTAACATGGTAAAAAAAATTGCATAAATGTGCCATTGCACCAAAAATTAATCACTTTGAAATTACAATGTCAAGCCCAAAGTTCAAAGAAAAAAATCTCAAAATCCAGTGCTCTAAAATGATTACCTGCAAGCTGTCAGTGTTCTCTTAAAATGAGAAATAAAAGCCATCAAACAGCACCCACAGGATCAGTCCTGTGCTGCATGTGCCCTGACTGCATAGGTTGTGACACACAGAACATTCTTTGCATTTGGATTAGTCTTCTCCATTCTTTCAGGCCACTTTTATGCCATTGTCATGTATTTATACAATTAGGTCTAATTTATAAAATTAGATCTAATGACTTAATTGTGATAGCATGCATGATGAAATAATGAGAATGCATAATTAAGATGTGCAATTACATAATTACAATGTATAATGACATTAGGTGTAAATATCCTATAATGTTATGAGAAAAAATACACTATTAAAATGAAGCATATTTTTGTTAGGTTCATTTTTACAAAAAAAAAAAAAAAAAAAAAAAGTAGGCCAAACTATGATATCATTCCTCAAAGCTGAGGAATTTTTTCTCATTGTTAACCTCCCCACAGTGAAGCACTGCCCACATACAGCAAGGGAAACTAGGACTAATACAATCAGAAAGGATGGGAAACTGAAGGGAAATATGTACATATACTGGGATATCTGAGGTCTTTTTTTTTCTGATAGTCTTTTAGAACATCAGACTCTCCTTTTCTCACATGTTTTGTTTTTTTTTTTTAACTGCAAATTTAGTTCACATATTCAAATATACATACGACCACTGATTAAACAACACAATTTTTAAGTGGAACCAGTGAAATACCAAAGTAATAAACAAACTAGTTCCTGCCTTGCTCTGAAACCTCCTATCAGCTCCTCTCAAAAACACACCAACATAGAAAAAATATCATGTTCTCAGGAACTTCCTGAAATACCTGCTTGAACTGATCAATGCTTGGGACCTCCCCATTGCAACCTCAATGGCTTATCTCAAAAGATAACAGAAACAGGCTTGTCTTAGACAGTGTCTTTATTATTTAAAATTGGATTTTGTTCCTGTAAGCATTTAAAACACACTGGAGTGGGTGAGCTGAATTCCGTTGTAGCTGGGGAAACATCAGAGGTGTCAGTAACACACAAGCATCCTGGGCTGACGTTTAGCTCCATGCAGCGCTGGCAAAGGGAGCAGCAATAAAATGAGTAATAATAATTACAATTTTTCTTTTCTTCAGGAAACAAAAAATGTTGTTGACAAAAAATCTTGAACAATCTAAACTAGAACTTACCACACACTTATTTTACTACCACTCTGAAAATTCAAACATGTAATATTATTTTCACCTGTCACTTCAAAATTATACATTCTTTTTCTTTTTTTTTTCCCTTTATTTTGTTTTAATGCTGTTTATTATAAAAAATGGGTCCTGAAATCTTCACATCATCCGTTCTTGGAAGTTTCCATTCAAAATATCTTCCTAGTACAGATTCATTTTGCCAGAAGAAAGGGAGGGGAGAAAAAGAACAGAAGGAGAGAAAAAAAAGAATGGAAGATAAATAAGGATTTCATGGGCAAAATGCTAATGTTAAAACCAACTTTAAAAACTTTTTATGTCAATTTCTTCCATCAGCAACTGAAGTACAATATTTGAAGAATGTATAAGTAAGAGAAAGGTAGAAGTGATTTATCTATAAGGAACACTAAGCAACTTTAAATGGGTGGGCAGGACAGGACAAAAAGAACACTGGCAGTTAATATCTGGAGTTGTTTCTCTTGCCACATTACGTAAACTCTAGCACTCCAGCCCCCAAACCTGCAGACACTGTTCCAAAAGGGGAGCAGAGCTGCCAGTTACAGCCATGCTTTTCAGTCCCTCCCGGCCAGGTGATCTCCATGGAGGATATGGTGCACAGGTAATTAGGTTGGTAATTTGGACCTCAGCTCATCTGCCAGTTGCAATTGTTCCTGAGGCAACAAACCTTCCTACGATACACCAATATATGCAGCACCTACATGGAAGTGAAATCCCATCTGACCATATGCCTTGAAGCTTAAGGTTTGAAAGCTTTGAAGTTTCATGCTGAGAGAAGCAGCTACAGATGTTATTTTTACAAATATTCTATACTGTGCCTTCCCTTAAAAAGGTAATTCTCTTTCAAAGCATGTTATATAGTAACATATTTTTCTGTTTATACTGTTCTCAGATAATAGCCCACTATATTTAGGTTCCCCAAAATGCCCTTCTTCCTTTCTATATAATACAACAACCCAAACAACTCCGCAATAAGGGAAGGCCTGTCTGAAATACAAAGATAGTCCTATAAAAAGCACATAACTAGGGTTTAAAGTTGCTCTGCCTTATGCAGCTAGCTCAAATGACTGGCCTGCTGCTGCTTCTCCAGTCTTTGTATGGCTGCACATACTCAACATATCAATATCAGGCACAAATAAAAGTAATCACTCTCACTTCTTAAATGCAAATTGAATAATTTTTCATGATTGAGATCATGCTGGAGAAATAACTATATAAATGGAACCCTGAAAAGGAACGCAGTGCTGCTGAATTTTCTCTCCTTTCTTTTTTCACAATAGAAAAATGCTTGTAAAGAAAGGAAATGAGGAAGATATATTTACCTTGCATTAATATTTCCTTGTAAATCCTAGAAATACTACCAACAGCAAAGACATTTTGGCTCCTGACATTCAAAGAGAGACTTTTTATGTCTGTCAACCTTGTCAAATGACAAAGTGACTTTGTGTGTCATCTGATCGAAAATTTTCTCATGGGGGAGGTTTCCATTTTATGTTAGACTAGATTATCCTGAGAAGTCTCTCTGTCTCTCCTATTTTTTGCCATTTATGATAACACTTGTTATAACATGAAAATTAAAGTGAAAAACGGTCCTTGTTGAGAAATTTATTGGCAAACATAATTATGACCTCAAATGTGATAAAGTCATATAAATCACCTGCACATAAATCCTGCACTGTAATCCTCTAAAATCTATCACAGGTCTCTACTGCATCCATTCTATTGTACATGGTTTCATCTGATATGAGGTTTGTTGAATTTTTTAAAATATATCAGCAGTAAAACACTGTTCACAGAAGGCAGCAAGATATGTAAGAGTTAAACCCACTGTGTATTTTAAACTGTAGCTGGTTTACAACAAAGCCAATCATGCTATGAGTAATGTGGTGGAAAAGGATACATCTTTCATCCAATTAGCTATTATACAGATGCTTGGGACCACATGGACTGTGCCCTGAATGTAATCACACTGCTCTCAAAAAGATAAGATAATGCCGGGGGGTTTAGCTGGTCTCACGTTTATACTGTGTGTTCATACAGCCTGCATTCTTGGGGCTACTCTGTCCTGGATTTCACCCCTGAGCTGAGCCAGCTGTCAGAAGCTAGCAGGTTGTTCACCTTCTTATCAAGCACCTTTGAAGGTAAGACTGACAACAGAGCAAAACATGTTTGTACAGGAGGTTTAGTGAGGTGGAGTTACTACACAAGTAGTACCATCCAGACTTTTAAATGAGACCTGAAATGCACATCAGAAGAACTCACTCTTCTGGAAAGGTGCAGAATAATCAAAGTATGTTGCCTTGATTGTTTTTAAAGAACCATAACAGAACACAGACCAAAACTGCTGCTCGAGTATCAGTCTTACTTGATGTGGAGCTTTATACTGATGTTTTTTTATTTTAAATAATGATGATCCAACTGCAGGTTACAGCTGCAAGACAACTATGAGCGTACTTTCCATTATCTCCAGGACTACACATTCACAGATACCATCTATCATAAACTACACTACATCAAGAATGCCGCAGCACTGCTTTACCCACTGATCACAGGCATACCTTCAGAAATGCTCCATCTCATCAAAATTAATCAAGAATTTCACTGGTTTGAGGAGCTGAGCCAGCAGAAAGGTAATCCAGCAAAGGAATGTTCCTTCCCTCCCCTTCAGCGGTGTGAAGGTAGAGCCAACTCAGGGAGTCTGGGAACACAGGACTTTCATCTTCAGAGTTCTTGAAACGGCAGGGTAAGGTAAAGACACTGCAAGGGCTGAAGGAAGACATGCAACATTTGTAACCTCTGATGGCAGGTTCCCATTCAGCATTTGGCAGTACCAGCAGTTTGTGGAAATAAAGCAGGACTGGGCTTTTATTTAACATCTACCTGCACCACTCTGGTCCAGTTCACCACTCTTTGGTAGCATTCACAACTGAAACAGCTAAGTGTGCCAATTAGCACTCATCAGACCAGTACTGAAGCAGTACATACTGTGACCCACACATCACAGAACAGAATGGCAGCCTTGTAGTGGAAGAATAAAACCTTTTCTTGAGACACCATAATCAGAATGATCAGATTATACAAAAGCAGGAAGATTATTGTGATAAGAACAAGCAGCCCAATGGAATAAGCAGAAGTGGAAGAAGCTGTTGAATCGTTACGGAATGTTGAAGTAGGCGGAGTCATTCTTGGAAAGCTGCAAAAATCCTGCGGAAACTGATAATTGTGTTTTTTTTTTTTTTAAAGAAGTATATTCTGAGTGGTAATCTTAATGTGAAAATCATTTCCAAAAGAAAGTATAATAATATTGCTGCGTCACTGATGACGACAAGCTCTGTTACTTTCAGAATAAAAATTCTCATTGCAGTATTAATGCTGTACATGCATTAATGCTGTACATGCATTACAGTACATGCTGGCTGAAGTTGCGCGATCGCCTGCCCTTTTCCTCATGGGGGACTTCAACTTCCCTGATATATGCTGGGAATACAACACGGCGCAGAAGAAGCAGTCTAGGAGGTTTCTAGAGTGTATGGAAGATAACTTCCTTCTGCAGCTGGTGAGAGAACTTACCAGGGGAGGTGCCCTGCTAGACCTTCTGTTTACAAACAGGGAAGGTCTGGTGGGAGATGTGGAAGTTGGGGGCTGCCTTGGACAGAGTGACCATGAAATGGTAGAGTTCTCGGTTCTTGGTGGAACCAGGAGAGGGGACAGCAAAACGGCGACCTTGGACTTTCAGAGGGCAGACTTTGAATTGTTCAGGAGGCTGGTAGGGTAAAGGGGTCCAGGAAGGCTGGCTGCTCCTCAAGAAGGAAGTCCTGAAGGCGCAGGAACAGGCTGTCCCCCTGAGCCGCAAGATGAGCCAGCAGGGAAGGAGACCGGCGTGGATGAACAGGGAGCTTTTCCTGAGGCTCCAGGAGAAAAAGAGAATCTACCTCCTGTGGAAGAAGGGACAGGCAACTCGGGGAGAGTACAAAGAGGTTACCAGGATGTGCAGGGAGAAAATTAGAAAGGCAAAGGCCCAGCTCGAATTAAGCTTGGCTGCTGGGATTAAAGAGAACAAGAAACTCTTTTACAAATATATTAACAGTAAGAGGAGGACCAAGGAGAATCTCCATTCTTTACTGGACGCGGCTGGGAATGTGGCCACTGAGAACAATGAAAAGGCTGAGGTTCTCAATGCCTTCCTTACGTCTGTCTTTAAAAGCCAGACCCGTTGTCCTCAGAGCACTCTACTCTCTGACCTGGAAGTCTAGGATGGGGAGCAAAACAAACCCCCCATGATTCAGGAGGAAACGGTCAGAGACCTACTACTCCACCTGGACTGCCACAAGTCCATGGGGCCGGATGAGATCTACCCGAGCGTACCAAGGGAGCTGGTGGAAGAGATAGCCAAGCCGCTTTCCATCATCTATCGGTGTTCCTGGTCAACTGGAGAGGTCCCAGTAGACTGGAAACTTGCCAATGTGACTCCCATCTACGAGAAGGGTCATAAGGAGGATCCGGGGAACTACAGGCCTGTCAGCCTGACCTTGGTGCCGGGGAAGGTTATGGAGCAGATTGTCCTGAGGGAGATCACGTGGCATTTGCAGGACAACCTGGGGATCGGGCCCAGCCAGCATGGGTTTGTGAAGGGCAGGTCCTGCTTGACCAACCTGATCTCCTTCTGTGATCGAGTGACCCGTCTGGTGGATGAGGGAAAGGCTGTTGATGTGGTCTACCTAGACTTCAGCAAAGCCTTTGACACTGCCTCCCACAGAATCCTCCTGGAGAAACTGGCAGCCTGTGGCTTGGACAGGTACACCCTTTGCTGGGTAAGGAGCTGGCTGGAGGAACGGGCCCCGAGAGTGGTGGTGAATGGAGTTAAATCCAGCTGGTGACCGGTCACGAGTGGTGTTCCCCAGGGGTCGGTGCTGGGGCCTGTCCTCTTCAATATCTTTATTGATGACCTGGATGAGGGCATTGAGAGCACCCTCAGTAAGTCTGCAGACGACACCAAGCTGGCAGGAAGTGTCGATCTGCCTGGGGGTAGAGAGGCCCTACAGTGAGATCTGGACAGGCTGGATCTCTGGGCTGAAGCCAACGGGATGAGGTTCAACAAGACCAAGTGCCAGGTCCTGCACTTTGGCCGCAACAACCCCAGGCAACACTACAGGCTTGGGGCAGAATGGCTGGAAAGTTGTGTGGAGGAAACAGACCTGGGGGTATTAGTCGATGCTCGGCTGAGCATGAGCCAGCAGTGTGCCCAGGTGGCCAAGAAGGCCAATGGCATCCTGGCTTGTATCAGAAATAGTGTTGCCAGTAGGAGTAGGGAAGTCATTGCTCCTCTGTACTCAGCCCTGGTGAGGCCCCACCTCGAGTACTGTGTCCAGTTTTAGGCCCCTCACTGCAAGGAAGACATTGAAGCCCTGGAGCGCGTTCCGAGGAAGGCGATGAAGCTGGTGAGGGGTCTGGAGCACAGGCCTTATGAGGAGCGGCTGAGGGAGCTGGGATTGTTCAGTCTGGAGAAAAGAAGGCTCAGGGGGGACCTTATCGCTCTCTATAACTACCTGAAGGGAGGTTGTGGTGAGCTGGGGGTCGGCCTCTTCTCTCTTGTAACTAGTGACAGGACGAGGGGGAATGGCTTCAAGTTGTGCCAGGGGAGATTTAGGCTGGACATTAGGAAATACTACTTTTCTGAAAGAGTGGTCAGGCGCTGGAGCGGGCTGCCCAGGGAGGTGGTGGAGTCACCGTCCCTGGAGGTGTTCAAGAAATGTTTAGATATAGCATTGAGAGACATGGTTTAGTGGGGTTATTGGTGGTAGGTGGATGGTTGGACTAGGTGATCTTGTAGGTCTTTTCTAACCTAACTCATTCTATGATTACCATTTTCATGATCTGAGGCTTTCCCTTCACTCTTAACAATGAATCAATATTCAATAGAAAAACATTTCATCATTTTCAAGCTATATGATTAGGAAGTAGCCCCAAGGAATAGTATTTGTTTTGGAATGATGACTCATTAAGGGCACACTCCAATTTTTGTCACAACAAGATACTGCCATCTCAAAACAACTCTTTTATAAAGAGAAGCAGAAAAGAAAAATAAAATTGGCTTATTTACATTAAAAACAAACTTTGTATGAACTAGTATTTTGTAAGGTAGGATCTATGTATTTTTTCCAGCTGTATTAAAGAGGAGGGTTTTCTTCATATGTGGCACTACCACAAAAAAAAAGGCACCCCGACTACACACTGTAATTTAACCATTACATGACTGCAACATTAAATGAATGGGTACTTTTATTTATTACCCAGCATGTTCCCCAAACAGCCTTGACTCAGTAATAGTCACTGTAATAGGAGAGGATACAATTCAGCAAGTCTCAGGAATGCCTAATAACATATGCTTTTAGTCCTTACATGCACACTGAAACCCAGTCTGGCCCTGAGCCACATCAGCCAGAACATTTGTGTATATAAGCTTAAATATATGCTTACTGTATTAACAGCATAGGTATTATTCAACCGCATAAACAGCATAGGTATTATTCATGTATGTTACAACCAGGAAAAACAATAGAAAAAGCCTAAGTCATAATGTTTCTGTGTGAGCACTTTATTTTTCCCTGCAAACTGGATTGAATTTAATATGGGTACTAAAAAACAAATCCTAACAAGAATACAACAGCCAGGTACTTTTTGTCTATCTGCAACATATTAATTACAGATTTGGATTCTAATTGTTTATTACATAGAGTTACTGCTTCTACCCTACAATAAAATTGACATTTAGTAGAACTTTCTCTTTCTGTCTGCCTGTAAATGTCTGCTGGCACTCCAAAACCACAGCAGTGTATATCCTGTGCTTTTATAGAAGACTAGAGATCTGAACAACTACTATCATAATTTTATACTGCTATTTGCTTTGCCACTTGTGTGCTAACTCAATTAAGACAGTAAATGTCATTTTGTTCTTCAGATATAGTATGCCCATTTTCACAGAGCTGTTCAAGTTTTACATTCAGTTCTTAAAAGTTGGAGATGCCATACTTTATAGACTGTGTAAGAACGCCTATCAAACAGAAAACCCCAGCCATGTCCCATTTATTTATGCCTTAAAATTTTTGTGTGATACTTTCTAACTCAAATAAATGAATGAATGATCTTCACAATACCCCTGTGAGTTCAACACTGCCATTTCCATTTTTCTCTGTAACCATGCAGATGTCGGTAGCTTTTCTTCTTGGCTTAGGTGAGCAGGGAGATGCATTCCTCTCCTGAGGAAGTTTCAGTTCCTGCTTAAAAACAGTTGGAGAGAAACCTGTGTTTTAAAATAAAGGAAAGCCCACAGAAATATGCCATGCTTAAACAGCAATATATTGACACTGACAGTTACCGCACTCCCTTAACTCTTTACCACCTCTTGGTTACCATTATACATCCTTCAGCAGAAATTAATTTTTATCATTTACTATTTCTGCTGAACAAAATATGCAACTTTTTTTGAGATGCTTTCCCTGAACAGTAGAATACAATAAAATGCATACAGTACTGGAAGGACATTTCTCCTCCTTTTTTAGCCCTATAGTTGTTCTATCAGAGCAGCCCTGAATTTAATGCATTTCTTCTCAACCCCTTGTGACCTCGGAAGAACCACAATCTCCACTGTGCAGATGAGAAACCAAATACAAACCAATAGAGTAGGCTGAGCACAGTTCTCCTAGCCATAGCAGCAATACCAATACTGTGCTATCCTCAGGTAATTTTTAGAAGGGTCCTGGTGTCATCTGTCTAAAGGATGTGTGTTTATAGAAAAGTTGATTTGTGGTTCACCTCATAAAATGAGTCCTTTGATCATCAAGTTAAGCAACAAGCATCCTTCAGTTGATGAGACCTTAAGCAAGTTAAAGGAGCAAGTCATGTTTTAGCTCCAACATACAATGTCTGTCCCCACAGTGGAATGGGCAGATCCTTAAAGGCAATGGTGCCTAATTCCCAGAGATTGAGAGGAGTTCAGTAGGCATTTATCTCCTCTGAAGGCTGAGCACAAATGATGTGGACAGGTAGTAGATGAGTAGCACCCATGTAGCAGATAGATCAAGACTTGCCTTCCCAGATCTAAGCAAATGAACAAACCAGCGAACCATCACCATATCAACTCTGTAGGACACCCAAACAAGTTGTACTTTTTTTTTTAAGAGCTTTAATACTCACATCTATTTGCATAGGACACATTCTTCTTCTTCCATTTCCCCCACAGCCAGTAATATATTTGGTCATGCATTGCACAGCCACGAAACCGAGCCATTCACAATCTTTGGAACAGCGGCCCTTTGTATTTCCTTTTGCTAGATATGTTCCTCACTCTGATTCTCCTAGACTCAGAAAGTTTTGCTTTTGATTATAAACACCTCTTACATCCCTGCTGAGCATATCACCATTCTTCATCTTCTCCATCCTAGACTACCTCTGCAAATACACCATGAAACTGCTAGGATGCAGAGCTCCTCTCCCTCCTTCATTGAGGAAAGATCACTGTTAAAGGATGGTACAGGTGCAACATACATACAAACCAGCTCTCACAGCCAATTAAAAATAATCAAGTCAGGATTAATTGAAATCTTCTTGGAGATTTTCCTTTTTTGAAACCTTGGTAACTACATTTTAAAAAGCTTCATCCTGTGGTAATTAAACTCACAAATTGAATATTCAAGAGTAATAAAATAATTTTTTTTTTTCTCTAAAAAGCATTGGTGAAGAACATATAACACATGCATTTAACAATACTGTGCAAGAGGCCTCTCCTCTCTACCACTTCCCTTTTACTGACTAGTGGAAAAAAGAAGATAGGGATGAAGAGAACAAAGAAATTACAGAAAAAAGTTACTGGAAAATTACTGAAATTTTTTTCCCCCCAAATACAACCACATCTATTATTAAAAATGCTATCTTCCAAAAATCTAGGCAAGCGTAGTCTCATCCTTGTAAGCTAACAGTTCTCACGTTCTTTATTCTCTAGTATGTCTGCTATTCATGTGGATTCACACTACCAAGTCCCATGCAATGAGCATGATTAATAAAATCCATTCCCTCCCACGGTATAGCTTAGCTAGAGATGCCTTCCACATATGTGCAACACCAGTGCCTCCCATATGAGAGTGAAACCAATTTTTAATCGGAAGTTTTAATTCCTGATCTCAGGTACTGGGGAAAAAAACCAACAAAAAAACAATTAAGCAAGCATTTAGGAAAACACCCTGCCTCCCCATTCTCCAAGCTCAACTTCAGTCCAACATCTCTCCTCCCCTCTCAAGCATCAGTTGTCCTAGTCTAATGCTGGCCTGATCTACAGTAGGTGGCTGGGAGGACAGCAGTTTAATATTTCCCATTAATCCTGGAAGGTAATGTCTGTAAAATAAAAGATTTCTTTCCTAGAGTGGAAAAAGGAGTTTGTCACTTTCATCACTGGAAAAAAGTCTGTCACTGCCTGAAAGCGATTTTTCATTTCTCTAGGCTAATTATATGACTTTCACAAAAATGACAAAAAATTGAAAGAGATGTTTACTTTAAATCTTTCACAAATGAATTTGAACAAAGTCAAATTATATACTGGGAGGAGAGACTGCAGTAATTCTTCTGAAATAAATCTCTCTGAATTGTATTCTGCACCTAAGAGCTATGTTTAAGAGTCAGTTAATGCTAATGTTTATGTTCAAGTGAACAAACAACTTTGTATAGCACATGAACATGATCTTAGTATAGTATTAACAACTAACATTATGGTTATGATAATAATCAGTGGAAAGTATACAGTTAGATTTTTCTTTATTCTTTTGCCTATCTTATATGTAAGCTTTAGTTTTCAGAACCTTTGACAGTTATTTTAAATGAATTTTACAAGTTAATGCCATAGGGATATAATAGATTAATTTCTACATGGCAGTAAATCGCATCCAGCCATTTAAAGGACAAACAACAGAAAACAGTCAAACTCAGAGGCAGTAAAAATACAGTGTGATGAGGACTGAAGAAATATAGTTAAAGGAAAAAAGAAAGTTAAAGAAACATACTGTCAGACAACAGAAGGAATCAAAGTTCTGTCCTGAGACTCAGTTGAGGCAGAACTGACCAAGACATCCAATAACTTGCTTTGTAAAGCTGCCCTGAATTAACAGTAGAAGTAAAAAGTTGTTTCAGAAAGTCTCTTCTATTAGATAATTTTCAACTGAAATACCAGCATGGTGTTTCTAACTCCTCCAAATGAACATAGTTCAACAAATAATCTGACAGTCTGAAGAAGTGCACACCGAACATTTGCTGCGTTTAAGCATACACATGCTATAGCTAAAGCAGTTCACTCAGTAGCACAAGAGCACAGATTCAGCTGTCACTCTCCCAGACAACATCTAGGCACAGACTCAGGAATAGCATAGGCCAAAGGCTGCCTCTAGTAGGCACCTATTTCAGGTGGGAAGAAAGTGTAGGTATAAAAAGACAGCTATGCCAGCTAGTTAACCTTAGGACCAAACTGTTGCTCCTGGTCCATTTTATTTACAGGCATGCATATAAGCATAGCATCATTGACAGGGCAATAAACCCACAGAAGTAGATTAGTTCCCTTTTATTGAAGTCCATTGCAAACTAGCTTTGAAATCCATGAGACTTTTCTGATTTACTAGAGGAACATTATGACATGGTATCCTGAGGAGTAATGAGATGAAAAAAAATCAAAAACAAAAAAGAATGCATATTTCGTTATTAAAAGCATTATCTTCACTGACTTTTATTACAAAATTTGCAAAGAATGTGCGATGCATCTCTCAGGAATCACATAGCTGATTTTTCATTTAAATAAAGAGATGTTTAATTCAGTGTAATGCTTTTTGAGAAGCAAGAACTTTATTTAGCCTGTCCTTTAGTGAGGAAGTTAAGAAAGTTGTTTTAAGAGCTATTTTCTGTTAACAATTCTGCAGAAGGCAGTATTAAAATATCAGCAACTTTGGGAGAGAGAGGTAGTGAAATGACACTAGTTCATTTGGAGTATGCGAACCAATACCAGCGTGCCCTTGTCAAACCAGGCTGACACAAACTCCGGATTTACACACAAAATTCTCTGAGAAACTCCAATGACTCAATAGCACTTTAAAATATTACTGGAGCCAGTAATAGTTTAACACAGCTCACAAAGCAGCCCACAGGACAATTTAAGTAGTTCAGATGAACAGTAGGAATGGTATTTTTCTAGGCAGTAAATAGGAGTTAGACATCAGGATACGTAAATGCTGCTCCTAGTTCTGCAACTATAACCTTGGACAAAGCATTTAATCTTCTGCATTGATCCATTACTCAATGGGATTTCAGTTCTTATCTATCACTGAAAGCTGTGGATAAAAATATGCACAACATCTAAATATACTGAAATCAAAACAAAAACACCTTTTGTGCGTTAACATCCGGCTAGGTCAAGGTACGTCTTCTAAACTTACACAGTGAGGTTCTGTGGCTAATGATTAAGTTTACTTTAGAATAAATCACCACAACTCTTAATACTCCAACATCTTATGGAAGAATTTGGATAAGTTTAACCACATCTGAGCTTTGTTGGCCCCTATTTACGTTAGAAATCGGACATGGATGACCAATGATGTTAGACTGCAGCCCTTGCTCTAGTATGTATTATCCAAAAGCTAAATGGCTATTAATGTAAGCTCTGCATAGCTTCCTCTCATTCCTCCCTAAGTCTTTATTTAGTCACTTTATAGGATTTGTATTTTTTTTTAAAAAAAAAAGCTCTCCAGCTTCACCTTAACCATTGGATAAAGCAATTTTCTTTAAGAGTTTTAGGGTATTATACCCAAGTGTATTTCTGAAAAGTCTCAAACGGAGCAGATAAATGAGCAGACAATGGACATAAAAAGAAATAATCTCAACTTGATACCTGGCAAAATGGGGTGATTTCTGTGACTGCTGATTTCACAAGTCGTTAAACATAACAGCAAACATAAAATGAATGTGTCCTGCCCAGTTTTGAAGTGTAGAGGCATAGTGGGAAGCTTGTAATGCTCCCCTATGTGAGTGGTTATTAGGCTGAGCAAAATGCAGAGGGCTACTGGATAATTGTTCTTACAGTACCATTCTCAAATAGCAGATGCAGCTGGTTATAGCCTCCAGCAGAAACCACAAGTATTTACTGTGATTGCTGTCAAGGTCTTATCTTTGTCCAAGGTACTCACTCCTTCAGGAGAAATCAACAATGATGCAGCTTCAATAAAACTGCACAATTTTGGGATTGAAGGATGCATCACTTGCCTTCTCTACACTTAGGACAGAAAATCTCTTTACCCTACTCCTTCATCTGTGTTGAAGGACCACTTGTCAACTGGTACAGCTGTGATACAGGGCAAGTCTCTGCAGCTGCTACTTCAGCTAGGGTGTAGCCTGCTACACCACCTGACAAGGAGCTGATTTTACAGTTGTTCAACCAAGAACTTTCCTCTGTGTGCATCCGTTCCAGTAGAGACCTTCTTTAGGCTGTGTTTCAGCAGTGTAGATAATATAATGAAGAACAGCTCCTGGGTTCAACAGCCCACATTTAAAAATACCCCACCCTACCATGATAGTGCACCGTATTACTGCAGTGAATTTTAAGCTTTATCACTAATGGTGGTCTTAATTCCTTACCCTCTAGGAACCTGCCATAAGGGTACTAGGTTTCTTGCTTTTATAACTTCAGGTGTTCTTTATGTTGATCCAAACCAACAAACTTGATGCAATGTTTCAACAAAACACATGCCAGAGGAAAACTGAAGATGCAGGAGTTTGGACTCCTCTATAGAAACATATTTTAATGAGTTTAAAGTTGAGCCCTGCCTTTGCTTCTTTTCATTATTACATTATAATATAGTATATAATGATTTCCTTACCACGTTGGTTGGTTCTGAGATAGAAGCTGCTTCTTGCCTGAGGAGTATCATGTAATTCATTTCTTCAGCATCTTGCATTCACACCAGACCACTGAGTAACTGAAAAAAAAAACCAAAAATCTCTTTACCCTTGATATATATATTTTTTTGCTTTCTTGGCACTCTTCCAGGTTTGCATCTCCTGGTCTCCTATCAACAATCTTCTGTCAAGAATAGTTTTGGCAGTCTACCTAAAACAGTTTATGCTGACAATCAAACTTAAAATAATGGATAAATATCAACACTTAAAGCTTGATTTTGATATTAGATTGAATTGGGCTACAGCACTGAAATTCCAAATCACCACATACAGGAATAGAATGTAAACTCACTGCTATCACATCATCTCATAATATCTAACACCTCTTTTACTTTAATCTTTTAATAGATACCAAGATTCTGCATGTAATATCTCAGTAATTATGAATAAGTTTTACAGTTTAAGTTCAGTTTATCTCAACTGTTACGGTAATCATACCAGACAATATACTTTTGTACTTTGTACTTAAAAATAAAAAACAGAAGGTCATGTGCTGGAATATTGTTTTGCCAGTGGACAGGTCAGTACAAAGGTCACAGACACCAAGTTAAAGAAGTGCCTTTATCTTAAAGCAGTGAGAAAATAAGTGAAGTGATACAGCAAGAATGAAACAGAACAAGGCAATGCACCTAACCGCTACTACATGTGGAGAGTGATAGTGATTAAGAAAGATACCTCACCAATTGCCCTAATACTTTACTATCATCCAGATCCTGGAGCCCTGGTTGCAGCAAGGATTTGGAGAACTTTTCCCGGCAGTTGGGACATCCTACACAGTGCATCCACTCATAGGTGAGGTCTCCAACTTTGCTGCAAGGTGGTCCCGCTTTTATACTGTTGAATAAATGAGTATACATGACAATTAGGTGGAAACATCTGGTTTCATTCTCCCTTTGGATTCCACCTCAAGCCTGGCCAGGGCTCAAGGAGGAACCAAGGAAGTTTGTGTACTAGCAGGACTTGACACTATGCTTCTAAACAAGCAACGGTTAACAAATTATAAGAATGTGTTATCTAAGCTACATCTCTTGCTAATGAGATGTTTTGTCCAAGATACATATTTTACCAGTGATCATACATATTTTGCTAATGATCAGATACTGATGATATACAATGCTGGGTTGTGAGATTCATCTAGAAGTCAACTTTGGTTCGAGGTCTACTGTTCAGGTCTTAGTATTTCAAATACACACTGACAGCCTTGAGTTAGTCAAGGAAAGGCCACATCCTGAAAGCAGAGTACTCTTTAAGCTCAAATCACAGGAATGAAAGGAAACAGATATTCATGACCTTTTGGTTCAGAATTTGTTACTCAGCTTTTACTTAAGACTAGATTGGCCAAAACTATTCCTGGGACTGATCCAGAATAGGGCTGAGTCTTGCAGAGAACCCACAGCTCCCATAGACATTTGTATTAATGTGAGTTACAATTTATGGTGTGAGCTCCTCTCAGGACTGGATTTAATACAAACTATCAATTCTCATTGGGAGCCCCATATGTCAATGCCCTTTCACAATACAGTCCACTGATTTCCCAGGATTTGGCCTATAAAAAAAAAAACAGGCTAAGAAATTATTAAGCTTTATCTCAAAGTGCACATTTTCCTTTGTTACTTCCACTTAATTATTTGATGATATGAGAGAGAGGCCATAAAAATCAATGTTGTCCCAAGAAGCTGTACTGCAGGCAAGTGGTAGGAGACCCTACAGGCTGTTACACATCTTCTCACAACTGGGCAAAACACAGTAAGGAATGCCACTCCCTTGAGTCTGGCAAGCTAAGCAGGCATCTGAAAGGCATCACAAACCTTTATTTTCCTGCAGTAGCATTCATTGATGCTTTTCTCAAGCAAAATACAAATCTACAAGTCACACACTACTGACTGGCCTCCATAACTAACTCATTCAGTGATGAACTTACTTGGTTTGCAGCCATAATCACACAGGCTGTTCTACAGCACTAGTAATACGAGAGCTAATGAAGCAGCAGTTGCTCTGCTCACATTACTCCCCATATTTCCCTTCTGGTAACTACTCAACTTAAAAAAAAAAAAAAGGAGGCCGTGACAACACCAACCATGCTGGGTTCTCAAGGCCTACCTATCAGGACACTCCTCGGCTTATGCAGCTCTCATCCCTCCCTAACTCTTGTTACAACATCCAGTAATTCGTGCTAATACTACTATGTTTTTTTAGTGTAACACCACCCTCACAGTACATCTCAGATTTCAGAGACAGCTTTTAAGCGTAGGTTGACTGAGAGACATAACAGGCATATGTTTTTTCCATTCAGTAGGAAAGAACTTGTTTTCTTTATTAACCAGCTAGTCTTTCCAAAGAAGTTGCTGAGATGTGACTAAATAAATCACTACTATAACAGGGCATAAGAGAGTACTGCAGGACTAAGGGGCTCTTTTCTAAAAGAAAGCTTCAGAGATGATCTGAGGAATTGGACATAAATTTAATACATATTTTGATATCCTGAAGGCAAATTAGGTTTCCTTCACAAATATTGGCTTACCAAATAGGCATGAAAATACTCTAGGGTAAACACTTAGCACAGCACACAGAAAGCATGAGCTGTGAGTAAAAATTCCACTGTGAAATACAAGTGAATTACAATACAAGCACGTCTGTCACTGGTGTGATTTTTGGAACTGCACTTAAAGAGCAAAGAGGATAAGAAAGCACGGCAAGTGCAAGGATCGGGCCAAATTATACCCACATGCACCACCAAAATATTTGCAGACCTAATTAATCTCCAATAATTTAAGAGCAAACTTCACTTACAGTATTTTCGTACATCAACCTTACTAAACAAAATCCACTCAAGCCTCTTAAGAAGCAAGAGATCTTAGAGATCAAAACCACATGAGTTCTTTAATCACCTAGCTAGCAAGGACACACACCAGATTCACAGGTGAAAGTATTACCTATAAAAGTTAACTGAAAGCTTGAAAATGCATACCAGATATCTAATCATACATTACAAAGCGTAAAAATACCATTAAAATTTTGAGGAGGTAAGTATTGTATAACTGATATGGCCATTCCTTATTTATATGAAGAAAAGAAAGACTCCGTTCTCAAAAATAAAAGTCCACTTTTCAAGACCTTTCATTCTTTAAAAGCTTTCAAGTATTTGCCATCATTACTGCCTAATCTCCAATGTCATGGAAATTTGTGGCTTTTGTTTTGGTGTTTTAACTTCCCTAAAGAAAATTAAACAAGATACTTCATAATGAAATGCAGAAGACACAATAAGACCTACTGTAATACCATAATGGGAGGGAAAGCACTGCAATAATAGCAGGCTGACCAAGTCTTCAGCTACAGCAAATGAGAAAGAGCCCAACTGCAGCAACCATGGACACAGAGATGAAGGAAAAGAGCTGCTTACCTTTGAAAGGCCTCAGCTAAGCAAGGATCTCTAGCAAGAGATACCCTCACCTCCACTGCCAACCCTTACATGAAGTCTGGGAAGGGGTGGATCCTGGCTCCTCCCCTTCCAGTCACTCAGGTGCATTGCATGCAGCTGAGCTGCCCTGGGTTGGCCCTGCCTTCCCATCAGGTGCTCAATCACTGGTTCAGGCATCCAGGCCTGGGGGCCCCAGCACAAGAAAGACGTGGAGCTCTTAGAATGACTTCAGAGGAGGGCAACTAAGATGATCAGAGGGCTGAAGCACCCCTCCTATGAAGAAAGGTTGAGGGAACTGGGTTTGTTTAGTTTGGAGAAGAGAAGGCTCCAGGGAGACCTCATGGTGGCCTTCCAGTACTTGAAGGGAGCATCTAAACAGGAGGAAGAACGATTGTTCATGAGGGTGGATAGAGATAGGACAAGGGGGAATGGTTTTAAACTGAGACAGGGGAGATGTAGGTTAGATATTAGGAGGAAGTTTTTCACACAGAGGGTGGTGACGCACTGGTACAGGTTGCCCAGGGAGGTTGTGGATGCCCCGTCCCTGGAGGTGTTCAAGGCCAGGCTGGACGTGGCTCTGGGCGGCCTGGTCTAGTGATTGGTGACCCTGCACTTGGCAGGGGGATTGAAACTTGATGATCTTTGAGGTCCTTTTCAACCCAGGCCTTTCTATGATTCTATGATTTCCACTACACCTACCTAACAGCTTCATCCTATTGGTTAAGATAAAAGTTTAATGTTGCTTTGTCTTCATGTTGTGTCAGTATTCATGCTGTTAACATCTTCTTGAAACTGTTGAATAATCACAAGCATGATTTGTGGTTCACCATGGAACTGTGTACCCCAGGACTCACTAGTGGGCCTAGTTTTGTTTAAGTCTACATTAATCATCTGGACTATGGGGCAGAGTGCATCCTCGGCAAGTTTGCTGTTGACACAAAACTGGGAGGATTGGCTGATGCGTCAGAGGGCTGTGCTGTCCCCGGGAGGGACCTGAACAGACTGGAGAAATGAACTGATGGGAACCTCATGAAGTTCAACAAGAACTGCGGAGTCCTGCATCTGGGTAGGAACAACCCCAGGCACTAGGGCATGCTGGGGGCACCCAGCTGAAAAGCAGCTCTGCAGAAATGGACCTGGGGCATACTGGTAGACACAAAGTTGAGCATGAGCCAGTAATGTGCCAGTCCTTGCTGCTAAGAAGGCTAATGGTATTCTTAATTGCATTAGACAAAATAACACCAGCATGTCAAGGGAGTAGATCCTTCCCCTCCACTCAGCATTGGTGAGTGGAGTGCTTGGAGTGCTGTGCCCAGTTCTGGATCCCCCAGTGCATGACATGGACATGCTAGAGAGAGTCCAACAGAGGTCCACCAAGATGATGAAGGGACTGGAGCATCTCTCCTGTGAGAAGAGGCTGAGTGAACTGGGCTTGTTCAACCAGGAGAAGTGGAGGCTTAGGGGGATCCCATCAATGTCTATCAATACCTGAAGGGAGAGTTCATAGGAGATGGAGCCAGGCTCTTGTTTCTGGTGCCCAGTGCCAGAACAAAAGGCAATGGGCACAAACTGGAACACAGGAGGTTCCCTCCGAACATCAGGAAACATTTTGGTACTGTGCAAATGACTGAGCCCAGGCACAGGCTGCCCAGAGGCTGTGGGGTCTCCTCCTTGGAGCTCTCCAAAAGCTCCTGGATGTGGTGCTGGGCACCCTGCATTGGATGTCCCTGCTGGAGCAGAGATGGGTCCAGATGGACACAGATGTCTCTGTTAATCTTCACTAGTCTGCAACACTGTGATTATTTGTATGTTTAATATGAAAGGCAGATCTTACAGATATAATGGGGGGGAGTAGTCGGGGAGAAAACAGTTTTAGCAAAAATGCAGAGATAAATGAGCTTACAAAATTCAGCATGTGAAATTCCTTAACACTTTTTAGTGAAAAATACCAAGGATGAAGTGATCGTTATGCAGTCCACAATCTGAAAATGATAAGAGAGCTGTCACATATACGCAGTGTCCTTTTACAAGAACACACAAGTGAAAAAAGACCAGTATTACTTGAGGAAAAGGAGACTATACTTGAATAGTACAATATTTAATTCTGAAATGGAAAAAATACATATGTATCCAGACTCTTGCATCTCTTAATACTTGCTAACATGAGTATTTCTAAAATGTCTGGAAGAGAAATCTACCATGTGAAAACGAGTGTAGAGTGAAGAACAGGTATGGCTTCTGCAGCCATACATGAACTGAAGGAGTAAATGCTTTTTAATATGTTTTAATAAGTTATCAGAAGATTTAGAAACCTTTCAATTGAAGTATTTGCTTCTTACTATAACTGATGTTGGCTGCAATGTTTTTGTGAGGTTTTGACACTTGTTTATAACTTTATGTCTGATTTTAAAGCCCTGGGGCTTTTGTCTCCAAATATTTATTTTAAAGCATTTACAAACTAATCAGTAGTGCACTCTGTCAAACTTTCTGGGAATATGTAATTAATAAAAAAGCTTGACTGTAATGTGAAAGTTTCATCCTTCAGAGACACACTTCAACTACTTTTTGTTGTACGCAGGTAGCTGAGATGCATTCCTTTCTCCTTCCGCAATTTAAATGTGTTCTGAGATTTGGGGATGTTGTCCATGTTTTCTTATGCCATTCCTGATGACTTACCAGTATTTGTAGGCTCCATTACGCTGACTAGGGAACAGAGTTCTCCAGTGACCATTTGATGGACTGAGCTGACCAGTGCAAACAGTGGCTACTAACACCTTAATAGGAACCTACACAAACTATCTGCAAAGTGATTTAACGTTGCCCAGTGTTAAATTGGCACATCCCTCCATGTTTGCACATACATGCCCTTACCCATGGCCCCTCCCATCTCCTCAGCTCTCAATGTACAGGTTACCTGGCTGAGGTAGTAGGGCCTCTGCTCTCTCCGCAGACTTCCACTTCTTTTTCCTTCCACCCTTGCTGTCCTGTTGTGCAGCATAGTGATTGTGTGACACCACAGGCAGCTGCACATGTCACAATCCTCTGATGCCAATATAAAATACACACTGTGTAGTATAGAGTGGCTCCGTCAGGGCCGGTGGGTTTGTTTTGCCAGGTGATACACATTTGTGGTGTTAATCAAACACTGAGAGGCAGTAACCCTAGCCTGCTGGGAAATCATGCAAGAACAAGCACTTTTTTCTCATCTCGAACTTTGTGTTCTAATAATGCTTTTTTCATTTACCACAGAAACTTCAGAACCAACTGGGAGACAATTTTAAGATGTATGTCTTGTCAGAGAAATTTTCTTCAGTGAGTTTAGAGCCAGGGCTGCACTGGGCTATTCTAAGCAATATAACCTCACCTTTGACTGGCACCTGAAATCTGATGCATTTTGTTTTAACTGAGATCTTTTGCACTTACAGCTAAATTATATATAAAAAGCACATTATTTCTTTCTTCTTCTAGATTACAAAGATTTGATGACACACACAGTTGTAAGAACACTACCAAATTTAGTGTGTGTTATGGTCAATAAAATGTAAATAACGCCTATTATTTCTGAGATGCTTTATAGTTCAAGGCAAAAAACTTGTATATGTTTCAGATTGAAATAGTGTTGGTGCTCTCTGGTCAGAGATCTAAACTGTCTTCTCAGTTTTAAATAAAGAAAAAAAAAAAAGATCCCGCTTCTGAGTAAGTTTGTATATTTAGTCTCTTTCCCATTAGCTGATTGATGAAAGGCTTTGCTTGATAGGAGGCAGGCACATTTTGACTTTCTGCAGGAGTTGTATTACTGCCCAGCATCATCTCTATGGAGAAACAGTGGCATCTAGCTGTCAGACAGGCTAACCACTCAGAGTGCTGCTGGCCCAGACATGCTACACGGCCTCCAGGGATCACCCAAAATTATGCACTGGCATAATTCAACAGTTCCCAGTTAGTCACAGAATGAGTTATTAAGCTATGAGTTATTTTACCTGCCAATCACCAGTTTTCAGATATAACTCATTTTGATTCTACAATCAGATTCAGAACTTCGAATGTGGATTTGGTCTTAGTGTGGGAAAGCACAGTAACAGTGGGAAGAACCCTGGAAGTTTAGGCCTTCTCTATCAGAGGGTACTGGAAAACAAAATCAGGCATTGGTGTTCTTTGTGCAAATACAAGAGAGATGGCAACAGCACTGTTTATCTAGTTATTATTAGAATCATAGCATCATAGAATATCCTGAGTATTAAGGGACCTATATAGATCATTGAGTACAACTCCTGGCTTCACACAGGATCACCCAGAAATAAGACCATATGTCTGAGAGCGTTGTCAGTACACTTCTTGGACTCTGACAGCTCGGTGGCATGACCACTGCCCTGGGAAGCCTGTTTCATGCCCACCACCCTCTGGTGAGTATCTTTGTTTTCATAGGGTTTGATTAAATACTGTACTATTGCACACCACTCCTAGGGATTAATGGGATAAAGGTGACTATTCTGTAGCACTTTTCTAGTTTTCCTTCAAAAAGCTATTTTCCCCTAATTTGTTTTGTTGTCCCACTTTGTTTTGTTCAATGAAGTCTCAGAATTTACTCATGGAAGCTGAATTCCTGTTTGACTAATTGCATTTCCTGACAGAACTGAGCTCGCCAGGCTGTCAAACTGAGATAGCTGGGATAAGAAATGTTTCAAAAAGTTTAGGAACAGTATATAAATTGTCTCACGGAATAACATAATATTGATGTGTGGCAGTCTGATATATAAGTTCTCATGAAATTGTAACAGTGGAAGCACCCTTACCTGAAGACAGTCTTGAAAATTTGGTTTTAAAACTACACCAGATTGGAAACTCGACAGATTTGATCTCACTGTAGTTTGAATTCTGAGTGATAAAATGGTAAATCACACAGAAAATGCTTGGATTTCAATAAAACATAGTTTTATGTAAAATATAAAAAGCCTTTTATAATGTTTCTAGGACTTTTTAGTCTCATGCTTAGCAATGGCACTTAGTAATCACACGGCAGAATTCACTGAAGGAGTTTTTTACTATCCCTCATAAACAGAGGAAATTAAATATTATAATGTTGTTACATTAATTGATTGTCCTCCGTCACTTACAAAAGTGCCCTCAGTTCTGGTTATCTAATTTTATTACAGATATCAGATTTTTTTAGGTGCTACACTGACAACAGATATATTTATAAAAGTTAGGATACATAGCGAAAACATCTTTATAAAACAGTAAATTATCTCACACATCCATGTTAAAACTAAAGGTAAAATACCATCATATCGGGCAACAGCATTCTAAAACCTTCTTGGCACAGCTGGAAACCATAAAAGGCAGAAAGTGCAAATATATTTTTTTAGAGAGGAGCTGAAATAGGCCTGAGAGTGTGTAGGATAATGACCACTTCAGAGAAGCAAATCTGGGACTAATTTCTCATCATTAAACATTAAAGAGAAATCAGTGAAATCAAAACACAAGAAATAGATAATGGTATTGCTTCACCTGAACTAATATTACTCTAAGGGTTACAGTGTAGTACACAGATTGGTGGGAACCCATTTTGCTTTGAATCATCAACCAACCACTAACTAACAGGATTTAGGACAAAATTTACCTTAAAATTCTTGTTTAGACTGTGCAAATAAGATTTAACTGAATGCTCCTGCTGGTCTTAAAGAAATATAGGTAAAAACTGAAGTCTAAATTAGATGGAACATTATAACTAGCAGTTGGGTTGCAGCGTATGTCACAACAACTATGTCTAAAGATGAACTATGTCAAAGCTCAAAGCAAAACTCATCTGGCCAGTGGAGTTTCTGCTGTCTTACAACACACACAGCTCAAATCATCAGCGCAGGTACTATTACAGAAATCGATAAAATTGTTTATCAGTGCATTCTCTACCAAAAAAACTTGTACCAATGTCTCTATAAAATTCCATGCATTGTTCAAAATAAAAAGCTATTTGTACTGTCTATACCTTTTTTATCTACGTATAGAGTTTAAAAGCTTCCTCTTCAAACAAGCCCACCACTTTAGCCACTAGAAATCAGAAGCATGAATGAATAAGCGTTTTCATTATCTCAAGAATACTGAGATAGAAGTCATTTCAGTATCTGTATCTACTATTTCATTCAGATAATAGGGAAATCCTTGAAATATAAATAATTATGTAAATATTAATATGGATAATTCATTACTTTTTTTTCCATTTTTCTGTCAAGCCTAAAGAATTTCAAATGTGAATAAAATTTTGTGTTACGCGGACTACATCTATAGCATGTAGACTGTTGATGACACCAAGCTGACTGGTGCAGCTGACATGCTAGAGGGAAGGGATCCTCTCCAGAGGGACCTGGATGGGCTTGAGAGGAGGCCCCAATGTCAGGAAGTTCAACAAGGCCAAGTGCAAGGTCCTGCATCTGGGTTGGGGCGATCCCAAGCACAAATAAAGACTGAGCAGATATTGCTTTGAGAGCAGCTTAGAGGAGAAGGATTTGGGGGTGTCGGTTGATGAAAGACTCAACATGAGCCAGCAATGTACACTTGCAGCCCAGAAGGTCAACTGTATCCTGGGTTGCATCAAGAGAAGCGTGACCCACGGGTCGAGGGAGGTGATTCTGCCCCTCTGCTCTGTTCTCATGAGACCCCACCTGGAGTACTACGTCCAGTTCTGGTGCCCCCAACACTAGAATAACATAGAGCTGTTGGAGCAGGTCCAGACAAGGGCCACAAAGATGACCAGAGGGCTGGAGCACCTCCCCTGCGAGAACAGAATGAGAGAGCTGGGTCTCTTCAGCCTCGAGAAGAGGAGGCTCCAGAAGGACCTTATAGTGGCCTTTGAGTGCCTGAAGGGGGCCTACAGGAAAGCTCGGGAGCAACTTTTTATAAGGGCATGTAGCAACAGGATGAGGGGAAATGGTTTTAAACTGGAAGAGGGGAGATTTAGACTAGGTATTAAGAAGAAATTCTTTACTGTGAGGGTGGTAAGACACTGGAACAGGTTGCCCAGCGAGGTTGTGGATGCCCCCTCCCTGGAAGCATTCAGGGCCAGGCTGGATGGGGCTTTGAGCTACCTGGTCTAGAGGGATGTGTCCCTGCCTATAGCAGGGGGGTTGGAACTAGATGATCTTAAAGGTCCCTTCCGACCCAAACCATTCTATGTCTCTATGTATAGAAGCAGACTGCCTGTATTACAGGTCCTACATGGATTTAGGGAAATAGTCTTTCAGATTAGTATTACATCCATAGATATACTTGCTTTTTTTAAAGTTATTCAACTTGCAAATAACTGAGTAATGCCAGGGGTGTACTTTCCATTCCCTGCCTGAATAAATTGTAATACCTATTAACATGAATATAAGCACATTGTGGTCAGGGAATTCTCCCTGTGTTACTTAGTATTCATTGTTTGAATATTATAATTAACTGGAATTACTTGTTCTTTGTACTGTGATACACCTACAGGTCTTACTATTGGTAAGTCTTAGTATTGGTATGGTACAATGGAGAAATTAAGAAGCAACATCTGAACTAAAGTGTTTACTGTCAAAAGACTGAAGTGAAACTCATTAAAGTTTTAAAAATGGTTGTGATTTCCAAGTTACAGAATTTTTTCACCTTTTTCTAGTTTACATTTTCACCTTTTTCTAATTTTTCTAATTTAATGGAATTTACACATTTATTTTAGTTGTACTTTTAACATTATATTAGACATAGAATAATTTCACATTTTGTTGTTCAACTTCATTATGTAACACTGAAGCATTCTGAGATCATTTATGAAAACAAGAAACAAAGCCAGAGAAATAGGTCTTCTAACTACCAAAGCAACAAACATTTGCATACATTTAATAAATGTAAAATAGAAGCCTGCAATACAGTTTTGAAATAGCTCTGATGCATTGTTATAGGAGCATTTTTATAAGTTTGTGCAAACAATAATGTAGCAAAACAAATAAGCATTCTTTTCTTCATTTTCTAAAATTGAGGTACAAGATCTCACACAAAGAGATCTTTAGCAGAGGCTAAAGAGAAAGCAAGAATGAGCAAATGAATAAATGAATGAATGAATGAATAAATAAATACTCTTCAGATGTCTTAGAGTCTACTTATACATATATAAATCCAGATGCTAAAGTTAATGAAATAATAAATAATTAAAAATCAATAATTTACATATTGAAATATTTTCTCCAAGCAATCAGCTTAAACCTGGAAAGTGTTATGGATTTGTATGTGCTATGGTTTGATTTTCTAGTACAGAGTATTTTTCATATCCTCAGCACAAGGAGATCAGAGTTCTGCCACTTTTCCATTTTCTCCTCATGTACTTTATAAACTGTTACTGCTTTGTTTTTTTCATGCTTCTTGGACAAGATCCTTTTTTTCCTAGTTAGAGAACCAACTTTAAACCCTCCAAACATTAAAGCATTGGAAGGAATAGAAAATGGTATGAAAATGTCTTCACAAATCCTTTTATATTGCAATTCCAAGCTCAGATGTAGCTTTTCCATATTTAATCAAAAGCATTCAGGTGTCTGCTTTCACAGAACTAAGCAGAGAACAGCATGTCTTCTATCAGCAAGTTGCAGTCCTGCAAAGTGCTTTGTGCATTGACCTTAACAAATCAGAGTGCTGAGGAACTGAGGATTCCAACTGAAGCAGGTTTTGACTTCTTGAAGCATGGCCTGAATTCTCAAAATATTTTTAATCAGTTCTTGCTAACTGTGAGGCAGTGAGAACCATAATCTGAAATTATTTTTTTCCTTATATTTTTCCTTTTTACAAATATAATCAAATATAATCCCTTGAAAGGATGTTACCAAAAGAAGCATAACAGAGTAAAATTTGTAAACAAACAGCATTATCTTGGGGAGTGTTAGTAAAAATTCAATAGAATATACTGTAGAAAATACAGGAGAAATATAAAGGAGATATGAAAAGGAGATGTATAGGAATGATTTATTTTTAAGTAATGCTGAGAAACAATATTATGAGGATCATGATCAGAAAATACATCCGTTAGAACATCATTAAGCTTTTTATTTCCTATGGCCCTTCTAATACAAAGTGTAGTATGCAAGTCTTGGTAGAAAAATGACATCCAGTTAAACTATCTGCAGATGCAATTTCACTTATCTGAAAGCATGCCTGTGTACTGTACAAACTCAGTTCAGGTGCCAAACATTAGGCATTTAGTGCCACTTGGAAAGGCTCATGATTTTTGAGACATCCACATGGAACTAACAGATATGACACATGCATTTCTGGGACAACAGTTGGAAGCCAGATAGGATAACACTCAAAAAGCTTGAGGTCAGGTACATTAAATGCCACCAATCATCCATATTTGGGCAACTGATTCAAGGTTTAAGTCACATACCAAAAAAAGTAAGAATAATTATCATCTGAAGTTTTTCAGTCAGGCAATAACGAAGCAATTCTATGTACATATATGAAGAACAAGTCATTAGAAAGAGAGTTATAATTAATGATGTTACTCCATCAAGTTTGAAAGTCTAATTAATTATCTAAAATTATTTCCTGATAAATGTATCACTTCCATTCAATCATCAATTAGTCTAAAATTGTCAGTTAAGCCATCTCTGTTGATCTGTAAACCTGTAACTAAAAACTCTCATCAGCTAATTTCCAGCTTCAAGCAGAAAGAAACAGTACCTCAACACTACTGCTTTTGTAGGCCTTGAGGATAATAGGAAAGGAGGTGCAAGCCAATATGTAGTGCAGTCTGTGAAAACCTCTGTAAGAAGGACCTGAATTAGACTACTTGTCTAATTGATGATAACAACAATTATCTAAAGGATGATAACAACAATTTTACACGAGGAAAATGGAAGTTACAGTTCACTGAAGCAATGGCACATCCCTTAAGACTTCTATACCAAATTCTAGAGAGAGAATGATTTTTAATTATAAGGTCCCTCTAAAATACCATACCAGCTCAAAATCTAATGCAATTTAATGGAATGACTTAAAAAAAAATTCTAGATTAAATGTGACTCTATGTAAAACTGTATGCTCTAAGTGGTAGAAAAAGTCACTGTTGACTTCCGTCACCAGGTGAACTTCGTGGAATGGCATGAAATCAGAACTGAATTCAAGATAAGACAGTGCATGTCATGAAATACCCATCAAATTTCCACAGAATCACTTGAAGGGTTACATCCATGAATTCAAAAGTACAATTTCAAACCATCTGCAGTTGAATATCTGGTCTTTCCAGGTTTGGGGATATTGTCTTCTTTTTTTCGCGTTACTTCCACAGAAGATAGCGCTTCTTTATACGGTCCACTGAGCTGTGTAGAAAATCTTTGTCTTGATGAAGGCAATAGGGATTTAGCTACCACAGACTTTAGTTTCTAAAGAGAAAGGGAAGCCCAGGCAGTAGGTTTTACATGAAACTTCAAAGTGGCTTCACGGGGTCGCACTCTTTTGCAAACCTGGAAGTGACATGCAAAGTCAAGGTGACTCTGTGACACGAGTCCCTGTTTGTTTTTTTCCCTCCCAGTGCTGATGATTTCACTTACCAAAAGTTTAGTTCATTCACCAACGCACCAAAAGACCACAGCTCTCTTAGGATACAAGTACTACTAAGGTGCTGCATGCATGACACATCAAGAATGATCTGGCATCTTCCGTAATTCTACAGCTCAAACAAGACTATCTGTATTTTAGACTTACTTATTTACTTCATATACAACAATTCTTTTTACTTATTCTGATCATTTTTTGGTTCTGTTCTATTACAGGTAAAACAAGGGATACACAGGAGGAACATGATTTATTCCAGTCTTATTTCAGAAAATTGTCTAATGTTAGAAACCTTAGTCACATCAAAACATTGCTACTAAATATAATAGGGAAAGTGCAGCAGAACCCATAAGGTGGAAAGTCATGTCACTGAAAAGTAAGCTACAGAAAGATATTTCAATTAGAAGTTTGATAAACGAGCATATCTAATTATGCACTTGCAGAGAAAAAAAGTGGGAAAGTATACAAAGAAAGTAGAATGTATTTTGTCTAAACCAAAAACTTTTAACTGGGAAGAGAAAAAATGTTTAAATGTCAGTACCTTTGGATCTTGACAAAAATCAGAAATTCTGGCAGTTCGGATTATGTCAGTAAATTATTTTTTCTGTCTCAAATATTGGCAAGGTGTATATAACAAAGATTCTGCAGGTTTACCACTACTTGAACAGTATAATCTTATTGTATACTTGCTATTTGAAAACCGGCTACACCCAAAGTCATTTTACAGGAGAGTAATCCAAAAAGAAAGGACATGAATAAAAGTAAAACACAACCCAGGACTATGTGTGAGAGGAAAAAATAATGAACTAAAGAATTAATCCAAGATAAATCTAATCCCTTTAAGATTAAAACATCAATTTAACAAGTAGTAATGTTCTGTTCATGCATTAACTGATCCACTTCAATAGAGATCTAAATGCCTTCTGAAGAATATGCATTCCTTCCACCAACAGCAAAGCAAGCTTGCACCTACAATGTCCTGTTATCTGGAGTTTACACAGAAGCCCAAACATTCATATACCCCTGCTGCCTGTATGTGATGCCCACCGGCTAGCTTGAGTCAGTACCCAAAGATTTTACCAGGCAGGGAAATCTGACCAAGCAGAGCAGGAACAAGACGATGGTCTGAATACTATCTTAAATCCTCAAAATCATCTAACCTGGTAGCCTCACCCGTATGTGTATCTCTTCAGGCACAGCCTACACAATTCACCTCCGGGGTTCCACTCCAAGTAGGGGCTGTATGCACTGTGAACACACTGGGCAAGAAGGAGCCATTACAGCCATAAGCATGGTGTCTGGAGCATTTGACTTGTTCAAATCTGTCCCTGGCATAAACTGTGAATCGGCAAGCCAAGCTGAAGCAAACTTTGTAGTTTTAACTCAACTTCAGCTAGCCAGGTAGCACTCAGTGGTTTATAAGGAAATTCTTTACACAGAGGGTGGTGAGGCACTGGAACACGTTGCCCAGAGCAGTTGTGGATGGCCCATCCCTGGAGGTGTTCAAGGCCAGGTTGGATGGGGCCTGGGTTGCCTGATCTAGTGGGAGGTGTCCCTGCCCACAGCAGTGGGTTAGAATTAAGTCATCTTTAAGGTCCCTTCTAACCTAGGTCATCCTGTGATTTTATGATTCTATGATATCTTGTGCTGACAAACTAAGTAGTGAAAGGCCACTGGACCTGTAATTGTCCATCCTGTCTAATCTTAAGAAGCTCTTTGTAATGACATTGGTCCATTGCAGCCAGCACAGCCTCTGGTAACATTAAATAGTTCAGGGAATAGTACGGTGCCCCTATTCACATAGAAGCCTACCAGGGTGATTCTAACATCTGGTTTAGATATTGTGTAAGGAAAACGCCACTCCCTAGAGGCAAGCTTCTGATTCCAAGCAATTAGCCATTCATCTCCCACTGATACAGGCTTAACATACTTACTGTTCCAGTTACATTCTGCAGGCATGTGACATTACTTGGGATGGCCTTCACCATAGCTAAGTTTTGTTATCTACAGAGTCGGAGCTACTTATGATGGTAATCCCAATTATCATCAGTGGACAGAAACAGACTTTTTTTTTTACATGACAGAGCTGATTTGTCATAGACATAGAGTTAGAAGAATCACATCCTAAGCTACCTTTCTTGCAATAGACTATAAAGGAAACATAGACAGCTAGCTCCCATTTAGCCATGAGTTACTGATGACATCACTGACTCAGACAAATCGTACTCCTGCTATCAAAGACATTTTAATCTGTTACAGTGAATATGTTGCTGTTGACACATTCCTGGTTGCAGCTCTAAAGAAGCAAAATGTTGATTTACAAGGACGAATAAAACAAGCTTCAACACCTCTGAAACAGCTGCTGCTTTCCTCTTGGCTAAAGGATATATTATTTTCTGTTGTATTTTAAGGACTCTAGCTGTATCTATTATCCACTGAAGTAGCTGAATAAGTACCTTTTGTAGATATTACCTTCCAACAGGTAGCTAGTATGTCTTTAAAAATACTCAAAATGTATTTACAGGTTAGAGAGTAACAACCTGTCAAGTAATTCACATTTTTGAAGTCTTTAATAGGGTACATTTGGTAGGATTTCTTTTTGCCCCAGGAAAAGTAGTGGCACACTCTGAATTACATCACATTAGAAAAATTGCATTTCCAGCTTCTCAGCTGCATGAAACAAATGTACATTATGTAAACACTTGTAAAATGTCACTGGAAATTAAACAAGTTTTTTCAATCTCTTGAGGAAGATTTCTGCAGGAATTTCTCTATTTAAAGTATTAGATCTGACTGGAGAATCATAATTCTCCCAACTTTCAAAGTCTGGTAACTTCTTGCACTGGGAATGGTGTAGTGCCAATTTAGAGGCAAGCATGTGCTCTGCTCTCTCTCCCTACAGCAGTCTCTGTAGAGCTAACCACCAAAATCTTCCATAGCCAGAATGGGAAACAAAGTGAAAGAACTTGGCAGAAAATCAAATTTCATCAACAGGGAATACCTCAGCCAGCCCAGCTCATTTCTTGATAATAGCAGAGTATTCAATACAGACTCTGAAGTTAGACCCAACCCACAACCTATCATTTGGTTATGTGACCATCTTATTTCCTCCAGCAGGAAATCTATCTACGATAGCCTCACGATCCTCATAAATCACTACCTACTTTTGCTGGTGTAACTGGACACCAGATGAAATTAACAATTTTTAATTTTTATGGTGGTGTTTTTATAGGCCCAGGTTATAACAAGCCAGCAGGCAGTGCGGACCTTATAGGCAGTACCACCAACACTACTGAAAAGGCAATAGCAGAGAGTAGAAAATTCCTGTGCCAGATCTTCCAGAGGAGAAAATATTGTATGGAACAAAGTCCTCTACAGCAACAGAGGTTTGGACCATGAAACTTCATCCTTGTACCTATGTCTTCTTACATATGAAATACAGCTAATAATCCTTATGTTTTCAACTCATGGTGAATCTGGGTATTAATGATCTCTAAATAATCAGCAAACTCTGCTGTGGAGATTTTTTTCAAAAGATTAATAAGTATCTTTAGCTATTCTTAATATAATTGTTTTTTAAATTGAAGTTGCTATCTCTTTGAAATGTCATAATTTCACCCTAAAACCAAGCATCTGCACATTCAGGGCACTCTGAAGACCGATGAATTTTCTCCATACAAACTGCCGTTCTATCCAAGCTAATTTAAATTATGCTTTTTTTCCTCTCAGGAAAACTTCTAAAATTGGAATTTTGTCAGTTGATTGGCAATTGGCATTAAGCCAGGATATAATTCTCTGGCACACACCATTAAACCTCACAGTGAGGATTAATTAGTACCGCAAAAGCACTTTGAGAATGAAATGTGCTGTAAACTAAATAATTATTATTTTTATTATTGTAACGTTGTAAGAAAATTAGCAAGTGACTAGGAGACAGTTTACAAGACCTCCCACTGAAAAATTACATTAAGTGTTCTATTTCTGAAAGATTGCCCAAATAAGAATTTGGACGATCTATACATATCTAAATTTATTTCTGTAACGTGTCATAAGGGATCACTACTGGTAATACAGATGGGTTCAGATGTGTGACCAGTGAAGAAAAAGAAATCTGCAAGGTAGTTCACACAGCAGTGCTGTGAAAAAATTGCCTATTATTTGCTGCACTCATATCTATGCATATATGAGGGAAGACGATTTGTGCATATCTGTGGAAAATAAGCCACAGAATTCACTCTGATTAGTCCTTTGTCCTTAATAACTAAATCAGGAGCTGATTCCCAATACATTATCTACAGTATCTAGTACATCATATTACCAATTCTCACAGGATTTATTCTAAAAAACAGTTTTTTTTTCTCAACTGATGAAAAACAGATTTTCCAAGCTTCAGGACAATCTCTCTCTCCTTAAAGGCTCAATGCCTAGTATTTGATTTTCCCAAATAATCTGGTCTCATTTATTTACCATCTTCATTATCCAGAATATTACTTACAGTGTTGTTGGATGAAAAAAGCTTTGTATAAAGTTTCCTGACAGCCTTAAAAGCATTAAAATAAAATACATAAATAAAAAATAAATTAGATTAAATTAAAATTTAAAAATAAAAGTAAAAAGTAAAAATAATGGAATATTCCACTGTTTCTTCAATGTAAGTTGAAAAATGGCAAGTACTTTACTTAGCTCTATGTTGTAAAAGAACTATGGACACTATCCACTGACCACCTGACATCCTTTCTGTGACAGGCACGACCTCTCTATTGCAGCTATGCACAAAAACCACTTTGTTTAAGCACTTCCAATTAGGTGGCATAACATATACATTCCTATCATTGATAAAGATACAAGTACACACGCAATCACTTGCAACTTAGAGCTGTGCTACCAAGCTCCCTACAAAAGCAGAACTGTGTGACTTCATCCTTTGTGCTCAGCTCTTATAAAGACTTGCTTCGAAACTGTGGGACTGTGGGCTTTTCTGGAAGCGTGGAAAAGAATCATCAGAAAACTTCTGCCTACGTTCCTTCAACTAGTCCTTTTCTCATTTCCTTGCTCAGCAAAAGGACAGGTAGGAGTTTGCAAACTGTGGTGTAATAAATGGCAGTGAGCCAGGACTAAATCTACACAGTGGCACACAGTAGAATTTTGCACATAATCTGCAAGAAAAATGCAGTTTTGAGGCTCTCATTCAGACAGATGTTGTCCCAGAATATTTTCCTTGGTATTCTTCCAACTGTATGTCTATGCTCAAAAAAGCTGCAGAATGGCCTAATCTGTTCTTGCCGTGCATAATCTAAGGTTTAGCTCCAGCAAGGACTAGTGCTTTCTCATTAAATGGGTTTGCATAAAGATATGTTCTGCTCAGGTTTTTTTATCGTTTTCTGGTTTTTAACAGGCAGGACACTAAGGTATATATATTGAGGATTTATGGGAACAGCAATGCAGTTATTTTTAGGCACCATTAGTCAGTTCCCCAGATAAACGGGAGTTGCATGTGAAACAGAGGAGTCTGTGGTAAAAGGCAGCACATTCTGTGGGAGAAAATATGGGATGCGGTCAGAAGTCACGCAAAATGCAGCTCTGGACATATTACAGTACATGAAATGTTTTAATTCCAATGTATAGTCACAGAGCACAGAAAAGATCGCATGGAATGTTGTCTATACATTATTTACTTTAGTTCTGAGGAGTAGCAGGCAGGCTGCTGTGCCTTAGAGACATATGCTGCTCGTCCAGGTTAAATCCTGGTGAAAAATGCACACAACCTCTTGCTCATGCCTCTGCTGCCCTTGAAAGATGCTTGAGAAATGAAAGAATTACTTATCACTGGCTTTATTTTGAGCTCAGAAAGGAGAGGTTTATACAAGTGTTCCATAGCCACAAGAGAATATCTAGAATAATTTGGATTAGAGGAAACCTTTAGATGGTCATGAATACATTCATTTTCTCCATACTGTCAGTGGCAATTAAACTAACTATTACAAAAAGATTCCTAACCTTGCCCATCTCCTCCCTCCTCATTAAACTGCTTGTTACAGTTAATTTTTATCAATGCTTTATGTACTATTTAGCCTACACATTTCCTGTATAGTTTTGAAACATTTCTTCTTCAACCCTCATTTGCTAATGGGAATAATTGATCCTTGTCCTCTTCTGAGCATTCTTTCATAAAATTGAGACAGCTGTGTTTCTTCTCTCCTTATTTGTTTGATTTGAGGTTTAAGGAGCATGACTTGTAGGATGTCCTGACAGGGAAAATTGAGTCAACCACTGTGGAAATCTTGATTAAAAGTTCAGTCCTGCAAAGTTTAAGAGTCTGGAAATATTTGAACATACTCTGCATCAATTATTATTTTTTATGTATTTGGACAATTCTGAGACATGCATCAAGCATGGTTTTCACAGGTAAGGCTTGAATGCATATCTAGAAAATGTTGGAACACTTTACAAAATCAGAGTAATAGATTCAGATAGGTGAATAACACCTATAAAGACCAATATCAGTAATACTGAAAGGAAATAAAGCTCCCTTGGTCTTTATTAAACTTGACAACTATTTTTTTACAAAGCTTTCAATAAAAATATTTTCATAGAAAATGCTTGGGATATTAGTTTGATTACAGCCCATCCCACACTGTGGCTACAGAATAATATTAACCCTATCACCCTCACCCTGCACACCAACACGACTGCACTGAGTAAACCTGATCCAATGGCTGCTGACAGTGCACATTTCCTAATGTAGCTAAATTACTAGAAAATGAGACATTTCAAATCTTCCATAGTACCCTCACTTTACTACCTGAATTTTCCTTCCTGATAAAATGTGAGTGCATCTGTGGAAACTTGCAGAAAGAAATAATACAGCAGTAAGGCACTGCAGATAATTAACTGGTCCCTCATAGATATAAAGGCCCATCACGCACCCCAAGCTTCCATTACACATCTAGCTCTTGGTGCTAGACATTGTGCTCCAAACGCATTGCAGACACTGACTTAAAACCCTGGGCTTGATCTTTAGCAGGGATTAATCAAGAGAGATAAATTGATTTGCATCAGGTAAAAAACCTGTATTCTATGAATTACAATAGTACCGTAGTATGTATGCTTTCGTGTTGAGTACTGCTATGAATAATTTCAAAAGATATAAATTATTACTAACCCCAGGCAGCAATAATTTATAAATCACAAAGCTTTTTAAATTGCAAAGCATATTTTATGTATTTGAGGAAGAAAAGCCCTCTTTTTAGGCTGATTCTATTTTGATTTACACCCTTAGGACTGATGAAATGTTATTTCATACAGAGGGAGGGAGACCATCACTGAGCCATGTAAATATTCTAAATATAGACATGCAGGAAATCAGTTGTTTGTTTTTACATATTATGAACGTTTCCCAATGCACAATTTTAAACATTTGAGATCTAAAAGGAAAAATTTTAACTCAAATAAATATAAGAAGCGGTGGTTATGGCTGTTTGAGGTATAACATTAATTCAAAATAATTATAACTGTGTGCAAGAAGTTGATAACTGCCTTCACTATTTGACTGCATGCTACAGCTAAGCATCTAAAAATAACACCTCCTCTACCAGCTGATCAAATTCTGCTGATCAAAAATTCCCTTACTGTGCTGAAGTCACTTTATCTACAGTCAGAGTCTGTACTGGGTTTGTGTGGCAAGGTGTTGGTCAGCAGGGAGCTACAGGAGTGGCTTCTGTGAGCAGAGCCCAGCACTGCCCCAGGTCAGATCAGAGCCAACTCCAGATGCTCCAACAGGGACCCGCCACGGGGGGAGTGAAAGCAGCAGGGTGATGTGAAACTTCCACAGAGGAGGAGACATCTATCACTAAATCAGTGGTTACAGTGAACCCGTACTCCCCTTGGCCTGTCGGAAACAGATCTTTTCTTCAGCCCTCTGCAGTGTCAGGATTGACTTCTTCCTTTGGCCCATTCCCAGTGTGTGCAAGGGAAGTCACCAAGACACTACAGATCTCACATAAATTAAACTTCCTTGCAGCAGCTTCACAGATCTCTGTGCTTTATACCCTGCCCTTTTTCTCTCTTTGCCTACTCTGAATAGAAAACAGTCCCTCAAGAAGAGCTGGGAGCCAAGACATTGACTACCAGAACAACAGAGCCAAGAGTTACACAAGGCAATGAGCAAATAGCAAGACAAGCTAGATACCAGGAAAGGAATATCATAGAATTGGGTTGGAAGGGACCTCAAAGCCAATCTAGCTCCAACCTCCTGACACAGGAACGGCTACTCCCCACCCTAACAGGCTGCCCAGGCCCCATCCAACCTGACCATTCATGCCTCCAGGGACGGGGCGGACTGCCCAAGCAACCTCAGACATGTTTAACCAAGTGCTGAGTTCCTATCTTCTTTTTGTATTCTTCCCCAACAACCGCAAGGAACTTTGTACAATTCTGACATAATTTTTCTCAGACCTCACATATAGCAAGGAATTTCTTTTGCCACTGTGCAGGGCTCTATTTCCATAACATATTTTCATCACTATTTATGACTTTTGTGAGAGTCATAGAAGTATCTTTCATGGAGTGGGACATGCACATACTTCTTTTAAAGTGGATAAACACCTTGGTTTATGGCCGCAGTTTTAAGCTATCCAGTAACAAATACATCATTTTGAAAACTCCCTCCCCTCTGTCCACCTATGGATTATAATAACTTTAGGCAAAACATCCAGCTGTCAGAAAGAAAAAGGAAAAAGGAATATTATCTGTCAAGTTTTGGAGAAACACCAAATTATTGATTGCAAAAGAGCTTTCAATAATTTCATTCTTTATCTTAATAAGAACAAATGTATCATGCCAATGTTCTGTATCCTGCAGAAATGACAATGGATGATATAACTCATCACACAGAAAAAGAAATGAGTTCAATGTTTAAATCTAGATACTATTAGATAAAAGACAAGCATGCATAAAATTGTCCAGGTATTTCACATTTTCTCAAATTATTACCTCTCTTGAATAAGAACTGTATCTTTGCTGTGCTTTTTGCACAGCATAATGGTACACAGATACTAACAAAGGCCACCAGGTACCATCACAATGTAAATACAAATGATAATTAAAGTTACGGTTCTGTTGTCTTCCACTTATTGAGTAGAACAGCAGAAATGAGCTCTACTCTTTGCCTTACAAAGGATAGCAACATTTTTTTTCATTCAGTGGTATGCAAGATCACTGCTCAGGATCTTGTTGGTTTCTGGTGGTAGGAAGAACATTTTTAGTGTTTAAACATTCTCAGATAGCATAAGTGCAACACAAGCATAAATCTTAAGGAAGGGAAGTCAGGATGGCTTCTTGAACTAAAAAAAAAGGGCATACACTTTCAAATATATATAATTTTACAATTTTCATCGAAAACAAGTGAAACATTGTGTGTAAAGATCTTCAGAAACTTGGCTTAAACTGAGAGCCTAGAGGCTGCTGCCAGCTGTGGCAGAGAGAGAGTACAATCACATACCCTTTGTTTCCATAGCAAATGAGGCTAACAAGCATAATAAACCTCATGAAGTTCTTTTTTTTTTTTTTTTGTATAAATAATTTCATTTTCCTGGTGTATAGATTTGTATTATTAGTGTTTAATGTAAATCACTGTCTATCTACAAAGCATGAGTTACTGCCAAAGCATTTAAAAGGAAAGAGTGAAAAGCTGGGCTTCTAGGCAATGGATAAAATATATTTCAAATATTTTAAAGTTTATTGATTTTGCATTTGAAATTGAAAAGCATGATTTAGGAGATAATGTCTATTAATTTACATTTGGAAATAATAAAAATGTCTCGTGATTCCTTCCCTACATAAACTAAATTATAACCACAAATTTCTAAGCTTTATTGGTTTTTATGATGAATTCTTCAAGCCATCACATACTTAGGAAACCTTATGCAAGCTTCCTAACAAAGACTAACCTACTGATTTTATATGGTAGTAAACTTTGCAGGGCAAAATTATTTAAAAATTACAAGACAGATATAATTTGATATTATTTCCCCATAACACAGTTAACTACATAGCATCTATCTTGACAGTCTAGTTAACAATCTCCATTCATTTCACTGTACATAATAAAATTAAACGTGAAAAGCAGCCTAATTAAAAAGTGTATGCTCTTTTTAAGCTTGCCGAGTTCTTAGCTTTCAGTACTGATTGAATTCCCACAAATTCCCAGAAATTAAAATGAAAGGTAGCAGCCACTGCTAACAGCAGTTAACAGCTAATAGCCTAAAAGGTCATTACTTCTGAGGGTAGATTTACGTAAATTATAAATACCTACAATATTAAAGAATTCCTTTTTCCTCAAATCATACAGATCTCTGGAAAGCAAATGGCATGTACCATCAACTTAAGCATATAACTGTTAACAGTAATAATGTTACCCTGAAATCTTCTCTAAACGTTCAGTTAAATAAAATTAAAGTTCAGTCAGCATCTAGCCAAATTAGCAAGCAATAGGGCTAAACACAGAAAACGTTCTTCTGCATTCTTGTATAAAAATGATGAAAACATAGAAAAGGTGTTCTTTTTGTTATACAAAGCATATGATGAATGGTAGATGAGGGATTCAGGTAGTTTAACCTAACATCCTTATTCTCAGAAGTGCTTTCTTACAACTACAGTGAAACAGCATCAGAATTTGCAAAGAGACAGGTCTTCTTGGTCTTGATTTTGTGACTCTTTCAAATGGGTTTTATACTGCTACTGTCACTGTAGCACTTCTAAGAGATAAGAATGCTCCCTCTAATACACTGTTCAGTATTTTTCTCATTCTTTCCCTGGGAAAAGAATTGTGTTCATATTACATTGTTTGGGTTGAGCTGTGGTTTTGTAGGGTTTGCTGCCATGTTGTGCTGCTAAGCATTTATACTGAAAAGAACTGGCCAGCTTCTGCTTCAGGTAGAAAGGGCTATGTATCTAAATAGGTAGAAAGGGCTACATACCTAATTTCAACATTTCCTTCTTTAATATTACCAAAAATATTACCTGTGCCTGGGAAGATCATGGAGCAGATCCTCCTAGAAGACATGTTAAGGCACATACGTGACAAGGAGGTGATCCAAGACAGCCAGCATGGCTTCACCAAGGGCAGATCTTGCCTGACCAATCTGGTGGCCTTCTACGATGAAGTGACGGCATCGGTGGATGGGAGGAGGGCGATGGATGTCATCTACTTGGACTTCTCCAAAGCCTTTGACAGGGTCCCTCATCACATCCTTCTCTCCAAATTGGAGAGGTATGGATTTGAAGGATGGACTGTTCGGTGGGTTAAGAACTGGTTGGCTGGCCGCAGCTAAAGGGTTGTGATCAATGGTTCTGTGTCAGGGTGGAGGCCGGTCACGAGTGGTGTCCCCCAAGGCTCAGTCCTGGGACCGGTGCTGCTCTTCAATGTCTTTATCAATGACATAGATGATGGAATCGAGTGTACCCTCAGCAAGTTTGCAGATGACACCAAGCTGAGCGGTGCAGTCGATACATTGGAAGGAAGGGAAGCCATCCAGAGGGACCTGGACAGGCTGGACAAGTGGGCCCACGAGAACCTAATGAGGTTCAACAAGGCCAACTGCAAGGTGCTGCACTTGGGCCAGGGCAATCCCAGGTATTTATACAAACTGGCGGAAGAACTCCTTGAGAGCAGCCCTGCGGAGAAGGACTTGGGGGTCCTGGTGGACGAGAAGCTGGACATGAGCCAGCAGTGTGCACTGGCACCCGGGAAGGCCAACTATGTTCTGGGCTGCATTAAAAGAGGAGTGGCCAGCAGGGAGAGGGAGGAGATTGTCCCCCTGTACTTGGATCTTGTGAGGCCCCATCTGGAGTACTGTGTCCAGGCCGGGGGCCCCCAGCACAAGAAAGATGCAGAGCTCTTGGAAAGAGTTCAGAGGAGGGCGACCAAGATGATCAGAGGGCTGGAGCACCTCTCCTATGAGGAAAGGTTGAGGGAACTGGGCTTGTTTAGTTTGGAGAAGAGAAGGCTCCGGGGAGACCTCATTGTGGCCTTCCAATACTTGAAGGGAGCGTATAAACAGGAGGGGGATCGATTGTTTGTGAGGGTGGATAGCGATAGGACAAGGGGGAATGGTTTTAAGCTGAGACGGGAGATGTAGGTTAGATATTAGGAGGAAGTTTTTCACACAGAGGGTGGTGACGCACTGGAACAGGTTGCCCAGGGAGGTTGTGGATGCCCCGTCCCTGGAGGCATTCAAGGCCAGGCTGGACGTGGCTCTGGGCAGCCTGGTCTAGTGGTTGGCGACCCTGCACTTGGCAGGAGGGTTGAGACTCGATGATCTTTGAGGTCTTTTTCAACCCAAGCCATTCTATGATTCTATGATTCTATGAAAAATTACTCGTGTCATAACTAAAACAAAGCAAGAGTTTGACCTAGGCAGTCATCATTTACAAAGATCTGTCTGCATGTATGGCAAACTCAAAACAATTATTTACTTTTCTATTTTCAGTGGTATGGATTGTGTGTTTTTCTTCACAGACCTTCTCTGTGATGAGAGAGAGTTTTCCCCATCCAAACTTTTCCTTTACATTCTGCTGCGAGTGAGATGTGAAGCAGGCAACTGACCCAAAATCTTTCAAGACTGAAGTTAACGACGCTGCTGACCATTTCCTCTTGCTAAATTTGTGCTGCACTCAGAACTGTTATATGCTCTTCACTACAACAGCACTATAACAGTATGACTGCTTGCTTGCTCTGAAGAGAACTTTAATTATCCTCAAATAAATTTCCAGAGTACACAGAACATATATGACATGAGGAAAGTGGGATTTACACATTTTTCTATCATTCCTTTGCAGACTGTCTTTCAGGCCAGATGCGAGCTTCCAGACAAATCACGTGCCCACACATATGACAAACTACCTGGGACTTTTAACTTACTCTAAAGCCAAAACTCATAATTGTACACACAAAATTAAAGGAATGACTTTGCAGATTATGCAGATGCTGGATGTTTTTGTATACATTAAATACATAATATTTTACTGACAGATAAGCTCCTGGGTTACCTAGCCAGTTATTCAGATAACTAATATTAGTTTGAGAAGAGGAACTGCACATCTGGCGCCTGGAACTGAAATACACACTACGTGAAGCCTCTAAGCCAGAAAGGGATCAGTCCAATATAGTCCTATATCTACATCAGAACCTGAGCAGAGCTTTCTTCTTCTATGACTAAAAGCTGAATGTTATTATTAAAAGATATTTCTATCAGTTTTCAGTGCTAGTATCTCATGTTCCTTGAAAGATATTTCACATTGATGATCCAGAAGCCTGGATGTACCTTTATAGATATGAGTGAAGCAGAATGAATTCAAACTCACCCATACTACTATATAAATTCATCTGAGTGCAAGTTAAGGAGTAAGTCACTTCTCAGAAACTCAACTGAATACTAACAGTAAATTGGTTGCACTTAAAGATTTGCCAGAAAAGCAAAAAATGAAAATGCTGACAGGTGTGGCAGTTGTTGGATTTTTTGTCTTTTTTTCTTCAGAAGCATCTTGGTCAGCTCTAATCTATATTGTTTATTTTGTCTCTGACTGCGCTAGATATCTTATTAGAAGTATGCAATGATATATCTGCCCCTAATCGCAAACTGACAGGGTTATCAGTCACAAAGTAGCTCATATTTGAACTAAGTTAAAATGAAATACACATCACTGAGCAAGGCCTCGTATATGTTCCACTTTAGTGGTTTTATCATTCTTGAGTTTAACTGACCATTTATTAACGTCAGTGTAACAAATGAAAATTTCCCTTTTCTTCCTCTTTTTCATACATATCAGTAAGTACTCTTTAATTTAACTAGGTAATCGGTGACTTATATGCTTCTTTTTTCCCTTCGTTAATTTAATAATATTTGAATGTGACCTCCTTGATAGGTCTGAGGATTAGATCCATTTATCACACATGTGGTGAAGGAAGTTCACACAGGTTGTCACACAGCTTTCCACCCTGCCTTTTGCTCCAAGTTAATATGAAATTGCTGTCTAATTTGTTTTGTGACAGTGCAAAACTATCAAAAGAGAAACTTTCTCACTAAATTTCATGATAATGAGGAAGACAGTTATCTCTAATATAGTCTGTCAAGCTTTTCCTTCGAAATATCTCCAGGCCCTGAGGACTGATGGTTTCCTATTAGTGCTTTAAATCAACTGTGCTCATCTCTTTAATTCACTCTCTATAATGCAAAGGAAACTGCAAGTTCTCTTCTAACTCATTCTTAACTGAAATAATAATCACATGCCAGCATTTCAAGTATAATGAATATAACAGAAAAAGATGAGTCTGTATTAAAAATCTTTACCTTGACTATGGTCTAAGGATTTGAATTGGAAACTGTAAAGAAAGAATATCAGTAAGGCCTCTGAGAAGCACTCATAATCCTCAACCACAAACAGAGGACTTTTGCATATTTCACTCTAATACTCGTTTAATGGGTGCATTACTAAAATACAGAGCATAGGCAGTTCTGGGAATGAAGAATGTTCATCTAATCTGAGGTCACTACCTTGCTCCATTGCACACAAATGAAATAATTTCCTATGATACCAAATGCAAAATAAAATACAAAATAATTGCACAATTTGGAGCGCTATTACTAGTTTGTTATTTGAATTAAGCTGCAGAGATGATAGGGGAGAGGTTTCAGATCTTAAGTTAAACTTATCTTACAACTGAAGTCCCAAGAAAGCCATGAGTTCGACAACTGTTCACATAGTTTGGCTTGAAATACATGAAGTTGTTTTAAAAAATACTCTGTTTTTTAAAAATGTTATCAAAACACAACAAAGAATGAGTGTGTCATCCTGTTTGGCTATGTTAATGTTATTGCTTTATTCTGTGTAATTTAATCATCAAACTTATTCATCTCTTGAGACAGTAATTTTCCTTCAAGTGCAATTATATTTCACAGTGTGCTTGCTGATTAGGCAGAAACAGAAATAATCCATCAGAAAATTACAAAAAGAATTAATTATCACCAACATGTAAAGTAAAAATTATGATATTCAGCAGCCACTAAATAATTAAATACCTTCATTTCCAAATACATACACCAAAGCTTATTAGACAGCATGTACATATATGCCAATAAAGAACAAAGATCTTATAACCACCCATTCAGGAATTGTATTCTGAGCTGTGCAAGAAAAAATGGATAGTTTATTGCTTTTTCTTTACAAAGTATTGTTTTAATAGATAGGTGTAGAAGACAGATCCCTGTTGCATAAATATGCATTTTTTGTAAATTGTGTCTCAGCTTGCAACATAAAATTCCTAAATTGGAAAAAATTAAAAGAGAGTATTAAAATACAGGTGACTATTCTTTCATCCTATGTGACAAACCTATAGAATACCAAAGTCCCAAACAATTCTTTAGAAACTGAAAGCTTGATCTTGCAAGCACATACACACATGCAATTCTATTAACTTCTGTTAGGCTACTCTATGTGTTACACTAAACATGCAAAAAAAATCATTTCTTTATTCAGGCCTAAAGCTCTGTTCCTCCAAGTCATTATGTCAGACAGGTACAGAAAGGACTTCACCCATGGTAAAGGGTCTATAAATTAAAGAAGTCCAGTGTTAGAGAAGGCAAAGTAAAAACTGTTACTGCAAAACACTGAAGAGTTCATTCAGGTTACAAACTAAAACGTCTGATTCCTAGCAGTTTGACTTTCTTAACAATATTCATTTCGACGTACATGATCCAAGATGTCTTCAGGCATCCCAAGCAATTCTATGATTCTATGATTCTATGATCTTCCAGTGCTCTAACCCATGGGAGATACCTCCAGGTAGGTCCTTGAATAGATCAGGGTTGTCTCTCCTGAAGTCCAGGGTTGCAATCCTACTTACTGTCTTGTTTCTTCCATGTAAGATTCTGACCTCCACTATCTCAAGGTTGCTGCACCCCAAGCTGCTCTCAGCCTTCACATCCCCAACTAGCCCTTCCTTGTTGGAACAAGGTCCAGCACAACATTTCTCTTCATTGGCTCCTCTACCACCTGCATCAGTAAGTTATCTTCCAGGCTCTAGAGGAACCTCCTGGACTGTGTGTGCCTGGCAGCGTTGCCGTCCTAACAAATATCAGGGTGACTGAAGCCCCCAGTGAGAACCAGTGCCTGTGATTGTGAGGTATTTTCAGCTGTCTGTAGAAGGTCACATCAGCTTCCTCTTCTTGATCAGATGGCCTGCAGTAAACACCCACAATGTTGTCACTCATACTAGCCTGTCCTTTAATTCTCATCTGTAAGCTGTCTACTTGTTCATCATACATCCCTAGGTGAAGCGCAATACATTCCAGTTGTTCTCTCATATAATGAGCAACTCCACTGCCTCGTCTTGCTGGTGGGTCTTTCCTAAAAATGACATAACCATCCATGACACCATTCCAGTCATTCGAGCTGTCCTACCATGTCTCTGTGAACACAATGAGATCATGGCTCTAGAGCCACCCACAGATCCCTACTTCTTCCTTTTTATTCCCCATGCTGCATGTATTGGTATACTGGCATTTCAGAGAAGAAAATGGAGCAGAAGATGCAGGTATCCCTAGAGGGATGGGAGAGGATCCACCATAGCTGTACACACAGCTGGCCTTCTGGCTCATGTCATGGGAGGCAGCTAAGGAACATTTATCACTCTTCTGGTTGGCCTGGCTTATTCACTAAGTTGCAGTGGCGTGAGCCACCCCAAAGTCCTTCAGCTTAAACCACCGCTCGTGGTTAGTGGAACTTCTGCCAAAGGTTGCAGGTGCATCCCATCCCTGCCTAACAGGTTATAATTGTCATAGAAAGTCCCATTGTCATAAAAAACAGAACTCTCCTGCGAGCATCAGCCACGTACCCAATAATTGATATGCATCATACATCTATTTCTGGCTTCCTTATATATGTGGTAAGTACACTCATATAAAAAAAAATACAAATGCATTTTACTCTGTTAACAGATTTAAGTAAATTTTTTTCCATGTATCAGTGCAGACATCACAAAAACTACTTTCATACCAGAACTTAAACTGAACATACAGTACCACATATTCCTGTGTGAAAGAGGTATAAACTAGAACACTTCTCTTTTTCCTACTTCATGTAATCAGTTCCCAAGTTATACCACCCATTGTGTTACTTCCTTATAAGAAAATAATTAAAATCGCATTGCTACTGCTTTGACTAATTGCATTAATATGTAACAGCCTGAACCAGAGCCTCAAGCTAGATCTATTCTTCAAGTAGGGCAAACAGGAGTCAGGGAACTGCAGGCTACTCTCTGGAATGGTTATGCCACAAATCCACATAGAAGCTATTTCCAAAGTCTTGAGGGAAAAGAAGGTGACTACAAACAACCAATACAAATTTAGCAAGTGTAAATCATGGCTCACCAACTTGTTTACTACTACAGCTAGATGACTGGCTCTGTAGAAAAGGGGAAAAGTTTAAATGTTTACTTTCATTTTAGTAAGGCATTTCATAACACCTCCCAGTGTGCCCTGTTAGCCAAACTGGTAAGGTACAAATTGGGTAAATGCACAGTACTATGCAAGGGAAATTATCTGGTCCATCATGCTTAGAATACAGAAACACTAAATGCAGCTGCCTACTCCAAACTAGTAATACTCCTTGGAGATCAACTCTGAGGGCAATACTGCTTACTGTTTTTATAAATAATATTAAAAATTAAACAATAGGGAAGCAACTGATATGCTGGAGCGTGGTACAAACTTGACATACTAGAGAAATGCTAGAATCTCATGATTTTGAAAAACTGGGAAATGCCAGGATGATGCTGTGATGATGTGCACCCTCTTCCCATCCCCACCCTCCCTGGTTTCCTACCTCACCTCCCTCCTTCGGCCTAGCCTTTTGCACAAGGCTCTGCAAAGGAACACAATGAGCACTGATAACACTCATGCTAAAACAGATTAACAACCATAAATCTGTCTCAAACTCGGATCTGAAAGTGCTGATAGCAGACTCCTGGTTCAACAGTTGAGGACCAATTGAGCATGCACTCAAAAGGCAACCTATGACTGTGAATCAATCGCCTTAGCCCCATAAATAGTGAGCAAGCCAAAAGCCCTCTTTGAGCTCTTCTGCACAGCAGCTAGCTGCACGACAGGATCTCCCTTTGAGCAAAGGACTACTCTCAAGGTTACACCTGTGCACCTTGACATCAAGACATCTTGTCAATACAAATCCTCAGCAAGTGACTAACTGTTTTAGGCTTTGTTAGCCTCACTAGGATCACATCTTAGATTGACTGCAAGCTTTGTTAGCCTTACTAAGATTATATCTTAGATTGACTGTGCACATACAATCCCTTAGACATAAACCATTGACCAAGACTGAGACCAGGAGTGGATTCAGCCGCACCTAGGCTCCTTACCTCCATGGTTCAGGGAGTTTAGAAAGCTAGGGAGTCCACTCTGAATCTGGTGACCCAATGGGCGGGCCTCCTGTATGTGTCTGTTTAACTCTGTTGTCCATGTAGTAAATAACCGAATGTATCCAGCCATCTTGAATCTTACTCAGTCACTGCCTTAATTACAATTAAGCTTTGTTAAATCACTATACTGTATTGTATATTGTATCACTATACATATTCTAGCTTCTCTCCTACAAGTGCAGTATAGTGTAATTGTTCTCCATCCTTGACACCTGCACCCGGAATGTAACAACCCTATGCAACATTACAAGTTGCAGATCTATTGCCTAGGAAGCACCTCTCCTATGAAGATAAGCTGACAGAGTTGGGATTGTTGAGACCAGAGATGAGAAGGCTCTGGTGAGACCTTACTGGGGCTTTCCAGTATGTAAAGGGGGCCTACAAGTAAGACTGGGAGAGACTTTATTAAGGAATGTAGTGTTAGGACAATGAGTAATGGCTTTAAACTGAAAGAGGATGGAAACCAATGAAGGATGAGGGGGAACAGAACAAAGCTAGACTAGGGGAGGTTCAGATTGGATGTTAGGAAAAGTTTATTTATTATGAGGGTGGTCAAATGCTGGAACAACAGAGTGCTTGGTGCCCCATGCCTGTCAATGTTCTAAGAGATATCTGGATAATGCCCTCAATAACTTTTGGTTTACCCTGAATAGGTCAGGAAGTTGGAATAGATGATCTTTGAAGGTCTCGTCCAACTGAACTATTCTAGTCTAGCCTAGTCTACTCTATGCAGCAGTGTACACTGGTGGCAGAGAAGGCTAACAGCTTTCTGCTGTGGCGGCAGAGAAGAACAACAGCTTTCTGATGTGTATTGACAAGAAAGTGGTCAGAAAGACAATGGAAGTGATTCAACTCTCTGTATGGGATTTCTGTGATTGAATCCAGAGTATTGTGTACAATTTTGGGATTTCCAGTACAAGAAATTGTGATCACTGTAGTGATTAGGAGCACAGAGAAAATGGTTTAAAACAAATTTGTTCTCTCTGATGTTCTAGTCACATCATTATCTCAACCCTTTGAGCCTCATATTGGGTGTCAAAAGGACTGCTGAGGTTTAACCCAGCAGGCACCTAAACATCACATAGCCATTCATCACTGGGGTGAGAGAGAGTCTCAAAAAAGTTAAAAGTGAAAGAACTCACAGATTCAGATAGTTTAATGACAAAGAAAGAAACAAAAAATGTGGTGTGCAATTGCTCATCACTAGCTGACACCCAGCCAGTTCCCAAGCAATGCTACAGCCAGCAGCTCTAGTTTCATTGTTCAAGATGACACAATATAGTATGGAATATCTGTTCAGCCAGTTTGGGTCAGTTGTCCTGGTTCTGCTCCTCGCAGCTACTTGCTCCCATCCTTGCACCTCCATCCTTGGAGATATTAAAAGCCCAAATGGATGTGTCCCTGAGCAACTGATCTGTTTTGACCTGCTTTGAGACAAGATCTCTAGAGATCCCTTCCAACCTAAATTAATAGAATTTTCATAATACTACTAACTCTTCAAAGAGATCTATGTCACATGCTTAAGCACCCTGCAACTACCCATTACATTTTCTTGCTAACATATTCTTGCTCAAACCCAATATATGCCAAATAACACTCTTTCAGACTACATCTCGTGATGATTTCCAGTACAGCACAAGCCAGGAATTCTTCCAGTTGGCAATATGGATGAGCCCAAACTGCTCTGAAGGAGATGGTACACCCTATATCCCCTTTGCCTCTGTACATCATGACCAGAGAATGGTAACCAGCTTGCTTTATTTAGCAATATATAGGTGAGGCAGGTGAGGAAACAAAGGAAGCTAAACCATTGGCAAGCCATTAAATTTGTAGTTATCAAAGAAACAATGTTATGGATGCTTTAAACTTAATTAATTGAACAGAGATATTGAAATTATCACAGTTTAGAAACAGACAGAACATTATGCTTTTGAACCACATAGTAGCTTATATATAAAAACAGGAGAAAGGTTAGGCTTGTCCAAACCAGATCATTAGTTGTTTAGCAGTTTTAAAATATAGATGAGGTCATGGAAAGTCCAAAGGATTAAAAACAAAAGCTCCAAAGGATGCTCATTCTCAGTATAAGTCAGTCTGTCAGTGTACGGCAGTTTATCACTCCATCAAACCAGTGGGTAATATTATTCATTAATACTTGATCCATGTGAATTTAATTAAAGATGATTCTGAAATTTCTTGGATAGATTCTGTGATAAACATTTAGCAAAGCCAACTGACAAACTACATTATCACAACCGTTTTGTGTAAGCTCAAACCCATTCTCAATAACCATAGTTAGTGAAAGAATGTTCGAACCAAATACATATATACTGAGACCTTAAAAATGTAGAATTGCTATCAGAGCTATTAGGGATGATTTCTGAAACTATTTGGTAATCTAAAATCACAAAGTAGCCACTTTCAAGTTAACAACTATGCACACATCAATAAATACACAAACATACAGAATTGTTAGCAGTCTGAAAAATATTTACTAATGTATGTTCAGAATTCCCACTGAAATTATGACAATTTCCACCACTTTTTAAAATAAAGATCTTGGCTAACAAGATAAGGTCAAATTATTTTCAGAAATAATGAGATATATAATTGGACATGGAATGGACCTGTGAAAGCCTGCACCACATTCAAAGCTTCTGGTTAGTAAAGTAAGTGACAGAAATATTCCAAGGAAACACTGTAAACTATAAATATATAGATATATATAAGTCAAATATAAAAGAATTTAAACATTAGGAATAAAACACTACAGAAATGCACTGGCAAAAAGCTGGCTGAACCAGGTATTTCTAATGCTCAACTCCAGTGATGGAGTTTGCCTTCTGTAATTTATTTGTACATATGCAAAGAGATTTTTAGCTTTATTTATTGCACATACCATGCCTCTTGTGTAATATTTGGTATTATAACCCTATTGTTTAATTATTGGAAAACATTTTCAGGCAAATCTAGCTAATAAAGAGCTCCTGCTTGGTGTGCTGACTTTGAAGAACAGATTGAAAAGTATATCTAAGAAAACAGTGTTAACAAACCATTACCTGCTAAGCATCACTCAAAGATAAAAACATCAAGGGTAATTCTGCTCTATTATAAATCTAATTAATTTCACCTGAAGGTGCATTCTAAGTCACTACTACAGAAAGGACGCACTCTACACTTGTATGAACACTGGCCCTTTACTCAACTTTAAAGCAATACTGTGAATACCTGGGATGCACATTTTGGAGTACTCTGTGACCTACTCCATTTTTTCATATCACATTTTCATAGTGAAAATTTAATGTAACTGAAAAAGAATGAAAAAGGCAAAGTGTATGTGTATATATATGTATGAATGAACTGCTAATTATAATTGTTATGCAATAAAAGCTCAGCAAAACTTTCAATAAGTTCTTATTTCTATTAATACTATAGACTATGGAACTTCAAGAGAGACCAAAATTGGTTCTAGGGTAAATAATATGTATTTTACATACAGTTACTGAAGTACAGTTTAGATAAAGGGAAATACTAGGAATTATGGGTAAATCTGGATTTAAAGTGGACTAGGATCATTTTCTTTCATCTTAAATGCTGTTCCTGCCCAATATATGCATATAGATGCATAAATATTTCAATTCTTACTAACAAAATATACACCAGCCTTGATTTCAACACATATTTAACATGTTAATTGAAATTGCTAGACAAATTGCATTAAAAACACAGACAGACTCATGTAAGTATCCGTACTCTTTATTTTTTGTAATCTGGGGCATTTCACAAAAGAGGACCAAAACAAGGAGCCTAATCTATTTTTGTTATTTATGGAGACAAGGAGCCTCTTAGAAGTGGAATAGAAAGATTCAGAGCAGCTAGAGCAGGCTAGAGTGACCAATATATCTGAAATAGAGATCATATGGAGAGGGTCTATTTCTCTGAGTCTCTCTAGGTATTACTCTGTGTGATAGAGAAGACTACCAAGTCTTTTTAAGATATGCAAAGTAGTGTAATGAAAAGCTGTGGAGGCTAGCTTGAATGAATGTCTTTCTTTGCTTCCTGTGGTCGGAGCTCTTACAGTATGGAAAAGACTATCAAATATTCAGTAAATAATTAGAGTGGAAACAAGGACTATGTCAAGTTGCAATATATTTTATTTCTCTGTAAGTGCAATGACTCATCTTCAGTACAGCTTAATTAAAAGTATTCTGAAATACATCAATTTTTATGACTTTCCTCTCAAAAAAATGTATGAACATTACTGTATTTTACAACAGATACCGGTATGAGTAACCACCTCCACTCTGGCTTGATTTGCTAGCTGAGTTCAACAATTAGTAGTTAACAGTCTCAGATTTTGGTTCTAATGGTTCTAGGCTTCAAAAATTGCTACATTCCACAATAATCTGGACATTTGCTTTGGCATCTGTTCATACTCTCTGTAATGAAAAACGGTTTATGACATAATTTCCCAGGCACATAAGCAATGTTTTTTTCTTTAAATCATATCTTCAGTTTACAGAAAGTCTAACACGTTATCAATAATAGCTGATATTTCTTTATAAATTATATGTAAACGAATATTTGAAATATCTGAAAGACTGAAAAAAATCTTTGACATTTAATTTCAATATTATTTGCTTATTTCTTCTGATCAGTATTATGAATACTTTCTGCCAAGATAATGTAGCTTTTACGGCCATAGACACTGAGGTTGTCTACTTGGGCATAAAATATTTAACTCCAACTGTAGAACAGTTCCAAGTAAACAGACTGAGAAAACAGGGTAGAGACTCTGTGGCCAAAAAAAAAAAAATTTGAAAATCAAGTTTGAATTTTCATCACAACATGTTGGTGCAAGGGACAAAACCTGTTCAAACAATCCGAGTGGTACTAGTAATTCTAAATATACTAAAGATAATTCCAATTTAAGAAAACCGATAAAGCACAGACTAACATTAAATATTTGTTATATACTTGACCAGTTGAAACCTATCACCTATTCAGGCCAACATATTGGACATACTGCCAATGCATTTATTCAACATGCAGCCTGGGAATTTTTCTAAGAACTAAAAAATTACAATTTCTCTGTTATAATTACTATTTTTATCTTGTGCTGCTAAATACACTTATTTTTTTCCTTTTTTTGATGAACAAAACTTGAGGAAAAAATTTATTTATGTTACTAATGTACATCTATTTCATTCCAACACAAAATTATTTAAAGTATTACATCAGAAAAAAAATGCTTCTTCACAACGGATAAATTTCCACTTCTACTAAGCAATGTCTGTGTTTGCATAGGAGAATTCCTACACATATGTCAGACACTCATATACGCAGATTTTCTGATACTGTTCATAGCCTTAAACAGAACATTCCTAGAGACCTCAGAGTGATTCTGTTTTTATAGTGAATTTTTCATGCTTTTTTGTAAGTAAATTAAAATAAGGCTTTCTAATGCTAACCTGTTGTACAAATCATGCAAATATTCAATACCGTCTACCTGACTTTTGTTAATAAATTTCAAATTGACAATTGCTGCTTGTCTGTCTAATGCAAAATTTTCCTAATGTCTCTCATTAGAGGATTCCTTTCTGCCTTCTGGAAGTAAACACCTGTATATTTGCTCAGCAGTGAAGGGTAAAGGAAAATTCACACTCCAAAATAAAGGTGCCACCTTGGCTCAATTTATCTGACTATCATTTATTATCATAGAAGGAATACACACCAATTATAATGGGTCTACCATAGACTAGCAAAGCTGACCTCCCACAGTCTTACTGAATAAGTTTCTTCCCTTATTATATCTGAGCCATGTTTGCTCATTACTTGTTAAAAATGTTGGTACTGTATCTTTATCTTAATTAGTAATCCAAAGTCAGTACAACTATGAAAAATGATTCGTTTGATTATTGCTCATAAATCATTAACACATTCTCTCACTGAGACCCTTTTCCTGCCAATAATACCTACATCACACAAGGTAAAATGAGAAAATATGTCCCTGAATACAGTCAGTTGCAATAAAAATAGAGCCAAACAGCACTATATTTTCAAACTTCCTTTAAAACACAGCAGTTTTCCTAACAAAACAGTATTTTAGCTTCTAATTGCTAGATCTAATTAGGAAATTCTTTTTTGTCCCAATACAAATTTCAGTATTTTTAGTTTAGTACAAATTCTGGTTGAGAAAGGAAAATCTTGTTACTGGAAAATCCATAGAAATATATGTGACATGAAAATGTCTCAATTTCTGACTGAAAAATTAAAACAGTTAATTGAGTTCACTTTCTACATTGGAAAACTGTGATTTTTAGTCATATTACATTTTCTGATAGCTCCGTTTTTCACACACAGTATTACTACTAAACTTATTTACTGCTCTACATATTACAGTTCATGACTATGACATTATGTTTATCAACATACGCAGTTTTCAAAATCTTTCTATGGGCATTTCTTGCAAAATTTCATACTGACAAATGGGTTGGGAGCTGTACAAATTCCAAATATATCAGTACCCCTAAATACAGCCTACAGTGTAGGAAAGCACTATATTCCATAACTTCAACATGCTTGCCAGCATGAGAGTTTTGTTTTTTATGATAATGTGACATTCTATGACCATTACAGTCTGTTGGGGAGGGATGGGATCCACCTGTCTAGAAGAGACAGAGCAACCTTCAGCAGCAGAGCATCCAACCTAGTGAGGCAGGCTTTAAACAGAAGGACTTGGGGGTGGGGTCCAAAATGGCAATGCTCACGCCATTGCCACTGACTGGGGATTAAGCCAGGCAAGCCAGAACAGTGATAAATATTCCTTAGCTGCCTCCCATGACGTGAGCCAGAAGGCCAGACACCTCAAGGGTGTGTACACTATGGGGAATTCTCTTCCATCTCTCTAGGGATACCTGCACCCTTTTCTCCCTTTTCTTCTCTGAAGTGCCTGTATACTAATGCACACAGCATAAGGAATAAACAGGAGTCAAGAGATCTGTGTGTGGTCACATGGCCATGAACAAATTATGATCAACTGTCATGAATGGCTATGTTCTTTTTAGGAAAGACAGGCCAGCAAGGCAAGGCTGTGGAGTTGCTCTTGTGTGAGAGAACAACTGGAATTATCTTGGTTTGTACTCAAGAGGTTTTGTGGCTGGGACATTTCTGGCTACGTGTAGTAGGAAAAGAGGGAGGGAAAGGCTCTTGGGTAAGCTCTCTGCAATACTCGGCTTGAAGTGTGCAAGACCCTTATTCACTACTTGAGCAACTCTTGGGGATGGCTTTAGCATGTGGCAGTTTTATTCTGACAATAACATTTAACTTTCAACACTGGATTCACCTCTGAAATCTTGTTTCCCTCACCTGACATACAGACTTTGGAGGTACACACAGCAGACCATCCATTTGGAGGGCTCTTCTGGAGTGGCCCTGTGGCTCAGGGCATTCCCGCTCCGCAGGTGTTATCTTCATAGTCCCCAAACGGACACACCTTCCCCTGCGTGCTGCATGTGGCAGCGGGTCTGGGCAGACGACATCTCAGCAGCCGCTTCAGCAGGGGTGGGGGCAATGAGAGGGGCTGCTGCTAGCCACATAGGAGGCAGACTCTTCACTCCAGAATATGCAGCCAGAAGCAACGGGGCCGCCCAGAGAGCACCATCATCTGTGTCAACCTAGGAGGGAGAAAGGAGGTGGCTGAGGGACCCCGAGGCTGCCTTTGGGCCGCCTTGATCGCTCTGCGGCTCACGCGGAAACGCGTTACCTGGCAACCTATATGTGCATGTCGCCTGGCAACACCACCAAGGCGCATGCGCACGGTGGCAGCCCTGGCCGCTTTGTGACTCTGCGTCGCCAGGCAACGGCACATCTACGGGTGTCTCCAGAACCTTCTCCGGGACGGCGCCCGGTGCTGCGCGTGCGCAGTCCAACAAGGGCCGGTGTATGGTTCTAGGGGAAAATCGTTGTGAGGGCTGAAGCGGAGGGGCAGGGCGGGATAGGGGCTGAGGGACGGACCGCTAGTGGGAAACGTGGTCTCCAGGAGCTGTTGCTGGGGTCCTGCGTTCTCTGTGCTGCACTGCTAGTCCTCACCAAGTCCCCAGGTGATTGTGTCAGTCACCACAGCATGTTTCTCCTCATGGCAGTGAGGGCCACAGGCAGTATTTCTTCTGCCTGAAGCCTTTTTTTTTTTTTTTCACATCAAGAACAGCTGATGCCAAAATTTCCCTCAGCTCAAAACTACTGCTGCAGGAGGGAGTACAGAAGTACTGCACAAAGGGGAGTACAAAGGGAGGTTCAAGTTGGATATTAGGAAGAAGTTTCTTCTCTGAAAGAGCGGTCAGGCGCTGGAATGGGCTGCTTAGGTAGGTAGTGGTGTCACCATCCCTGGTGGTATTCAATAATGTTTAGATGCTGTACTAAGGGACATGGTTTAGTGGGGAAATATTGGTAGGTGGACAGTTGGGCTGGATGATCTTGGAAATCTTTTTCAGCCTGGGTGATTCTATGGTTCTTTTCTATGGTTGTGTGAATATGTGTCCTCATTTAGCCAGACACTGCTCTACCCTCGTTTCCCCACACCAGTCAGCACATGGTGGGGAGCTGCATGCTCCTAAAGGGACAGGGACGTGGCAGTGAGCCTGCTAATGCAGCCAGTGGCAAAATTCTAGCTCAAGTCGAAATTCAAGATGGGAAGCCAATCCCCAGAAGTGGTCTGCCAGTTAGTGAAACTGAGCTTAATGGTCCTGCTCCAGTCTGTATTGAGTCATTTTTGTTGCTATCCCCTCCTGCAGCTGTCCATCCTCCCAACCCGAGGCTGTCCACGCTCGCTTGGACGGAGTCTCTCAGTCACCGATGCAGTGGAAGCAGATCTCGTTTATTCCCCGGGACACTCCCAGTATTATACCCGTACACCCGACCACATCTGCGACACGCGCTGGTTTCGTAACTTCTGTCCAGTCACAGCCTCAGTCACGCGCTGTGCACGAGGCTCCGCATCCAATCACAGTCTCGGTAACGCACCATGCACGAGGCTCTTGTGTCATGGGCTGCCCACCCTCCTTCTGGTCGGTTCTTCTGTCTTCTACATCCTCTTTGACTGCACAAATAACTTTCTGTCAATGGTTTATGGGCGTTCGGGCGTTTGTCCCAAAATCAAGGTAGGCCTTACTCTACTACCAACGATAAGACGGCTGGAGAGCGAGGTGCTGCCAAGACAAGAGATGGTGGAAAAAGGGATGAGGTCTCGTGATCTGCAAGTTTTTATACTGCGAGCTTTTATCTTTTCCCTCCGGCTGGAAAATGGTAACAGAGGAGCAAAGTACCGTGGGGACTATAGTAGTCCTTCTCTTCTGAGAACCAGGTATATCCACTACATGATGTTATGATGTGGAATACCAATAACTGAAAATCAGAAAACCATGACACTTTCCCAACTTTTGGAGCTTCTGGGTTCAGTTGGTCACACGCACAGGCGCAATAGCTATTCTTGTGTAGAGGCATCGAGTACTAATGAACGGCTATTGCTTAATAAGCAGCCGTTGAGACCCACACATTTTGGATTCCCCTTTTTCCGGGGACAAGCTCAGTGTGCAGTTCTGGAAATTGCCATGTATTTGCAAAGGTTGGTGCCACAGGTAAGAAAGCGCCTTCCTCCCCAGCTTTCCTGCATTCTTCCAGTGTGGGGCCCTCCCGTGATCTTCTGGGAATCTGCACTGGGGTCCAGGGGGATCTTGGTGAAGGGGAGGCATGCACTGCTTAGCTGCAGCTTCCTGTGTGTGCACAGGGGACAGCTCAGAGGATTGGAGCATAGATTTCATTCATCCTGAAGACTCTTCCTTCAAGTGGATGTCCCAGTGTTTGTTGCTATGGTGGCTGAAAACTGCATCTTGTTTCAGAGATTGTTTGCGTTGTTTCTATTCAATCCAAGTACATACTTGAATGAATGCTAAGCAAGAGCCAACCTACCTGTTCCCCTTGGAGTCCTTACGCAGAGTAAGATCCTTCACAGTCCAAGGAAGATGCATCAGCTCCCTTCCTGTCTGACACTGAACACTTGTGAAGAGCTGGGAGCATTTCATTTTACTTCCTCCTTTAGTGCATATTTACTTGCTCATGCAATGTGAGCACAGTTTCTGTTTGAACCAAGTGAAAGAGGCTCATGACAATTTCTTTCATAACTTAAGGGCTTGAAATAACATCTGAGTTTAAACTAAGAGTCAGACTTACATCACCTTTCTGGCTTATGCCCAATCAAAAGGCTCAAAGCAGGCGTTTCAATTTTTTGTGGGCTTCATTCTGAAATTTCATATTTTTTCTATACATTGTGCAGGGAGTTTTAGTGATTGTGCTGAAATAATGATTGACTCAATAACATGTTTAAAAGGTAAATGCTGTAATTATGATCAGAATTTTTGTTTGTGAATCTTGTCCATATTTTTTTAAATTGTTGTGTAAGCAATTAAATTATCTCAGCATCGTGACACTAACATTTCCAAAGTGGTTTCAGAGGTTTCTTTAACCTTATGCTTTACCAAAAGAAAAGATACAATACAATGGAAAAGTTAAGGAATAAAATCATCATGGAACTATTGGGTGTACAGTGCTCAGCTCAGATTAACATCTTCAGAACCTCCATAAACTAAGACACTGCCATGTGATGTTTTAAAAATAGCCACTTGGAAATCAGTGTCAGAGCCCTAAGAGCTCCAAGAACTGTGCCACCTCCTTTCCTTGCCCAGGGCCCCAGGTCACTTCTGGCACAGTCCAGTGGTTCAGCCTGGGATCAGGCTGTTGTGGGCTCCAAGGAGTGGCACTGGGAACTCCCCTTGGCTTGGCAGCTGGTTTTCCTCTCCAGCCCTTGCTTCTTGCTCGAACAACGCTGCAAGTATATTCTTATTTCTATAATCAAAGGCAATTCTGTGTTTAAAATGAGATTTGCTTCTTTTTTCAGTTCATTGATGTAAGTATATAAAGAACTCGAGTGTAGGCGTTCTTTCTATCCTAAGTAATACAAAAATAAACAATCCAATGACAGAGATTCTGGCATAACAGTAATGTTTATCAGATTAATCATTAGCTCATAAAGCATCTGCATATCATTATTTTATTATCCCTACTGATGTCAGTGAGAAAACACACTATTTTCAGTGAAACCAGGATTTCTGCCAAAGCGTTAATTACATGAACTTTAAGATTTCCCTTTTATCTTACAGCACTGTTCAAGAATGAGTAAAATCTAAGGCAAACTTTTAAAAGACAAAGATGTATTTGGGGCAGAACACAAAAAATATATTTAGGCAAAAAGACTTCAATGAGTATACTTGTTTCCATTGCTTAAATACGTATTTACAAAAAAAAGCAGTGTGGTTGTTTTGTATTGTATTTTAAATTTTGGTTGTAAGAAAGAAGGGGAATGATGTTTGTATCCAGTAGCTAAGCCAAATGGAGTACAATTTTCAGTTAAGATTGATTCAGTGATGCTGAAATTTCATGAGTTTCTACAGTAACAATGACAAAAATCTGATAAATGAATACTACGGGACTTCCGTCATCCTTAAATAATATATATTCCAGGATAAATAGTTTATTGAAATTTCAACCACATCAGAACCAAACAAAAAATAAAGCTCATTCAAGTCTCCGCTGTGCTGCTTAATTAAAACTAGATGAACTGATCTCATGTTAACTCAGGATATTCTCTGATTTTATGTTCAGAATCAAATGCAAATACTTTACATTCCACATTAAAAATCTAATTTACATTTAAAATATGCATGCATTTTCACTTAAAAAACAAGAATACCTAACCTCATTCACATCATTACTGGTATGTGCTATAATTTCTTCTTCTTGTACAATCCGAGATGAAAACTATGTACATTAAAAACAGATTAACTCTTCCTAATGTGTGGACTTTGTATTTAGTAACGAAAGCTTCTCTTGTTTTAGTTTCATTCTAGTATTTACCATTAATTTCATCTTAACTTTTAACTTACGTTCAGTGGCAATATACAAAAAAATGAAATATTCTTACTTTGTGAATCAAAACATTTACAAAAAAAAAAAAAAAGCATTTACATATATTCTAAGAAGCAATCTGATCTGGAGACATACTCAATATGAAAGTCTTTTACTTCAGAGTTAGGTATGCACTTCAGCAAGGTTTTTGCTGAAAAAAGAGCTAGAGGATTTGGCTCAAACTAGTAAAGTAATGAATTATGTTAATTTCATATTTGCAAAAATACTCTGGTCTTATAAATAAGTTAACCTAATCAAAATTACTAGCCATCTATGAAAGTGAATTAGAACAATCACAGAGAACAAAAGTGTTACAATTGCAATACTAAAACTATTAAATTTTATTTCATTAAATTGAAAGGGCTAACATTTATCCTGTTGTAAAGTAATTGAGGAAACATTTTAAAGAGGAAAGACACAAGAATGCTAATTTTCAGTCGTGTTAAAATTTGCCAGAACTTACTTACTGTCTTGGATTTGGAAACACAGATGACATGTTCTCTGCAGTTTTTTTAGCATTTTAACTGATTTAATTGTGTCTTTTTGCTCTTTTGGCACACATATACTAAATGAGCAGGGTCACAACCAATTCATATTTTTAATGCGCCATCACTGTAATGTCACAGAGACTAGCAAAGAGCAATAAGCAGCAGGTTTTGGTCCACTATCCAAATATCTAACTTCCTTTAAAATGTTGTAATAAATTCTTATTCATAAAATACAGAAGTTTTACTTTTCAAAGACAAATGCAAATGTGTTAGGTTTTATACAAAGAATTTACACACAAACCTTCATGGACACGTGGTGTAAAAGGGATAAAAGATGGTTAAGAAAAAATTAACCAGAAAACTTTGAGAAGAATGCTGCAATACTTACAGAAAATTACAGGAGTCTTGTTAGATAAAGCAAATGAATATGTGAGAACTACTCAACTAAATACTTTCCAAGGAAAGTATTATTAAAAGCAATGATGTAACATCCTAGCAATGCAAAATAGCTTTTCTGGAAGATTGATCTTATGTATATTGGTTCTCCAAACAAAGAAAAATATTGATATAGACGCACAGATATTTACCTTGTAATGAAGAGAAAATAGTATTGTATACTCCAAAAATGAACACATTTTTACGTAAATATTTATTCTACCCTCTTATTCATACTTAACATTCTTTATTTCATATTATATATTTCACTTTTTTTTTCCTCTTTTTACATTGGTTTTGTTTCAATCTCCAAATTCTCTTTATCTCTCCAGTTCTTTTTCCATTCCTATCTTTTTTCTCTGCCTATCCCTTGCTTTCCTGAGAGAACAACTCATTACACCTTCCTTGTTCCTCATCCTCCTTCTCATAATATATTCCCATTCTTTCCTAGTATCTCTGTTCTGTCTTTTCTAACCATAGTATCAAATGTATACACTGCTTTGTAGCCTTGAAGTTGTTTGGGCACAAATTACTGTAATAAAGATCATATTAAAAAAAGAACCAGAGGTAAACTAGGCATATGTAAAATGGCAAAAAAAAAAATCTCAGTTGATCTTACACAACAAATAGTCAAATGAAAAAATAAGCAGATGACTGAAAACATACAGAGGAATAAAGCAGGAAACTGAAGTATAAAATATGATAAAATTGGTGCTGTTACTTGATAGCAGACAACTATCTTCTATGTGTTGCTGGATTTTTCACATGTGCCTCACAGTTAGTTGTGGAGTAACTGTCTTGTAACACTAAGGCATGCGTGAACATTCTAGTAAAATCTTCATTGTTGATGCTGTTTCATGACTGTTATCTGTCCCATGGATAAATAGATGAATTCGCCTTTCTGTATTGTCAGTCTGGCACCTTTCACATGCTTTGAATTCACTTTAAAATGCAAAAATAAAGATTTTACTGTCAGAACTGTTTTGACCTGACAGATGAATAGAGTGGGAGATTTCAGACGAGGTGATAGTTCATTGCCCTTCAGCAGTCTCTGTCTCATTTGTCCTGAAACTGAATGACACTATATAGTTAATCAGATAATTTTTTCAAAAAAAAGAGACATAAAAGCCTTCTTTTGTTTTAATCTATTTTGTATATAGGAAGGTATAAAATAAAATACCATGGGAATTTAATTAGTACATTTACTTCTTTGTATCCCAGTTTTTAAAGTATCTGCTAGTCTACATGCTTGAGCTCAAATCCAGTGTAGTATCAATTAGAAGATACTTAAAACACAAAGTATATGTTTGTTTGTTTTCATATTTGGATATGATATTACAAAATTATAGAAAGTGACTTCTCTATTACAATTATTATAAAAATGACTAAGGTGTGAAAATGTATATACATATAAAAGCCCCAAGATAGGAAAGTAAATGTCACATTTGATACAAGAAATGAATTTAATGGATTAATTATTTAATTACTTAACAACAGTGAATTAACAGTAGATAAGATGAAAAATTTTCATATGTAGCCTTATTTTTTTAGCTGTACATATGTGAAATATACCTGTTTGTTATTGTTTCTAATGAGGAAACCTATATGCTCTTGGTGGTCACTGATTTTCGCGTTTTCCTGCGTTCACCTTTTTCTAATCAGTGGGCTTAAGTGCCTGTAAGAAATGTATATACATCCATTCAGAATAACATTTGGTTAAAGTAAACACCCTCTAAGATTGCAGGAAAAGAAGCATAGTAAAACCCAGGTGCTCTCTTGAACTCACTTCTGAGTAGCAGTTCATTGAATACCACCCTGCTCCTTCTCTACCAACACATTACCAGTTCTTTGGACCAAGCAATAAATGGTATGAGCTGATAGATGAGGATTCTTGTTTTGATCCCAGTATTTTGCCAAGTACAAAGCAATAGTGGAATCATAAACCCTCTGACAGAGACTCAATAACCTAAAGAAAACTTCTTAATTTTTATTTATTTTTTTTAATCATGGATTCATTGGATTAGTTTAAAATGTCTAATTTATTTTCTTCACATTCAAGCAAAATAACTTCAAAAACTTCAAGAAAGAGCAGTAAGAAGTTCCATCCCATGGCTCTGGCCAACTCATGGTCACACTGCAGAAAATTTGCCTTGACTTTAACTGATCAGTTGGCATCTCTACTTGCACATATTTGTGATTTTGTACTTTGTCTCCTTGAGCATCACTTGCCGTAAAGACACTTGATACCGAAACATAATGAAAAGTTTTGCTTTGAAATTTCAAATAAAGGCTTCCATATTCACTTATTTCTGCATGCTTGTCAAATCCTTTAATAAAACTTAGTATCATTCTTTATTGTGAACTTCTACAATATGAAGTAGCATTTGAAAGTGCCATATAACCAAGTAGATTGCATTAATGTCTTTACTTTGAATGAAATGAGGCTCAGGGGAGACCTCATCGCTCTCTATAACTACCTGAAGGGAGGTTGTAGTGAGCTGGGGGTCAGCCTCTTCTCTCTTGTAACTAGTGACAGGACGAGGAGGAATGGCTTCAAGTTGCGCCAGGGGAGATTTAGGCTGGACATTAGGAAATACTACTTTTCTGAAAGAGTGGTCAGGCGCTGGAACGGGCTGCCCAGGGAGGTGGTGGAGTCACCGTCCCTGGAGGTGTTCAAGAAATGTTTAGATATAGTGTTGGGAGACATAGTTTAGTGGGGTTGTTGGTGGTAGGTGGATGGTTGGACTAGGTGATCTTGTAGGTCTTTTCCAACCTAGCTCATTCTATGATTCTATGATTCTATGAATTATTTTCTGTGAATAACCTCTTCACCAATCGACGGAACGCTTATTGCACTTTACCCCCAGAAAAAGTTCAGGATTTAGGTATTGTTTATAAGATCAGCTGGGAGATTGCATCCCCCTTGCTTTGCATAGTGTAGTGTCTAAGATAATTTTATGGATAGAGATTTTTGAATTTTGTGTTGGGTTGGCCTTGGCTGGCTGGCAGACCCCTGCCCAGTAGCTCTCTCACTCCCACTTCTTAGTGTGACTGGAGAGTAATAAGATGGAAAGGCTCATATGTTGAGTTAAAGACGGTCAAATAGGAAAACCAAAAGCTTCATGCAAAAGGAAAAGGTTTTTATTGCTGAGCTTGACATCATGTGGTATGGAAGATCCCTCCAGTTATTTTGGGTCAGCTATCCCAGTTTTGACCCATCCCAGCCTCTTGCACCCCTCCAGACTACTGGCCTTTGGTGAGGGAAACTGGGGAGAAAACCTTGGTGTTACTCAGCAATAAACAAAATATTGATGTGTTATTAACAGTATTTTAGCCAAAAAAGGCAATGCACAGTACTGTATGAGCTGCTGTGAGGATAGCTAGACCTATTACAACTTCAGCCCTGATTCAGTACCATTTGTGTCATGTTCAAGTCTCACTTTGTCTGATAGATCTGAGGACCTCTGATGTTAATCAACTGAGAGGCTCCTGCTAAATTTACATCCCAGTGCTTCCATGCCTTGGCACTCAACACTCTGAGCACAGTATTTAGCAGTTCATTATATTATTCAGTCTTTCTGGAGACTTGCAGGAGGGAGATGTGATATTGTGAATGCTAGAAATACAAACATTTCCATTCTGAAAACATACTAAAAAAATGGAAATAAAAGTGCACTTTAATTTTTCTTAAAAAAATGGAAATCTGGAAAAATTTAAAATGACAAAATTAGTATTAAAAGTCATTATGGAACAAAAAATTTATGTTTTCTGCATTCTAGAACTGTCAGCTACTTCTTGTGTTTGGAATGGAGTAGTGCCACATTGTGCAGTGTTAGGAATAGTCCTTGCATTAGAGGTATATATGTATTACGTATATATTATGCGCACATTACTTATATATATAGAATCTATATATCAAAAGGACATTATATATTCTGAGATCTGTAAATATAGATCCAACATTATATCATATACAGAAAATTATATAGAGAGAGATTAAACTAGCAGTAGAAGAGGTTATCCCTATATCTAAATGTTATCTGTTACACAGCTTCATAAGCCACAGGAATTCCCAGTTCTCTCATAATCTGGAATCCCAAATGCTTGTGTATTTGTATAAAATGGAGAGTAGCTCTGGGAGGAAAAATAGAAAAATATTAATTCTATTTCTCTTAGTCTCAAAACTTCTTATGTATATTGCCATAAGTCATTGTCCCTATGTTATCTTGTGTTAACCTTTTAGAAAATGCTGGATATTAAGTCTTTTCAGGTCTGACTTTGCTTTTTCATCTCAAGTTTTTGCATTTTTAAAATATTTTCCTGGTCTACTGGAGTATTCTCTCGTGCTTGGCTTTGCTGAGTAGTGAAATACGAACTGAAGATTTCAAAACAGAGACTAAACACTTCTGATATACTAATAATTATGCCAAAATCATTGTTTCTAGTTGTATTTAGTGTAATCAACACCAATTTTCAGATTTATTACATCCGTAATCTGTCTTACTTTAGTTTCTTAGCAAGTTCTTTCAATTTTGCAAAAGTGAGAATGCAAGTGTAGCTTTTCTGCATGTATTCCCATTTTCTATTACACTGTAAAATTGGCAGCTGCAACAAGAATGCATGGATTTCATTAGTAAGTTATTATGGCTCTTTTAAAAAATCTGAAGGGATCTTTATACAAAACTGCCATGCATTATGTGATCATAAAAGTTCCTGTCATTTCAGAGAGCAAGTCATTCACTCTTCACCATCACTCCTCTTACACTATAGGTAACACGCTGATAAAGTTGTCTTTTTATATGCTGGTCAGTTGGAAGTGATCTAGTTTAAAAGGGCATCATGGACTGTATGTTCCCAAATTCCCATTGTCACCTTACTTCCCTCACCAGCAAGGATTATTTCCCTTGTAGGTTCCAGTTCCTACTTCTTGAATGACTTCAGGCCTTGCACGCATTATATAAACAATCCCGAATCCTTACCTTTTCCTTTTACTGCTAGGATTGATGTGATTGGACTTTGATTGATTCCTTGCTAGGAATTCAGGAGTTGTATAAGGCCAGAATTTAGATTTAATGTCCGAAAGGATTACAAGAAGCCCAAGCTTGTATGACATCATTGCAGTGTTATTTCTAATATTATCACTAATGCATATGGGGTTGTCATATATAATAACATTTCTGCTGCATTACTTGGAGAAAACGAGATAAAAAATGAAGAAAAAGCCAGCTGCACAATGTAAAACTGATGGATATAAAAATCCTATTGAAGGTAATATATAAACTAATTTTACTTATGAAAATACATTTTTATTTTCATAATGTGATCTTTCACACTAAGATTTAAAAGAATGAAATTTAGATTTATGAAAGACACAAAAAAAGGGGGACGCAGTAAAAACATGTAAAATAAAAAGCTGAGCACAACCGGTATTTGTCTTAATTGAAGAAAACAGAATAGCTAGTAAAATTACAACACTGAGAGAAACAAATTTAACTTTTCTCACATGACAGATATGCTCTTTGCAGCTTTTACTGTTGAAACAGCAAATGTCATCTTAGTAACATTTAGAGATAGTTGCATCTATTCACTGTTATGTTAACCTATGAACAATAAATATTCTGAGATAAATCTAACATGGAAATCAAGCTTTTTAAAGGAAAAGTACAGGCAGAGGAAGCAGGGATGGGTGGCCTGGGAATAATACAGGATGCCATTCAGACATGTAGGAAAGCCAAGGCACGGATAGAATTGAACTTGGCAAGAGATGTAAAAAATAACAAGAAAGGAGTCTATAAGTACATTGGTCAGAAGAGACAGGAAACACTCAGTGACAGTGTACACTCAGAGACAGTGTATACTCTCTGATAAATGAGAAGGGAGAGCTGGCTTCAACAGACATGGAGCAGGTTGAAGTACTCATTGAGTTCTTTGCCTCAGCCTTCATGGCAGTCGAGCTTCCCACATCTCTCATGTGTGAACGTCTAGGCAGGAGTTGGGTAGTCACCCCACTATAAGAGTAGAGCAAGTCCCAGAACTCCTAGTGAGACTGAATGTGTAGAAGTCTATGGGTCAGATGACATGCATCTCAGGATCCTGAAGTGCCTGATGTCCTTGCCAAGCCACTCTCCATCATATACAGATAGTCATGGCTGTCAGGCAAATTCCCCTGTGACTGGAAAAAGGGAAATATCACATTTTTAAGAAAGGGTGAAAGGAAGATACGGGCAACTACAGGCTGGTGAGCCTCACTTCTATGCCTGTGAAGATCATGGAGAAGATCCTCCTGGAAAAGATGTTAAGGCATGTTCAAGATGAGGAGGTGATCCATGACAGCCAGCAGGGATAGTGAGGTGATTGTCCCCTCTGCTCTGCCCTTGTGAGGCCCCATCTGGAGTACTGTGTCCAGGCCTGAGGCCCCCAGCAAAAGAAAGATCTGGAGCTATTGGAGCAGGTGCAGAGGAGGGCCATGAGGGTGATCAGAGGGCTGGAGCACCTTCTACCACAAATAAAGGTTGAAGGAAATGGGCTTGTTCAATCTGGAGAAGGGAAGGTTCCGGTAGACTTCATTGCGGCTTCCTAGTACTTGAAGGGAGCTTAAAAGCAGGAAGGGGAGCAACTTTTTACACAGGCAGATAGTGATAGGACAAGAGGGAATGGCTTTAAAGTAAAAGAGGGGAAATTTGGGTTAGATGTTCAGAAGAAATTCTTTACTCAGTGGGTTATTAAGCAGTGGCACAGGCTGCCCAGAGAAACTGTAGATGCCCCATCCCTGGAGGCATTCAAGACCACGTTGAATGGGATCCTGGACAGCCTGATCTGGTGAGTGGCAAGTCTGCCTTGGCAGGGGGTTGGAACTAGATGATCTTTAGGGTCCCTTCCAACCTTAGCCACTCAGTGATTCTATGACTCTATAAGTAGTACTGTGAACCTTTCCCAACTCTAAAAAAAGTGAGGGTAAGACATTTCTCTGGCTCAAATCCTCTATGCTCTCACTGATATGTCATCCATCACTGAAGCGCATGCTGTGGGTTGGAAGCTCATTAAGCTAGAGAATAATATGAACACATGACTTCCATTTTCCAGGTAAGTCTTCTGACAGCCAAGTTATTTATGAAAATTACTTCTCTCTTCCATTCACACCATTCTCTCCATGTTTTCTAAAAGAGAAGTCCAGTTGCCTAAATCCAGATGGCAATGTGGACACAGGCTCAAAAGGAAGCATTAGACAACAAATCTCTGTTCCTCAGAGATGACTATTTCAAAATTTCAGCTAACTCTAGGAAAGCAACGATATTTCAGATACTCCCCTTTTGTTAACATTCTATGCTAACTGGTTTACACTATAATCCATTATGTGTCAACTGTAAATCCTACTATACAGTGCATAAAAATGACCAATCTGTGTCCTGTACAGCAGTAGCTGCACTGGCTGGACTGGAAAATCTTTCAGTCCAAAAGAACAATTCTGATAAAACTATGACCAATGCTGTCTAAGCTAACTGAGCTTACTTTAAGCAAGAAGTTCAACGAATCTCAATGCATGCGATTTTTTTTCTTCACAGAGGAATTCAATTCCACACCTTTGCCTCATGCGCACTTCCATGTCAGATGCCATTTTGTTGGACTGTGCCTCTGCTGCCATGTGCCACATGGCAACAAAATGTAATGGAGTTTTGGTGGGAAGGTTCAACCTCCACTGTCATACCATCACCATCTGCCTCTGATGTCATGGAGCAACAATAAAATAGGAGGCATTACTTTCAGAGCAGCCCTCAAATGTTGTATTTCAAGAAGCATTTTAATAGTTTACCTTCTATATTAATTATTGCCCCCCTCAGATGAAATGCACTGTTTAAAGAATTACTATGGAATTGGTTTATAAAGTTAAAAGTATATGCCGAATGTATCAGAAGGATGTTCACCAAGAACCTGAAAGCAGTGTGCATTGCAGACACTTGCTGCAACAAAAATTAATCGCGTAGTATTTTCTAATTTCCTTAGCAGTCAAAACAGGAAAATGATATATTCAAACATTTCAAGTTTGAGGCATTAAATCTTAACAAGAAGATGCAACAAAAAATAATGAGTTTTGATCTTCAGTTCTATACCTAATTCCTACTCATCACAATCTAAATTATTGCTGAATGCTAGAAACCTGATTCAGTTATAAAATTATTAGGAGCATCTGTATTAGAGTCATTTTATTTTTTCTTAATACCATAACATTTTGAATGAAAGTTCTCCCATAAAACAGCGAGCATAATTTAATGAAAGAAGTAGCAATAAATAACATGTCAATGTGGTAATGCTGTTGCATTTTACAGCAAAAAAAAAAAAAATTGAAGAACTCAAAAAAATTTCAAATAAATCAGCAGGGCTCCTTGTGGAGCATCTAGGCACTGTTGTGAAGCATTTTGGTGAAGTATTTAAACCCTGCTAAATGGTGTGAAATTATCAACTTACTTGATTTAGATACCCAAAAGCATGGGTGTCCAACCTTTTGGCTTGCCTGGGCCACATTGTTTGAAGAGGAATTGTCTTGGGATGCATAGACATAGGTCGCTCCAAAAGTAATGTCTCCTATTTATTTCCATGGAAACACAACAAAGAGCATAATAACACTGAGCAAATTCTCAGCTACAAAAGACTATTTTTCCATACAGTCACCACCGTTAGCTATGCATTTTTGCCAGCAATGAACAGGAGGCTGCATGTTGCATTTGTAAAAATCTGCTCTAGCAAAAGTGACCCACTATCACTGTTCTCACTGGTGAAACGCACCACACACCACCTCACTGTGCTCACATCCGCTGCTTGGTCTCTAAAAACATTCAGTAAGCGTAACTGAATGTCAGTGGGTGCAATTTTTTCTACTTTGAGGTATTCAGTTCCACACCTTTGCTTCATACACACTTCCATGTAAGATGCCATCTTGTCAGAGTGCCCCTCTGCTGCCATCTGTCACACAGCAACAAAATGTAACAGGATATTGGTGGGAAGGTTCAACCTTTACTTCCATATTACCACCATCTGCCTCTGACATCAAGAGCCAACATAATAAAGTAAGCAGCATTACTTTTGGAGCAACTCTCTTTAAGTATGTAATATAGTTAATGTATATAAAGTATCAAAACTTATTCTAATTTTTAATGTTTTTATGAAAACATACAGAAAAGAGAGCAACAAAAAACATAAAACTAGTGGGATAGTTTACCTTGTTTTGTGAAACTGGTGCATCAGGTTGGTTCAGTGGCAATGGCTGCAATTTTTAGTGAGTATTGGTATTCAGTAGAGACTTTTGATGAAATTTTACTCTTCCTGTACTTCATCCTTTGAAATACTTGTTCACAAGTGTACATACTGCCAAAAAACGATGACACAAGTAAGGTGTGGTTGTGAAGTGAGGAATATTTCTTTCTGGTGAGAGATGGGGTTAATAGCGCATCAATGTTCTGTTGGTGCTGAGGGGCCAGGCCACTCAGTGTGAAGAGCCACCGCCATGATGGCGTGGTGCAGCAGGCTCACACCATGCGAGCTGTGATGGGTTGCATGCGGCCTGTGAGCCACAGTTGGACATGCCTGCCCAAACGCCTTCCAAATGGTGGTCACTTCTTCCTACTGTAAGTCTTGCCCAGATTTACATTCGTTATGTACAAGGAGAGGCTAAACTGTTAACAGTTTGAATCTCTTTGAATGTTAATAACATTCAATAATTATGTGAATTTATTTCATACAGGGGCTGCTCTGAAAGTAGTGCCTACTATTCTGCTATGTTGGCCCACAACATCAGAGGGGGATGGTGGTGGTACGGCAGTGGAGGCTGAACCTTCCCACCAGTGTTCCACTCAATTTTGTTACTATGTGACAGATGGCAGCAGAGGGGCACTCTGAATGGCATCTGACATGGAAGTGCACACAAAGCAAAGTTGTATCACTGAATTCATCCATGCAGAAAAAAATGGCACCCATTGATGGTCAGCGCTTGCTGAAACGTCGTGGAGACCAAACAGTGGATGTGAGCACAGTGAAGTCGTGAAAGATAAGCGACAACTCAGACAGCCACACCACAAAATGAAGAACATCTCGATCAGCTCATTTTCACAAATCAGCAGATTACAACCAGGGAACTGTGTATGGAGCTGAATAACAGTTTCAATGCATTGGAAATGATGGTGGCAGCATTGGAATATCACAAAGACTGCACTTACAAATGCTCATATGGGAACAGAAAGAACACCATATGCAAGTTTATCAGGACTTATGGCACCAATATGAGTCTGAAGGTGACAGTTTCCTGGATTGCATCATTAACAGTGTTGAGATGTGGTGTCACCCCTATGAGCTGGAGTCAAAACAGCAGTCCATGCAGTGGTGACATGTGAATTCTTCACTGAAGAAAAGGTTAGAGATGCAGCGCTCAGCATGTCAAATGATGTGCACTGTCTTTTGGGATAGGAGAGGAGTAATCCTTATGGATTTCATGGAACCTGAACAAGCCATTAACTCTGACCACTACACTGCAACACTGACTGTTCTGAAGGCTTGAACTTCCAGAGTCAGGCCAGAGAAGAAGACAACCTTTCTCTTACCACACGATAATGCCAAGGCCCGTACTACTTTGAAGGCCATGGAGCACATTGCCAATCTTGGAAGGACTGTCCTACTGCACGACTGTATAGTCCAGATTTTTTGCATCCTGCTTTCCCTCTGTTCAGGTCTGATGAAAGATGGATTGCATAGGCAATATTTTCCCAGCAATGACACCACCACAGCAGCTGTGAAACAGTAGGTCACCTCATCTAGTGCAGATTTTTACAGGTGTGGCATGCAGGCTGTTGTTCACTGCTTGTGAAAATACAAAGCTAATGGTGATAACTATGCTGAAAAATAGTGTTTTGTCACCAAGAATTAGATCTATCAAGCAGTATTGTTGTGCTCTTTGTATCTGTTGTAGTTCCCGTGGAAATAAATAGGAAGCATTGCTTTCAGAGTGATGTGTGTATTATTTGCACTATGACCAATTACTGTATCTATGAAATTATATTGAAAATGGAAATTTAACTCTCCAAAGAAAAAAATATTAGCAGAGCTAGCAAGAATTACTCCTTACAAAAGGAAAGTTTAACAGGTTGAGCAAAACTGCCAAACACATCAAATTAAAAATATAATCAAGCTGTGAAGATAAAACATATGCCAAACACAAAGAACATATCTGTTCTCAATAGCTGTCAAAGCGGTAACAATACTATGTCAAACTGTACTGCAGAACAAATGCAATACCATGTAGGTAATAAAATACTTTTGCAAAACCATATTTTTCTGTATAAAATTTAAGAAGTACCTGAACAAAACCTTCAATCAGGAAGGCGAAGGTAAACTGGAATATGAGTTCATCAATATGTCTTAAACAAAAGTTCTAATCATTTAGAAAAATGTCATAGAGGATGATCTCAGTAGGAATTACAATAGCTAAAGCAAGTGGATTTGAAGAACCATTTTTCAGCCTGGCCTAAAGACTCCTCCAGAATGTCAAAAACACAACTAAGTGCAACCAAGCGTAGACCAAGAAATCTACAGTTTTTAGTAGATCCATTCCTATTTGACTGATATCAGTTGTTTTTCTTTGTTTAGATTCCTTTTTATTTGAATGCACTGAAACATTTATCAGTGTTGGTAGTCGAATATATGGGTTGTGGAAACACATCCTCCAGTTCCTTTCCAAATCTGCTTCAATTCCTTTCACAAGCACAGTGTCAACTCTATACTAGATATCCATATTGGATAAGCAATACGACAGAAAAAACAGAAACCAGGAAAGTCAGTGTCTTTGTCTATAACAGCTCTTGAAATATTGAGAACATTTTATGTATTTGAGAAAGATAAAACAGATATCTACATGTCTGAACCCTTTTTTTTTTTTCTTCTTCCTATATATTGGAGCAAGACACTGCACCAGGATGATCTGTAAATTCTGGTTATAGTGAACAAGTCTTTGTATTTGCTTCTTAGTCTCCTGTACATGAGAAACTAGCAAATGCTAAATAAATGGAACTCTTCTTTTTAACATGAAAAGTAAGCATTTTAGGAAAAAAAAAATTATCTAGTATCCTTACAGTTGCACCATAAGCAGATGATGATAATACCTTCTCAGCAACTATAAAACACAGTTGTCTTATCACCTCTCAATTTATCAAACTTTCAAATTTTTACTTACTTAGTGTGTCTGCTCCACACCTACTCCAATCTTGACATGTACAACGAATGCATACTTGACTGATGGAATCAGCAACACTGAATTTCTCCATCCACTAAACGTATTCATGAAAAATCCACAGCATAGAAATTGTGATGGGTTTTCTTTGTGGTTTGTTTGGTTGGTTTTGAGATTTTGTAAGAGTAAGGTGCCTCTTCTTCTGAAGCCTGCATTCTTGCAAAGGAAGCATGTCTCCCTTTAAGCAGAAGTTTTGCTGCATTCTCCAGATGGGTGAAAGAAAACTAGGTCATCCTTCCTAATTTTATATTATATTTTAATAGTGAAAGTAATAATAATAATCACTCAATCTTCACTCCAAGATTGCAAAAGTATTATTCTGAACATATTTCCCTGTTACTGAATGTCTGGTCTTACTATGCAAAGAGTCTAGAAGATATGGCCATTAACGTGGCCTCCATTATCCTTGTCAAAGATACCTGCTTTGGAAAATACAGAAAGACTCAGCTGTTCAGGAAATTAATTGCTTTATTCATTTTCAGTGTCAGATGCTTCACTTGGAATACCAGACTCTTATTCTAATTATTAAAATTAAAAAAAAAAAAATCTGCATTTGTAAGGTCCAGCAGTTGTTACTGAACGCACACAGTAATGATCTCATGAGAACTGTAGAGGAATTAAAAAGGGCCATGTAACGAATTAAACTATGTTTTTCATAAGACTGTTTCCCTACAAAGAAAGATCTTCTCTACCTAACCTCTCCTAGCAAGTGGAATGACTAGTGAAATGTAAGATACTGTGTCTAAATCTCTAGGGACAGAGGTATCAGGAAAGCCATAGATGTGTACATACTCAATCCTAGCACATGTCACTTTCCATATTCACATATGAATTGCAACCATACACAGCAAGCAAACATTTCTGCAAAAAAATCATAATTACTATCATACCAACAGGTCTTTCTTAGAAAGATGCGAAAAGTTCAAATAGAAGCATCTATCTAAGACAGAAATTCTGAAGGAATGTCGGGGCAGAACTTTAAGCTAGTTACCTCATGAGCATCAACTCGCTGTCAGCATGGAATTATAGGATAATTTTAGAAGATAGCTCTGGAGGTCATCTAGTCTGATCGCTACCTCAAAGAGCCAACAAGGACCAGATGCTCAGAATCCTCTCCAGCTGAGTATTTATTATTTCCAAAGCTGAAAATTCCCTGTCCTTTCTGGGGAACCTACTCTAGTGCTTGGCTACTCTCACAGTAAAACATAAATTAATGAATAAATAATCTTAATATCAGAATTTCTTATGTTGAAACTTGTGTCTGCTGCTGCTTCTCCTTTTGCTGTGCATCTCTGTTAAGAATCAGGAACTATTTTCTCATCCCTTCAATTAAGTAGTTAAAAGTAACAGTGATGTCGCCCCTAGGGTTTCTTCTTCCAAGGTTGAACAAAACCAGTTCTCAGCCTCATTCTGAACATCATAACCTACAGGTCCCAAATCACATCATGATGATATTAACTATCAAACTAGTCTTCCAAAATGGTAATCTGAGGTAAATCATAGTAAGCCCATTTGCTTACACATTTCTAGAAACACTGTTTGTTAATCAACTGCTCTTGGCTTTAATCTAAGAACTAAAACAGTATCAATGTGATTTGTGAAAATTATGCTTCCTGTCAGTGTAACAGAAAAATAATCATTTATTACGTATGACAAACATTCACCCTAAAAAATTAGACCTTGAATCAAACACTTGCAGAGGGATGCTTTTTTTCTCAAACAAAACTAATGTACAAGGTAAGGCAGTAAATTAGAAGATCGATACAGCTGTTGAACCAAAAGCTATAAAAACAGTACACTGGTATTAAGTATATAATAACACTTTTTTTTCTCCAAAAGAAATACATAAATACTTCATCACAGAAGACCAAGCCTTTGGTTCCTCATCTTGCTAGTATAATCCCTCACAAAATAATATGAATTGCAAATGAAATTCATTGGCTGCACATTTTAATTCATATCAAAGAATATCTAAGAAAGTGCCTAAAGATGATCTCAGAAGTTACAGTACCAATTGTAAACTTGATATGTCTTGATGGATGTAGTCTTCAGTGTGGCAATATTGTTATATGTGAAAAATACATAATATTCTCACAGGCACTTTTGGAGACAAGCATGTTCATACGTGAATAAATTTAGGATGGAAATCTTGTTTCTAGACACTAGATTAATCAAATTCTGGAGCAAAAAGCAACATGCTTTTCTTAAAATGAATCTTGATCATTTCTCAGAAAGGAATCCCATTACATGATTTCCTCAGTTACCAAACATATGAATATGGAAACATTTGGTATTACTGAAATTGCCCATCATTAAGACTCAAATAATGTCTGGAATGTAATTCATTCTGATTGTATTGTTCTTGTTTTAATCAGTTGAAGTTATCACTTAAGTAATTGCATTACAGCTAGAATCATGCTCGCACTATTGATTATAGAACTTCCCTCTGAGGAAATAACCAGAGCCTTCATCAGCAAATGAAATACATATATACTGTTCATAAACTCAGTGTCAAAACCCAACGACATAATCCTTTTAACTTCTAATACCATAAGACAGCTTTAACATTTTAAAGAAAATCTGAACATTTAACTAATGAAGACCTTGAATCAGAATGTCATATGGTGACAAAACAGCATCTCAAATGATTGACAAAATATAGACTACTATTAACATTATGAAAATAAAATACAATGGAAAAAAGGACAACCAAAGATACCTTCAATATTTCCCAATGAACATTCAGCTAATTACCATAATATGAGAACATTACAACCGAGAAAGGAATTAAATGTGATGTTTAACATCTGATTTAGGTGATATTCCACAAACGTGGATGCTTACTGAGGTATTTAAATAAAATCTACAGCATATAGACTTTTGTGCTATTCACATCAACAGCTAATGCATTTCAATTACAGAATATAATAACAAATAATATTAATTGCTCTGCCTTCTGTTTTGTACCTTTATTTTTTCAAATTACAAAATTAAACAATTTAAAATCTATTTTCCTAGAACTTATATTAAAATAAAAAAATAATAAATATAAATAAAATAATAAAAATAGATTAGTTGCCTATGCATTGCTGAGAGGAAGTTTGATAACAGCATGTCAACTAAACCATCTTTTCCTGGATCAAATCTACATGAAGTCTTTCATGCTCATTAGTTAATTTAAATAAGCAATCAGAAGTCATGCACTGTCAGTTGATTAGCCATTAAAAATAATAATTGAGGAACAGTGTGTGAAGTACAAAAGTTGAAATGAAGCTGCAAGAATTAGAAAAGCTTAAAGTAAAAGTCACATTTTGCTCAATGTAGCTTGAACAGTTCTGCCACAAGGGTTAATATTGTTGATACTTCTGTTTTTTTAATACCTTGAGCAAAATCTCAACATGAAAATAGCAATAGTAAAGGCCTTTTGAAAATGCATAGATGCTATCTATCCAATACATCAGTTATATTTTCAGAAAGTAATCTGTTCATACTAGCCAACAATACACAGTTTCAATACCTCATCATTAGTGATGAATTTTAAGACATGGAAATAATTGTTCACTACAAATTGGAAAAATGAATGTTCACAATGGTAACAAAGAAGGAACATCATGTGTATAAAAAATTAAATTATAACCAAGGAGAGGAACTTCTTAAAGAACTAAATGTCACAGTTGCAGTACTGGAGCTGAGAAACAGAAGACAGCATACTATGCACAGAAAAACAAACTAACCAAAAAAATAATGCATTTCATTTCTTCTCACAGCTTCTACTCTGAACCAGTGCAGCCTAACATAATACCAATGATGCTGCCAGTGAAGTGTACACTTAAATATTTTGCTTTTCAGTGGAGGCCAGGAGTCATGTCTGGTGATTTTATGCACATCAGATAGAAACTAAATTGGTGTAGTCTTCCACTGCAGTCAAGAGAAAACAGACAGCTCCAGAAAGGGCAGTTCATTCCCCACAGTTGTATATTGTCCCTTCAATCTTGGGAGATCTGAGAAAGGCTACGTTCATAATTCATAAGATAAAGATTGATGTCTAAAACAAGGTAGGAGGAATCTGGAGCTGTGTGTTCGGCATCTCTCAGTATCAATGTATTTCACTTGAAACTGTACCAAGAAAACACTTCACACCAAACCTCCAGAAGAACTATAGAATACCAGTGCAGTTAAGCTTTGCAATTTTTTCTGCCCATTGCAACATAAAAAATAATACCTTCTAAACCATCTGAGCTATGCACTGCACAACTGTCCAGTATGTACAACATGTTACAAAAAGAAATGGATGAAAATTTAAAAATCAGTTCCATTAAATGTGTTTTCCATTTATACTGTACGTGCTTACTCCCTTGCACTCAAGCCAGAGCCATCAGTTATACCGCAGCAGTCCCACTATGGCTATGCTACCACTCCACCTCCTCCACACACCTCACTAGTCCTGCTAATCTTCAGTACTACGTTAAAATTAGCACAACTGAGAGCATTTAGGGGCTTCTGGAAGAAGTTCAGTTCAGGTATATTTTCCAATCTAGACAAGGCTATCTGAAAATTTCCATTATAAATTTAGAACTTCAGTACAGATAAGCAGATGTTAAGTGAAAGAGATTCATTGTCTCCTGACACAAGGGGAGCTCTATCTCCTCTGTACAAAACACTGTAGTACGTAGTACATAGGTTGCTCTGAAAGTAATGCTCCCTATTTATTTCCATGTACAACAACTACATAGACCACAATGACACTATTTGATAAATTCTCAGCTACAGAACCTTTTTTTTTTTTTAAACGTAGTCACCACCATTAGCTATGCATTTTCACCAGCAATGAACAAGAGCCTGCATGCCATTCTTGTAAAAATCTGCACCAGAGGAGGTGACTCATTGTTGCTGTTGTCACTGCTGAAACACACCACCCACTGCCTCACTGTGCTCACGTCCACTCTTTGGTCACCATGAAGTTTCAGAAATGTTGATGAATGTCAATGGGTGCCATTTTTTCTGCACAGAGGAATTCAGTTCCATCCCTTTGCTTAAATGTTATGACAAAGGGGAAAGGATTTTCCAAACCATTCACAACTTAAAAACATTCAAGTCTAAATGAGACTTTTTATTGCCTTTGCAATACAGATCACAGGATGACTAAGACAAGAACCACAGTCTGTACTGCAGGCAGATTACACAGCATATTACATCCTGCGGTCCCAGTGAAATATGTGCTTTTATGAATGTTAACCAACTTCTATAACCACTAGAAGGAGGTTCAGACCATATCCAGAATAGGGTCTTTAACATCCTTTTTGGTAGTTATGAAGCAGCGTTCAATATACACATATATGCAGTCTAGCATAAAGATTAACCTAGATACAAAGGAGCATGAGTTTCAGAGCTGCCAGACAAGCACTTGCTCTAAGGAGAGACATATAAAGGAATTGATACCATCAGGAGTTGGGATAGTTGTTAGAAAGATAAACTTGGGCAAAGACTATGTCCGGTTTACCCCCAATGAATTCTGAGATGTGACTTCTATAAATTAGTCCCAGTGGACTGAGGATTTTCAAAGCTGTCCAGAGTACTTGAGGCCTGATCACAATAATTACTTTCACTGACCAAATCCCTATCTATGGGAAAAGTATGACTTCTGTCATCTGGAGGTACCCAAAAACAGATGCTATGACCTTCATAAGTATTCTTAATATTATTTAATGGGCTCAAAAAGTAATCTTCTTCAGTTACCATAAACTGAGAGTACTTACTGCAGAGTGGGAGAATGACAGCATGAAAATAAATGTCTTCCCTTTGCAGCAATTATGAATATATTTCCTTCCATAACAAGAAAAGTCTGCCTCTATGGCCCAGAGGGTTAAAACAAAAATCAGCTGTTGTCTCAGTAGGCTACCTTCTCACTTGGTGCCTTCTCCCTTTTCACATTAAAATCTAATTAGAATTAGAGGACAAAAGGAAAGTGACTGTAACTGGAAGACTGAAATAAGAGCAGATTAATGTCCCTAGTGCTTTAAGGTGCTTAGCATAAATCTAGAGTGTTAGTTGGAGAGTAAATCCAAGGAGTGAAATATTTCTTTCAAATCCTTAAGGGAAGATCTTTCACAGCATGCTGCATTTCTCTGAGAATTCTGAGAGGTGGAAGCCAACTGGTTTGATTCACCACTGTGTCATGAACCAGGTCACTATATCTGCTTCATCCAGGCCTGCTTGAAGCTGCACTCTTGATTTAAGTAATCCATTTTCAATATAAGTTTTCTAACTGATAGAACTGCATGCATAGTACTGTGCATCCTGAAAGCCTGTTTGACATCCTAAGCTGAAAAAACAAAGATTGACATAGACCTTTCTGAATATGTCCCAACTTTTATATTTCCTGACAGCAAGGTTGAAACTACTGGTATCTTTTTGAAGTTGCTGCCACTGCAAGAAAGTTCAGGGACAGGTGTGAAAGTAAGAAAACAGACCCTGATGGATCTGGGAATGTCTACTCACTGTTAGACTGAAGGTTAGGAAGAAACGTTCATTCTAAAACAGCTAGGTAAGTGGGCAAATTTATCCAGAATGAGAAGGCGACCAGATAACAACAGTGAAAATGCCCTGGGACACTAATGCAGTTTCAAATGGAGTGCTAATTAATGTGCCCTGATTCCCAACTGCAGAAAGAAATAAAGTACTTGCTGAAATTGTCCAGCAAGGAAAGTTAACACAGAAACACTGAATGGCTGAGGTTGGAAGGGACCTCTGAAGGTCTTCTGGTCCAACCTCTGCTTATGCAGGGCCACCCAGAGCTGCCTCCCCAGACCACGTCCACGCAGCTTTTGGAGATCTCCAGGGAGGAGACTGTACAGACTCTGGGCAACCTGTGCCATTGCTCCATCACCTGCACAGTAAAAAAATGTTTCCTTGTGTTCAGATGGCGCCTCTGGTGTCTCTGTGCCCACTGCTGCCTGTCCTGTCACTAGGCACTGCTGAAAGGAGCCTGGCTCCATATTCTTTATATTTTCCCTTCATGGAAACATTTCCTGCTAACTTGTACTTACTAAGCTTGTAGTATTTATAATCGTCATCAAAAGTTCAGACTTATATCCCATCTGTCACTCATAACAGTGATGACATTAAGACCCTGATCCAACTTATAACAAAGCATAGAAAAATAAACTGATCTTCTACTATGAGCCCAGCATTTTGCAACCAGTTTACCTTGTCATATGACAAAAAAAAAGAAATTGCACAGAAGTCACCACTCACAAATTTACAGCTGCAAAAAATACTGTTTTAAAATTGATTTTGGAACCTAGGCTTAAATCACCCATTCCACACTGACAGAGGTGCAATCTCATTCTAAAATACTTTAGAAAAGTATCTTCCATACTTTTTTCATTCCTCCATACTTCTTCCAAAAATAGTAGCTTTTAATGGATCATCTGTGTATATCAAACAGGAACCTGAAGCTGCTTTTTTGTAACATAGGACATCTAACATAATTTGGGCAACATACAAATTGTTTTACAATTATTAATTTAGTAGTATTTTATCCAATTAAGATTTAAATGGCTCAGAATGGAACAGCTTTCCTCCTTCCTTTATTTTTTTTAACTGCCAATAATATATTTTATTTTTGTGAGCACACTTCACATTTTAATCACCCATTTGACTTGTAAGTGGCATAATGCAACATTTGATATAGATAAGAATACTGTGGCAAGTGAAAAGCTTTTTAGGAACATCTACACATTTGTTTTTTCTAAGCAAAAATAATAAACAAATAACTAAAAGGCAGGAGGGAGTACTAGCACAGAGTGTCAAGTTTCAGCCAAGAGCAAATATTTATGTCTGCATGCCACTTTAAAACAACATCTTGAAGTAATAAAGGTTGCATTCAGAAGAAGTTTGGAGCCATCTAGTGGAACTTGTGTTATAATAAAGCTTAGATATTGTGTACTGAATGCATTATTTGCCTGGGAAAAAAAAAAAGACCAATTTTTTTATTTTTAGCTGTTATTTTCTCAAATATACCATGTAAGTCAACTCAATTTTTGTAGGGCAGTTGTAAGAAAAAAGCAATAGCTATCCAAAGATCTTGCTGTTGTAGAAAAATACAGGACTGCAGAATGATCCTCTGAGGAACAGTTTAGAAACTTCATCCTTAGAAACATATAAATCCAGGCTAGACAAGGAAAATATATTGAATAGCATAAGGCATGGCAGCCGTGGGAATGAGCTGCATGACCTAAAGTATAATCTTAGTCTCTAAATTCTGTTATTTTAATTTGCCAGTGGAAGATATAGTGTTCAAGAATTATTCAATAAAAAAGCACATAGTTCCTTTTCTTGAAGGTGCAATTCAGAGCATACATCAGAGAGACTCTTGAGTTTACATGGTTCTTTATTTTCACTTTGCAATCGTGTGTGGTTGTTTCACTATCAGAAAACTAAGTATTTTAGCATTAGCCTGAAGATAACATTTCCGACATCACATCCACACTCTGAGAGTTACCTCCACTTTGTATTTATTTCAGGGTGCAGTGTAAAGATTGTAAAGATTTTTTAAAAGGTTTTTGCTTTTTACTTGCAAACACTTTCATAAGACTTACCACGATTATTTCAGAAATCTCCACAGTACAATTCCAGATGAGATCCTACAGAGCTTTGGGGTTAGCAATCTACTCACATACAAAGAGAATACACACCATTGTCAGTGCTGCCTTCAAACACAGATCTAATTCTACAGTTCCACTTGTCAGAATCCAAGGCTACTGATTTTCAATTAATTGTGAGGACACAGTTATTTTTCCTGAGTAACAGGCAAGTTTTTAGGTGGAAATAGGAGAAAAGGTTGTACCAGAGCAGTTTGATTTAAGGAAAAGCCAGCACACTCTGCAAACATTTTGGTCTCTGGTTTTGCAACTCATTAGAATTACCTGCATGTACACACAGACGCAATAACAAAAGCTTGAATTATTAGGTGATAAGCTGAAATGAAATTAAAACTTAGATAATTTGCATTATAAAGCTCTAGTAGTCCTTTCATTAGTATTGGCTCTTTCTCTAGTTACACCACTTGGAATGCTCATCATTTTAAATAACAGTTCCTCCATTACACAAATCTTAACATGCAGCATGCGGAAACAAATTTTTATCAAATTTTCTACTCCACATCCAACACTTCTTATTCTTGCAGAGTTGAATAATTATGGTCTTGGTGTGTGGAAAGCATCACCCTCCAAAGAGGGTGACTGCTTGAATTTTGTTGCACGCACTACCTGAGTAATGGAACTTGTTGTTAAGAACCATAGCCATAGTGACACCCCGTCATGTGCCCGGTGCAGTGACCTAGTCCACATGGAAGACAAATGCAATTATCTTTCTGATTTGTTATTCTGAGAAATTTTATTGATAACAGGTCAAAAATCTATAGTAAAACCAGCTTCATTAGCAGTTCAGATAATTATTTGCTCATATTCTCAATTTGTGACACACCACTTGAGAAATCCTTGTTTTGTGGTTCTGAGGTTTTCTCTAAATAACCTTTGGATTTTGTGTCATTTTACCATATTATGCAGATGTACATGTAACATACAATTTCTTGTAACACTATGTAATGTTTTTTCTTTATGTTCCACCAGAATAAAACAATTGTAGTGAGCATGGTGATGATGGATTAGAGGCCTTTTCCAACTTTCATGATATTATGATTCTAATAATGCACTGCAGTCTACTGTCATTCTCATCTTATTTATGTATCTTATGTATATTTTAGGGGGAAAAGGCCTGCTGTTATACCATACAAACTTAATTTCAATTAGTTTAAATTTAAATTTGTAGGATTTATTAAGCATGTAAATCAAGACAGAATTTGACCATTCCACATTGCACTTGCTCAGCCAGAGTTTTCAGCTTTTAAATGAACATAGGCATTTGTAAGTTTCTACATTCTTTTGGAGTAGAAAATTTAAAACCAAAAGTAAATGTCTGATTTATAACATACTTACTTGATATTATGGGGCTTATTATAGATAAATTGCCATCTGGAAGGCACAAGGATAGTACTATGATTTATTGGTTTAATCTGCAGAAAAAATAAATCATGCATCATTAGTTGATGCAAGATGTTTAAAATATTTTATTCTCACAAGCATTCCTTAAGTATAAACATTTGTCCTAGTTTCAAATACTATCTTTGTTCAGTGCAATATGTTACTTATCAGCATTTCGGAAAATCTGACGTATTTGAGGAATCCCACGATTTTCACTGTTTTATGACTTCTCTCCTTCAGAACCTACACTGTGTTCATTTGCCATTTGTCCAAAAAGCTATTCTGTTCTGAAGCGACTGACACAATTTAATCAGCCGGAGAAGTTGCTGTCAAATGGCCTGACAAGCCCTCTCCCCTGAGAAAATAAGCTGCCACCACAGCATTTCCAACACTTGCTAAGCCAAGAGGTGAAAAATCTAGACTTGGACTTGAAACAGATTTCCCACACTGGAGTCTAATCCAGAATGAACTGCTAAATACTTATAGTTAGTAGACCAGTAACTTTAAAATCGCCTTTCCCAATTTATTGAAAAACAGACATTGCTAGCAACATTTTGGTTTAGTTTATGCCCTGTTATCTTTCATGATACAATAGTGATTGTAAATTTTTCTGTAGCTTCTACCTATTAATTCAACAGGCACCAAAACAGCAATTAACAGAACTTTATCAGAACAAAGAGCATCCTAATTTTCATTATCTTAATTAGTTTCACACCCATTCTGTCACAAACTAAAGAAGCACTTTGTTTTGGAGCTGCATGCCATTGATTCCCTGGTCCCTTGGGCTGGTACTTTCATTCTTCCCTCTTCTTCCTTTGATCTGGTAGTAACATATGTTCAGTGATGTGGACACAGTGGGAACGGAGATTTACTGTTAATATTGATGGTAGAGGTAGGAAAGAGTAAATCTTTTCTCCAGCTAAAATCTGTCCTTGGATGCCATATCTGCAATAGTTACGGAAAACAAATGGTGTGAAGAATTAGTAAGACAGAAGTTTTTAGTGGAGGGATTATAATTAAAAGTAGAAGGCAAGGAATTCCTTAGACATCAAAATCTATTATTGCTCTTCTGGTTTTTACGTTTCATTCAGGCTTAAATAAATATTTCCACACCAACGAGCTAAAAAAATTCCAAGGATCTGAGGCCACAAAGTACAGGAAGGCTTGTATGCATACCTAAACAAAAAGGATAGCCTATACTTCCCATAGGAAATGTTAACTCCAAAAGAACAACATTGTTTGAGAGAGTGAAGAGAGGCTGAGGGAGCTTGGCTTCATCCTTCTGGAGAAGAGAAGGCTCTGGGGAGACCTCATTGCGGCCTTCCAGTATTTAAAGGAATATTAGAAATGGGAGGGAAATAAACTTCTTACACAGTAAATAGTGATAGGACAAGGGGGAATGGTTTTAAACTAAAGGAGGGGAAATCTCCATCAGATGATGGGGGAAGTTCTTCACTGAGAGGGTAGGTAGTTGCTGGAACAGGCTGCCCAGAGAGATGGTGCGTTCCCTGTCCTGAAAGTGTTCAAGGCCATGCTGGATGGGGCCCTGAGCAACCTGATCTAGTGCCAGCCAACATTTGCAATAAATATAAAACCAATAAATAAATAAAAACAAATATATAAAAAAAATAAGGAGGATTACACTTATAAAAAAGAAATCCTTTTTCTGTCATGTGCCAGTGCCCAGGACCATGCCCTGGCCCTGCCCATACCAGTAGGAAGGTAGTCACTTAGTGCTATTAGAGTTAAAGGTGGAATATACGTTAACTCCTGTTGACAATTCTACAGTTGTACTTTTTTATCCTAGTTCTTTAATTTCAATTTTTCTAGCTTTAAAGAGAACTTGTAGAGTAGAACAAAGCTCTTAAACTTATCAAATCCTGTAGGATAGTCTATCACAATGTCCTGATTCCACAAGAATCCACACTGGATCTTAGAATATTAACATTATTGAACGCAACACTGCCATAACCTATACCCCAGGTACAAAACCAAGTAGCATCATTTGTCTACTCCATAATTTTAAGTTTAAACAGTCTCTAACACCAGGTTTGTGCCTATTGGGAATGGTTTCTGTTCCATTCTAACTTCTAGGCTGTAACTGGGAATTGGGGAATGAGTTGGCCAAGGCTGAAAGGATGTCAGGGGCTGTCGTAATGATTTAACTGTATAGACAATCAAGTTCCAGTACCCAAAAAATATATATTGAGACCATTCAACGTATTGATAAAGATGCAGTCAGAGGGAAACATAATCTGGCACTATGTAGTACAGATATTGCCTAAGAATCTCTTTCTGCCTATGTCCCTGGTGTCCTTTCAATGGAAGAGAAATTACAAAAAGGGTATAATAATAAACGCCAAAGTCTCATCATGACATACACGCAGGAGATGGCAGGATTGACTATCCCAGAACAAGAACTGGTTCTCACAGATGTCTATCCTCTCTATAATAGAAAGAAAATAATAAAATATAACAAAAGTGACCCTCTTAAAGTGATATTTTGTAAATTCTCTCCACTGTCAAAGCAGTATTATAAGGTATGTAACAAACAGAAGTACAAAGAAAAGCACTGCTATTCAAATTAAGCCGAATGTTTAATTAAAATAGCTTTGATAACGTGGTTCTAAGAAAATAAGTTTAGTAGTAGTTTTTCATTCTCAGTCATTACAATGTGAATTTAAATATGCTTTACTGTAGCATCTCACAGACTTGGATTTTAAATAATTGATATCAAATATGTATTAATGTGATAACTCAAAATTTCAAGACATATACTTTTTATGTAATAGTTACTTGGAATGTAACCCTGAGGCATTTTTACATTTAATTTCAGTAAGAATGGTTACAGATTCAGTGAATCCAGCAGTCTAGACCAGTTCATTTTCACTATATTTTACTATGGAAGCGATGGCAGAGACAGAAATAACTATCGCAAATCTCTATTTCAAATTGAGATGCAATTGCAAAATACTGATAATTCAAAATGTAGAAATTTACTTAAGGCCTTTACCCTTAACTTTAGCTTTACCTACTTAACTGCTATGGATCCAGTCCTACTTGTCTTCAGTACCATATGAGAGAATTGAAAAATCTCATGCAGAAAGATAATCACAAGGTCTGAGTGGCTGAGCATGACCAGAAGTGTGTATAGTATGGGATTTACATGACACTGACTAGGCAGTAAAGTACATGTTGCATGACTGGATTCAAATATTCAGAAACACAACAAATAAATATTGGTTGTGGATGCCTCATCCCTGGAAGCATTCAAGGCCAGGCTGGATGTGGCTCTGGGCAGCCTGGTCTAGTGGTTGAAACTAGATGATCATCATGGTCCTTTTCAACCCAGGCCATTCTATGAAATACAGTCCTTTGGATTCAGCTTCCTATTCCCAGGTACAAAACTAGACAAAGTACAGTTTAGACTCATTGTATATACGAAACAGGCTTTGCATATGCTCACCTAGTGTTCAGGACTTCCTACATTTTTAAAATATCCCATCATTTCATAGAATCACAGAATCATTAAAGTTGAAAAAGACCACTAAGATCATCTAGTCCAACCATCATCCCACCACCACTAACCCATGTCTTTCAGTGCCATGTTTCTTAAACACCTCCAGGGACAGTGACTCCACCACCTCCCTGTGCAGCCCATTCCAATGCTTCACCACTCCCTTGGAGAAGAAATTTTTCCTGCTATCCAACCTGAACCTTCCCTGGCACAACTTAAGGCCATTACCTCTCATCCTACTGCTGTTATGTGGGAGAAAAGGCCAACTCCCACCTCACCACAACCTCATTTCAGGGTGTTCTAGAGAGCAATAAGGTCTCCCCTGAGACACTGTTCTTCTCCACACTGAACAGTACCACTTCCCTCTGCCACTCCTCATAAGACTTGTACTCCAGTCCCTTCACAGCTTTTTTGCCCTTCTCTGGATGCTCCAGGGTCTCAATGTCTTCTTGTAGTGAGGGGCCCAAAACTGAACACAGTACTTGAGGCACAGTCTCACCAGAGCTGAGTACAGGGGGATGATCACCTCCCTGCTCCTGCTTGCAACACTATTCCTTATACAATCTAGGATGCTGTTGGCCTTCTTGGTCCCCTGGGCACACTGCTGGCTGTTCAGTCAGCTGCCAGCTAAGACCCTCAGATTCTTTTCCTCTGCACAGCTTTCCAGACACCGCCCCAAACCTGTAGTATTGCATGGGGTTGTTGTGACCAAGTGCAGGACTCAGCATTTGGTCTTGCTGAACTTGATCACAATGGCTACAACTCATCAATCCAGCCTTCCTACCCTCAGGCAGATCAACATTTCCTACCAACTTGCTGTCATCTGCAAACTTGCTGAGAGTACACACAATCCCCTCATCCACATAATCAATAAAGATATTAAACAGGACAGGCCCCAGTACTGACCCCTGGGAAACACTACTCGTAACCAGTTGCCGGCTGGATTCAACTCTATGGACCACTCCTCTATAGTTATACTGCCTGAAACACAACTTGCACAGTCTACAGCAAAGAGCAATAATTATTTTTAATTCCTAAAAATTCAGAAAATAATTTATTTAGCATCAGTTGAGTGATGATCTGTTATACAACATGGATGAAAGTTAAGACAAATTTCAAGCGATACTTTTGTATCCAAATTTTTACATAATAAATCTCAGGTAAATTGACATTACCATATTATATTCTTCCCAGAAACAGTATATTTTAACTGCTTAACATAAATTATTCAATAAACTGAATCGCCTGCAAGTAGCCAGCAAGAGATTCTAGGCATGGGTAACTGCAAAATTCCACAAAATAGGTTAGTGAGAAAAAGAGTGGGAGAGAAAGCTCCAAATCTCTTCCAGAAGACCACTATGCATCTTATCATGACTAGTCAGTAACTGCACCACTCATCTCCAACACAACAACCTTGTGAATGACACGTTTGTCCAAAATCGCTGTGTTTTAAGCTCTGGTCTATATAATTATTGTACTGTATCATCTGACACTCGGTGTTTATACTTAAAGGCAAGTATTTACAGAGGGATGTTTGTGACTGGATTCACATCACACTTCAATACAGATTTCTATATCTGGTCAATTACAATCCAAATTTTGGAATCATAATGGCTGTATAAACTGTCTGATACATGGAAGTACATGGTTACATGGAGATAGACATGGTACCATAACATACATGCAGCTGACATTCAGTTAGCTCTAGGTGGCCTTGCTTGATTGTTCTGTGATTCTGTGATATTCATCAACAATCTCTCTGTGCAAAACAAAAAAAAAAAAAAAATAAAAGCATCACCATACTTTATTTCTGCAGTCTATATTTACAGTGAAATTTGACCAAAATTTTTGCAATCTTCAAGCAACTGTCCATGTTAAACCAATTAAACTAATTTTGATCAAGTTGAGATTTGGCAACTAGCTTATCTTGTTCATGCAAATAAAGAATTCCTTAATTTCATAGGGAAGTGATTTTTTTCATCAATAGGACTTAACTGCAGGTTAAAACTTAGCAAAGGAAACACCAAAATCTACCTCAGTACTGCCAACAAAAATAATAAGAGAAGTGCAAGATTGAGTTGGTGTATGAGGAGACAGAGAAGAAGAGAAAAAAGGAAATAACAACAAAGAAGAAAAAAAACAACAGAGAAGAAGACAGTTGCCTCCTGTGCAGTCAAGACAGTCTTGATTGCTAACAAGTAGGGTTATCAAAGCAGCTACATAAATCCAAAGTAAGTTCATGGTTAAGGAATCCTGGCAGAGGAGGCAACTGACTCCAACCCAGAAGCCAGAGATATCAGCCCAAAGCTAAGGTTTATTTGTTTAAGCCCTCACTCATGAATCTGTATTTTTACTGGCAATGCTGATGTCTGAAGAGACCTGTGGAATTGTTAAGAAACTATGTTCATCAACTTCTATTAAAAATAAAACACATGCATCTAAGTCTCCTTCAAAATACAGGGGAATAACATTTTTCAACTATCTTATTTATATTATCATACAAAACTCACTCCTGGGTACTCCTGTCCATACTCAGGCAAAAAATAAGCTGTTCTCTAAGTATTATATAAACTGAACAAGCAAAAAGAGAGTTGCTTACAAATGTTGATAAAAAATACAGAAAATAATATAGGTGGTTTATAACTCATTTGGTCTCCATAAACATTCAGCAAGCATTGATCAGTGATCAATGGGTGCCATTTTTTCTGCATGGACGAATTCAGTTCCACAACTTTGCTTCATACTCACTTCCATGTCAGATGCCATTGTCTCAGACTGCCCTTCTGCTGCTATCTGTCACATGGCAACAAAATGGAATATTTGTGGGAAGGCTGAACCTCTACTGCCATGCCACCAACATCTGCTTCTGACATCGTAAGCCAACATAATAAAATAGGAGGCATTACTTTCGTAGTAGACCTCATATATGTCAAAGTTTTCAGTAATGCAATTATACTATTATTTCTGAAGTCACTAAACTTTCTCATGTATTAAAAAAAAAAAAACCTATAGGAGTTACATATCATGTCATGAATTCTGCTGCCAAATATATACAGTGAAAAAAATCAAGCCAGCTAACAGAACCATATCATTCTGGATTTATGTTTAAAGATAGGAAATGGTCAGTTCTTCGGTGATAGTCGTGTACTTTTTTAAATTGCCAAAAAATTCAACTAATTTGTTTGTGAATCTTCATGAGCCTAATGCTATTTAAAAAGCAAGTCTAGAAAACACAATATTGCATATTACATTGCATTTTACTGCAAAAAAATGTGAGCACCATTTTTAGAAGAGATGTTGGTTCACAATAGCATAAGCAACATTAAAATATTGCATTCTATAGTAATTACACATCTGAATGTTCAGAACAGAAAATTATATAATAATATTTCATATAAAGTCTTGACTGAGGTATTACCACGTTTGGAATACAAAAAACGAATTGTAGTTTATTCTTCTGAAGTTTAGTTTTTTGTTTTTCTCATTAGTGACAAATCCATTCCCTTTCTCCAAGCACTAAAGGTTCCTTGGAAGTGAAGCCAGAATAGATTTGCCAGACAAGATGAAGATCTCACAGGGAGATGTGAAAAAAAAAAAGGTGTTGAAGGAAGACCACAGTGATGTATGACACTGACATGGCAAGGATTTTGTTCAAGCTGTTAACATCCCAGCAATCAGAAACGAGAAGAGATGAAGTCAGGTAGGAAGGTTTGCTCTACTCTAATTCCCAGACTTCATCTGAGGTTGTCATTACACTCATTCTTGTTGAAGCAGCTCAGGAATCGTGTAAGAAAATTAGTAAGTCCTCTTCAAGATACTCTGAAATGTTGATGATTACTGGCTTTATACTGAATATAGTTTAAAAAGCAATGAAATCCACAGCTGCTTCTTCCCTCGCTCATTCCTCATGCCATCATGTCTTTGATACTATGTCAGTGTAACAACAACCTTTTCCAAATGTCCTGTTTTCAGGAATTACTGTTGCCAATTATTAACTCCAAAAAGCCCTTCCACCCAATATAATGTGCATGTAACCTTAACTATGCAATTTAATGATCCATAGTTCTTTGTCTATGGAGTCTAGGAATTTTTCAATAATTATTAGTCATTTATGTTGCTTGAAACATGCTGTCTGAATTGATACATGAGGAACGTGGTTTCCAGAAGTTTTTACCTCACAGTTTTTACCTTTGGTTGCTCCAAGCTTCATAAAGGACTGGTCTTGCCTGTTGAACAAACAAAACAAATATATATTATATATAAATATAATGGTCTACTGGGAGATGTCCCTGCCTATAGGAGGGAGGCTGGAACTAGATGATCTGAAAGATCCCTTCCAACCCAAACTATTCTATGATTCTATAATATATATTAAAGACAATTTGCACAACATATAGAGAATATAACTGTTCTTTTAGTTGAAACTAAGAGACGTGCACTATCTGTAAACTCAAATGCAGATACTCTTCTTAGCACATGAAATTGTTGCGATGTTGAGAGACTGCAGTTATCTGTAGACTGGATGACATTAGGTGTATTACCTGGCATCCTTTTCCTTGTCTCCTAACAATTTTTCCATTTTCCATGGTGAGCAAACTGGCCAGATTTCAGTTCTGGACTGTGCCTCTAAAAAAACTAATTACAAAGAACCATCTTCTGCTCTCAATTCAATGTGGGCAGTTGTTTATTCTGTAATAGAACATTTTTTTCCCCAAAATTTAACATTTTAACAACTAAATTGTAAGTTGCATCAAGCAAAAGATTTATGTTCTACTTCAGAGAAAGGGTGGTCGTATCAACATGTTAAATTTTGCTTTCATTTCCAAAGTGTTATAAGTTCACCTGCTGACTTCAGTGAGAGTTTTATATACCTAAATATTACAGGAGTTGTTTACTTAAATAGTGGATTGAAGCCTATCAGTTAGGTAAAATCTTCAGTTGCTCCTTGAAGAGAGGCCATTGGAAGAAGAAGGTGTCCAAAGAAGGCTTTGACCATTATTTACCTTGTGATGAAAGAAAATATTAATTGAGGCAGAAAATATTTCACTGAAGTGATTTTCAATCATACATACAAACATACATGCCTGAGTTCTGATTACCGATCAGTACATTTCAGAATCTCTTATTATAACAGCAATGAGCCAGCAATGGAATTAAATCTGTAATTAAAAAATGAAAAAGTTGTGTAATAATAATCAAGTATGTATAACTTCTTTCTCCATTGGAAAAACAGTGACAGGCCAGAAGAAAGATGTCTTAGAAGGTATCTAAGCATTTTCACTAGGGTGTTTGCTGTAAATGTTACTTTACAGTAAATGAGAGAATCATAGAATCATGGAATTATTAGGGTTGGAAAAGACCTCCAAGTTCATCTAGTCCAACCATCCACCTACCACCGATATTGCCCACTAAACCATGTCTCCAAGTACCACATCTACACATTTCTTGAACACCTTCAGGGACAGTTACTCCACCACCTCCCTGGGCAGCCTGTTCCAGTGGCCAAACACTCTTTCGAAGAAAATTTTTTTCCTAATATCCAACCTGAACCTCCTCTGGTACAAGGTAAGGCCATTCCCTCTTGTCCTATCAAAAAGACAATGAAAAAAAAGGCTCTTTATTTTCAGATCTATTTTACATTGTGTACTATGAAGTCTATGTATCTCATTTCCATTGCCATGTGAAAAACAAAAACATGAGTGGAAAGATTTTTATTTATTTATTTATTTATTTTTAAGGTTTGGAGATTATCAGAAATTTATCAGCAGCAGTCAGAAAATAATGGACTTAACAGGATCAAAGCATTCAACAGGGACATGTCAATTATTGCATATTGCAACCTTTGAGAAAAAATTATTCATTTTTGGTCACTCTACCCGCTGCTCATCTCCAGGGTGCTTGGCTGCCAAAGCCCTTTATCTATCCAGCTCCCGTGTTGTTTAATCTCATGAGCTCTTAGTTGTTTTTTGTTTTTTAATCTGTCTATCTGGCAGAGTTCTTAGCCACCATCCAAGCTCATAAAGGGTCTGGTAAGGTTTACCACTTCCCTGGGCAGCTGGCAGTTGAGACAGCAGGACAGTGAAGGTAAACTCTCTACAGCCATCTGGCACTGGCATGCCGCAGACATTAAGCACGCTGACTAAACACAGTTCTCCCAAGCTGTCTGAGGTACGTGTGTAGCAGCATTCTAGACTTTCCCAATAGCTTCCTGTGTTGGCTTCCTGGCAAGACTGTTTCCCAGAAGCTGTATTACTAGGAAGCTGGTAAAGCTTTCCCTTCATTTCTCCTAGAAATTTTGCCTCATGTTAATTTTTGTGCTTCTGAAGTTTTGTCCCAGTGTGGAATTTGTTTTTATAAATATAAAATATTAATTGCAAAGGCTTTTCATTCCTCTAACCAACTGAAGATAGGCTTTGTTCTTGAGAACCATCAAAGTTGCATTGTTTCTCTCATTTTTGCCCCATGATTCTCAAGAGAAGGGGCAAACACTGTAAGACACATTTAGCTTTTTCTCCTTGTCCAAAGAATAAGAATTCATTGAAATGTCATTATAAAAAACAAAGCTAGAGATGGGAGTAAGAATGCAAATAAGTTTCAAACAATCAGTATTAAAGTTTGCTCCCCAAAGTCTGTTTTGTTTGATGGTCTATGTGAAGTGACCAGTGAAAGAACAGAGGTTAAATGCTCATAAGCTTTCTCACCATCTACATTTTTGAAGCCTTACCTCTCACGTTGGTCATCATTTCTATATCTTACTGGTCCAGCTTCCAGAGCAGGTCATTCTTCCTTTATTTACTTAATGGATTAATTTTCCTTGGCTTTTGCTTCTAATCCTTCCCTGTTATATGACAATTGGATGTTCCAAGCTTGCACAGGAGCCCCACGGTGAGTGACACATAATCTTCAAGTGAGGGAGATAGCTTATCCTAATTCTTCTTACAGAGCATATGCGAAGTTCAACCCATCTCACTTGGAGACCTGAAATCCAAGAATAGCAATCACAAGAGGTAAGGAAGATGAGTGCAAAATCCTGAAGCGTGGACACACATCCATCTTGCTTGCTGCTGAGATAATGACAGCAGTTTCCATCAGAGAAACGAGGGGAAGAGCCTGACTGCTAACGTAATTTACTGTACAATTGCCAACTTGTATGCAATAACAACATGAAATCAGACACATGAACTATCTATTAGTATAAACACATCATGATTACTTTTCTTCTTCACTGGTTCTGTTTGGATTTTTTTTAACATACAAACTCTCCTGGTCTGAGCAAGCTGAGCATCAGCCTACTGTACCTGTAAGAGATTTTCTGATGAAGCAAAAATCTCACCCACTGTACACAATGTCAATTAAGAAAAAGAAACAAAAAGTGTAATAACTTTTTTTTTTGTGAAAACCTATATGCAAAATAACAAAAAAAAAAAAATGCACCCACACATTGGAATCCATTTACAACCAAACTATTTTTTCCTTTGAGAAATAGATTTTTTGTGTCTTGCATTCTTGATCTATAGAAGTCAATTGTTCTTGAAGAGCACCTGAAAAAGAAAAGCTCCATGATATTTACAGAAAGATAATGTATACCAGTGCATGTACAAAGGCAGGTGTGAAGTTAGCTCCGCTCTGAGAAGGGGCTTGGAGTGGATGAACTCCAAAGGTCAGTCCAATCTATAACTTACTGCCAAGGACATTCAGCACATGCATGTCTGCCATCACAAAAACAGCCCCTACCTCATATCTTGTGTAATGGGGCTGTGGCAGAAACAGGGGAGTGAAATGGCCTTTAATCTACTAACTCAAGGGTAGGCTGGTAAGAACATTAGCAGTCAGGCTCTTCCCCTCATTTCTCTGATGGAAACTGCTGTCATTATCTCAGCAGCAAGCAAGCTGGATGTGTGTCTCCACTTCAGCCACTCCATTTCAATCCACTGTGAAGAGAGAACTGTGTTAATATGCAAGATCATAGATGTGATTGGGAGTGAGTAAAGTGCAGCAAGCAGTCCCATTTTGCCTCCTCTGTTAAGTGGTGTCAACCTCTGTCAGAGAAACAGGGCAGACAAGAGCACTAACATTTGAAATTGCTGCAGCTACATAGGACAGAGTGTTTTCTTTGAATGTAGATAGGAAGGATAGTTTCTAGCCTGCAGTCCCAAAGCCACATGCTTGTTTTCTCATGGTCATCAGCTTCTGTATTTGTAATTCCCACTTCTAATACTTTCTGTTATTTCACATGACATTTACTAGCAGTTCAGTTCCAAAACACAAATCTGTCTATTACAGTAGCCACCTGGCCTTTCTTTGGCAGATAACAGCTAGTTTGAGTTCTCTCCCTTCTGATTCATAAATGACTCGGAAATTCACCATAAAAACAATCTTTTATTTACATGCAAGGAGATGTAAGCATGAGGTTTCACAACACAAAGCAATTCGGAGTATATTATTTCCTTTTTTCACTAATAATATCTCCCACTTACAGTACATATCTCAGTTTACTCAAAAAACACTCAAAAAACAGATTATTCTACTGACCTATAGCAATTTATAGTAAGCCAGAGAGGAAAGGAAAACTCATTGTCAAGCAAAAGGTAAATCCCTTTTCATGATGTCTGCTGTAGAGAGTCAGTGCCCACCCTCAGAAGACAGGAACCTTACTTCCAAGTTTTCAAAAGATGCAATATATACACTTCAGTGACTTATATTAACAGAATTTCAACCTATACATCTACTAAAATTTCTGAGAACCACTACCCATACAAAAGATATTTAATTAGAACAAGGGAATTGCCTTAGGTTTTATTCTGATTTTTATCACAGGTTTGCAATGAAATGGTTCATAAATCTGATTTATTTGTGTCTTAGTTTATACCACATGTAAAATTAGATTATAACCTGGTGTGCAGAAATGTTGAGAACCTCCGCTTTCAGAGTCTGTAAAACTCTTTTTGATCTTTAACTAGGAACAGAAGCTTCCTTTTCCTCCTGTATTTTCACACGTTAAGTCAGACAAATACTCATTTTTTTCTTCTTTGAGAAAAGATGCATCATGCGGAGTTCTCCTAGAAAAATGAGGGGAGATGGACTGTCAGGTGCCTCTGACATCCGTGTGGGTGTCAGATGGGAAACTGGTGATGGAGATGTCCATACTACTTCTGGAATTAATGACAGAAAAAAAGAAACAGGGAGCATGTGTCCCTTGCAGTGCACGGATGACTGTGGGACTCCAATTAGAAGACATGGAACGTATTGCAATGGAGGGAGAGAAGGAAGAGAGGGATCTTGAGCCAGACATGAGGGAAGGCAAAGAAGGAAGGCTGGGAAGCACCAACAGCTAGAGGAGTGAGGAAGAGGATCTGACCTTGAAAGATGTCATTATACCACTGTACAAATTAATGCTTTGTTTATATCCTGAATATTGTATGCTATTCTGGTCCAAGATTAAGAAAGGATCAAAGTTACTCCATATGAGCAACAACTCAATGAACTGGGAACAAAGAGAAGTGACAGTGGATACTATAGAGGTCTGTAGATTTGTGAGGACCACAAGCAGTACAGAAAGGTCTGACTCTTGCCCAGAGAGGTTGTGGATGCTCCCACCCTGGAGATGTTCAAGTCTAGGCTGGATGGGGCTTTGAGCAACATGGTCTAGAGGGAGGTGTCCCTGCCTATGGCAAGGAGTTTGGAACTACATGATCTTAAAGGTCCCTTCCAACTCAAGCCATTCTGTGATCTTCTTCACGGTCTCCTACACTCTTCTTGTAGGAGTACAGGCAGCTATCAAAAGAAGCTAGCTGGAGGCATGCCCAGTACAAGCAACAGACCCCAATGTTGTGAAACACTACTTGTACAATTTATAAGGTTTCTTAAAATTACTGTAGAAAGTAAGTATTTAAGTTAGAGCAATTAATTCCAGAGGAAATAGCCTCATATTTCTGTGAAATATAACTTATATTCTCAAAAATATTATTCTTGAGACACTTTTCTAAGAGATGAGTGTTGGGAAAAGATTACAGAGAAACCAAAGCAAACTTGTACATCTGAACAGCAAACAACCACTAGACATAATATTTATTCTAAAAGGCAAAACATTAACAATTCTCTTTCCTTTTTTTGGAATGATACTGTATCAGTGTGGGAGTAATTCTTTTTGCAGTGTAAACACATATGGCTATTTATATCTTAATATTAAAGTAGTTAGCCTGACAGGTTCACAGCAGGTCTTCATTTGGGACACATTTTCCTGGCTGTTTGGCCTGTGTTGCACCATGCCAGGAGCACTGGGTAGCACTAGTGCTTGCATTACCAGCCACTGGAGACTCACTCAGTTACTATGTGATGTGCCCTTGTTGGTGAACCAGTCCAAAGGTGTATGAGCTACAAACATGAGCTGCAAGGCATTTGGATAGGAAAATCAACACATTCCTTGCATCTATTGAAAGTCATTTGGCATTATTGCACATCCTTAATGCTGGGCAAACATGGGTACAGCTGGCCAAGGAGAAGGCACAAAATCCTTTTTGCACAGTTCATCATCATACTCATTATTAAGCACTCAGTGTCTATGTGATAGAATCACAGAGTCATTAAGGTTGAAAAAGACCACTATGATCATCTAGTTCAACCATCAGTCCATGCCTGTGACCACTCTAGACCATGTCTCTCGGTGCCATTTTCTTGAACATCTCTAGCGACGCTGACTCAATCACCTCCCTGGGCAGCCTGTTCTAGTGTCTTACAACTCTTTTGGGGAAGGAATTTTTCCTGCTGTCCAACCTGAACCTTCCCTGGCACAACTGAAGGCCTCTCATCCTATTGCTGTTATGTGGGAGAAAAGGCCAACTCCCACCTCACCACAACCTCATTTCAGGGTGTTCTAGAGAGCAATAAGGTCTCCCCTGAGACACTGTTCTTCTCCACACTGAACAGTACCACTTCCCTCTGCCACTCCTCATAAGACTTGTACTCCAGTCCCTTCACAGCTTTTTTGCCCTTCTCTGGATGCTCCAGGGTCTCAATGTCTTCTTGTAGTGAGGGGCCCAAAACTGAACACAGTACTCGAGGCGCAGTCTCACCAGAGCTGAGTACAGGGAGACAACCTGGCCCTGGTGGCTGCAGTATTTCTTATAAAAGCTAGGACGATGTCCCTTCTTGGCCCCTGGGCACACTGCTAGCTCATGTTCAGCCAGCTGCCAGCTAACACTCCCTGATTTTTTCCTCCATGCACTCTGTCAAAAAAAAGCAGTCATAGCATTGCAGCACAGAAAAGCAGGCCTGGAAGGAACCAGGAGAAGCTACTTTGCCCAGTGGCATTCAAGTGGTAAGGTGTGATCATCATGACAATCTCATACAGGCCTTTCAGGTTCCCAGCCACCACTACTAAATTGGCAACTACAAGACAAGCAGAAGACAACAACACAGCCTGGCCTTTGGAGGACAGGACAAGGGCAGCCACTGGGAGCCAAGCAGGGGAGCAGCAGGAGTCAGACATGGTGGGACAGGGAGGAGGCAAAGAGCCAAAGGGCGGTTTAGCTTTAGTGCTGTCAGGAATCACTAGTCCATCCCTCTGCACACAGGAGGAAAAAACGGTTTACCTTGTTTTTAAAGCAAGCCCCATAGAAGTTTGTGCAACTGATACGGAAATATTTCTAGTGAGCATGGAAGTACTTGTAGAGAAAAAGATATCATTGCTTTACTAGGAAGCCAGTTTTAGAGCTCAGCTCTCTCTTCTGTTAGATTTTTCCTGGTATCCAAACCAAACCATGCTGGCTTCACATGTAGCCTATTTTTTCATTCCATAGCATTAGTGGGCATTGGAAATTATCCATTTTCATCTTTCATAAAGAACTTGCATCATACACTTCCTTACTTAACTCTTCTAGATGAAATTCAGCACTTAGTCACAGAATCATAGAATTCTTCACAGATCACAGTTTCCAACTATTGCACAGTTTTGTTGCTTCACTTTTGGATTCCCAACACTTTGTCCACATCCTCTGCTCAGAAATGAACCTAGTGTTCCAACTCCATGAGAGAAGAGAAAATAAATCCCTTCCATGCACGTATATAGGAGTATATTCCAGTATATCCCACATCTCTGAATTAAATGTCTTATTTGACAAACCATCAAATTTTCAAGTCTTTTGCAGTTTGGGAATGAGCCTAAACTTAAAGTCTCCCAGTTGCTTCTGCTTTTCATATTTGTTTGGTCACTTCCTCACTTTTTCTTATGTACTATACTTTTACCTTCCTGTTATTCTATTTATTTCATTTGTTGATGTCAGGCACTTTACTACTGAGTAAATCATAGAATCATATATGGTTAAAAAAAGACCTCTAAGATCATCTAGTCCAACTGTCCTCTTACCACCAATGTTGCCCACTAAAGCATGTACCACTTCTACACATTTCTTGAACACCTCCGGGGACAATAACTCCATCACCTCTCTGGGCACACTGTTCCCATGCCTGACCACTCTTTTGGAGAAGAAGTTTTTCCTAGGAAAATTATATATATAAAAAAAAAGAGTTTTCCATTATATCATTCAAAACATCAATATACATACTGAGTAGGATGGTGCCCAGGAAAAATACCACAGAGCTCTGAACTGAAATGCCTTTTCATTGTGACTCAAAAGCACTGATAATATTTCTCTGACAGCAGTTTCCCAAGCAGTGCACCAATGTTCTTAATCAAAGCTACTGCCTATTTGGCGTATGAGCACACGGCCTGGGATTGCATCAACAACATATAGTTTCAAAAAAAAATTGTCAAAAATAGAAAGGTGGGTTTAACATACCTTGTTCTTGACAAATCCACAATGACTGTCTACATCACTTTATTATTCAGTCAGCAGCTTAACTTAATTGTTTAACCATTTTTTTGGTACCTCAGTTAAGTGTACAATATATTACTTTTTTTCCTTGTTTTTTAAATACAGGTACAATGTAAAAGCTTCTCTACACCTCTGTGACATCTTGATTCTCCATAAGCACCTGAACACAATCACTAATAGTTCAGCAATTGCTTCAGCAACTTTCTTAAGTATTCTGCACCAAATTTCACCTGACCCTGCTGACTAGAACATTCCTAATTCAGCTTAATATTCTTTAACCTGCTCTTTCTCTTTTCTGGCCTGCAATTCTCTTCCCATGTTAAAATTAATTGCAGCAGAGATCTGATTGCAATTAACCTTGAGACAGTAAATCTTTCAGCCTTTCCTATTTCATCACAACAGACAAAAGCTTTTTCCATCAAATTAAAAAAGAAATACGTTGTGTATAGACTACCAGCGCCTCAGTAAAAGATTTTCATGATGCATCACCAGCCATTCGTTCTCTGGGTAGTACAGATGCAGTTGTGCTTTCTGATGATGACGCTAGATGTGCAGGGCTGACCTCCCTCTCTGCTGATTAGCGCTGGCTGCTGTGCCAGGACCATGCGGTGCCTCCACATCCCTCCACAATGGCATTTCTTCCTGGCAGACACTCAAAAGGGCAGAGATATCACACACACAGCAGCATGCACTACTTCAGGCAGCCTAAACTCTTTTACAAAGGCCAAGAAACTCAGAATTTTATTTAAAAAAAAAAAAATCTGTTTTGCATTAAGAAGTTGTGTTATGAAAACGTGTTTATGCTCTGAAGATACCTTCTACTTTCATGGAGAAAGTGGTAAGGAAGGTCCTCCTCGTGTCTTCCTGTCCAAAACAAACAACATTACCCTTGCAAGACTTTCTGCCATGAATACCTCACAGTTCTTCCAAAAACATTTTGGGTAGTGTTCTCCCTTTTTCTGGTCCTAAGAGTTTCAGGATTACCCTCAGATTTTCCCATCTCCCTGGTGGTCATCTGAGTTCCTTGTCTTGCACTGTCCATGCAAAAGGAATACTTTTATTTTTGTCTCCTGGCTCCCAGATTGGATGAGGAGTTGAGGACCAACTTGTAAAAACCCAGCACACCACCAGTTTTTAATACATTCAACACTGTATGTTCCCATCTGGGTGTGTGGAGCACACCCACAGTGCTTCTCTTCCAAGCTTTTGCTACTGAAACTAGTCAAGAAAGACACTCTGTGCATGGAAGTCTATCAAATTGTCTCTGCCATGGCTAGTGGCTTATTTTTTCTGTTGCTCATCATATCTCCTAAAGCTGCTGCTTATTGCTTTGCAGCACAGGCAGGAAAAGGATCCATGAATTCCCACATATTCTCAGAGGCAGGGAAGAAGCAAGGGAACAGTTATTCTCCCTCTCAGGCAAGAAAGAACAGTAAGAAGAAATTCCACTTGTCTCTAACATAGAGATCATAACTGCCAGCTTGGAAAGGGAAGAAAGAAGAGCTATTTTCTGCAGGCAGAGCACTGATTTTCTCCTGAGTGTGACTCATGAGTCAGTACAACATTGGGCTGCGTGATAGAAGGCATCTGGATCTGCCATGTGACAAAAAACCACCTGTGCCAAGTCATGCTCTTCTAGCAGAGGTCACATCCTCTTGGCAGCCTCAGATAGCCTCTCTTCATAACCTTACACAAAAAAACACAGCTGGTCAGCAAGGGGAACGTCTGAGTGGCAGCTCCATATAATGGAGAGCATGGGGTGGAAGCTCTTGAGATTTGGTGAGTGGGATTCATATGATCAGGCAGATGTCTGTATTTTAGCTCATCACCTTGGTCTCACCTTAGGGCAATGGAAAGAAATAAGCAGGCAGAACAAGGAATGTTCCCATCCCAATTTAGACATCTAAAATAGGACAGATGAATCATACCCTGAATGCACTTATTTCTCCCCACAGACTATAAAGAGAGCTGGTGTGACTAGCTCCAATGCAATATATACAGTGCTGGTGTTTAAAATTAGAGGGAAAAAATCCCACCCAGAGAACCTAAGCCAAGGGTTCTGGCAAACCAGAAGCAGCTGGGAGACCTCAGGGATCTGGGCACTTCCATTTAAAAGTCTCTGTTTAGGTGTTGGCCTATGTGCAAGAAGCGTAAACTTTCAGAGCCAGAAGAGACCTCCTGTCAAAGCAGTCAGTGATAATTAGCAGAGGGACACACGGGTGCTTGGAAGGGTCATGCAGGCTCCTCCTGCAGTTAAGTTTGTGTGTAGACGGTCTCCAAGATCATAGAATCATAGAGTCATTAAGGTTGGCAAAGACCACAAAGGTCGTTTAGTCCAACCATTAACCCATCCCCACCATGTCCACTAAACCACTAGCCCTTAGTGCCACACCTAGCCCTGAAGACGTTTAATAACAGATGAGTTCACACCGTAGATATTTCTTCAGTAGGGACACAGGGAAATCATAGAATAATAGATATCCCAAATTGGAAGTTATCCATAAGGATCACTGAGTCCAACTCAAGCTCCACACAGGACCACGCAAAACTCAAACCCTATTTCTGAGAGCATTGTCCAAATGCTTCTTGTACTCCAGCAGGCTTGGTGCCACTCATTATCCATTTACATCTTTATGCAAAATATTTAGAAACTTCCTATCTCTGAGACCTTCTGATATATTTTGCTGAAAGTGGCTAAAGGATTCAAAAGTTGTTAGAAGGAAAAGCAGCATGTGATTACATTAGCCTTGTTCTTTGAAAATTAATCTAAAGCTGATGACAGAACAAGAACCAAAGGTTTGTCTGTCTTTATCATTCCAATCATACTAAAGAATGAAGCAAGAGCAAAATTGGATTTGTGGCTCTTGAAATATGTAACAAATCTTTTCTTCACTAGAGGGCACCCGTCTACTCCTATGAATCAATACTGTGCATAGCAAAAGGAACCACAAAGGTTTCGTTTTCACAGAATATGAAGTGATAGAGGACTTACTCTTTATGTTGAATGTTTTTACTGTTTCTTTGTCTTCTGCGTCAAACTCTTGCTGTACTCTTAGGGGTAAAGTTTTACAACATGCATCTACTCAAACTGTTAAGTTCAATATTTGTGTCACAATTGACTATAGCTGAGAAATATCTGTGAGAGATGTGTGCCTTACACAAGATCAGACTTTGAATGACAGTGATCAGAATAATTTATACAGCTCAAAATACTTCTCTTACTTTCTGAAATAAGCATATGTCTAGAATTTATGAAGATGCTGTGCCGAATCCTCAGCAGGTATAAATCAATTTGGCTTCACTGAGAATCACTGATGTCAGGTGATCTGCACCTGCATTTAAATGCTAGCCTGCAGAGCACAGCTTGACTTGTTTTCTTTTTCTTAACTCCAAGGCATAATCATTGAACTCATTTGGGCACAATTCTCTTTTCTTAGTCAAAACTCTCATCTTGGCATTTATATTGGACTTAAAATCAGCACACATCTGACAAAAATCAAAATACTCATTTCACAAAGAACAATTCTGACTAAAAACTTCAAAGCTGGGAAATCAGTTGTTCAATACCACATTAGTGGTTGCACTCAATATCACAAAAACTGATGCAAGCAGAAGCAAACTACAGCTCAGCTCAATTTTTGTATTTATTTGCCTTTTTCTGCCACTAGATGATAGTGTGGTAACACACGGACATCTCAGCAGCATGCCAGGTCTTCATTTGCTGAATTCTCGGTGATATTCATACTTTTATGTGTAAAGAATATACAGAAAGGCATTAATACTACACAGCTAGCCTTTGAATAGCAGCACTTAATTTAATCCCGACTGATTTTATATATTAATATACCCAAAGAGTAGTAGGTATTATTGGCCACAGACTCAAACTGGGCTTTATTTAGGCACAGCCATTATGTTGAATTGGTTACCTCCCTCTATTTTTGTAGATGCTCATCCAGAGCTGTAGCAAGACACTGATGGAAAAGGGCAGGATAATTACACTTCCCTCCCAGGAAGCATGAGAATGACTGGAGGTAACATTTACATCCTCCTCATGGGCAGCTCGCTCATTGCTGGTTCTGCACATCTGCTTTCTGCTTCTTCCATGTTTTCCAATTCATGCTCTCCCTCCTCAAGAGGACTCTGCTCCTCCTCCAGCTGAGAAGCTCCAGGCTAGGAGACATGCAGCTAGAACAACACCTCCAGCACACAGCTATCTTCCTCTCCACAAAACCTTTCTCTCCCAGTTCACATGCTTTGTTCTCTCATATTACAGCAAAACTAAAAACAAACTGTTCATTCTCTCAAGCTCCTCTGTAAAGTAAATAGTCAAAACCCTCCACCGCATCATTTTTTCCCTAAGCAAATCTTAAGACTCCACAATAATAAGGTCAGTTCTCCTTTCAGTAAGCTAGTTTGCATCTCCCCAGCCTAGAATACGCACCCCGGGGAACGGGCGAGTGCCTGGCTCCAGTCCTGAACAAAAGCTCTCAGGTCACTGGCAGTTTCACAGTTGCAGTTGCATTTCCCGTTGCCACAGTAGACAAAAAAATATCTCCCAGTCCATAACCTGTGGCAGACAGGTTGAGTGACACGAGTCTACTGACTCCACAAGACAAATGAAAAGGGAAGGGCAGAACCCTCAGTGAAAAGAGACTGACTCTTGGGATGTACTCATGCAAATGTTTATATAGAGAGCTAAGTGAGCAGAATATCTGAAAAGAAAAGCTAAGGGGAAGCTGCCCAAAAAGTGTGAGGAGTAGGGTAGTACCAAATCATCAGGAGGTAGGCTGATGTGTCTACTCAAAGATTTAATTCAGTCAACAACAGCATAAATCGCTGGCTTTCTCATCAAAACTGGAGCTGGGTATAGATCTAGGGGAAACCTGGAATTTCCATTTTGCTGCATATTTGGTTACTTTGACATCATTTTGTTTTAATTCAAGATGAAGGTAAATTTGTAAGATTTTCATATTTAAATTACTTCTATGAGTTCTACATTAATTTAATGAATTGACATCTGTAATATAATGCATAAGCTGCTAGTTACATGACGTAACACTTAAATTAGTCATTTTCATTATTAGTAAGAACATCTACTTAATGCTGAATGAACTATCTATTTCTTTGTGTTCAGAGTAGAGCGTTTACTGTGCCACATCAGTTCAGGAGAAACTGATTCAAACACCAAACTCTTTCAATATGACAAACAAGAGAACTCTGAAAGATAACTCGTTCCAATTGGAAACAAAAACATAAAGAATAAAGTAAAATATTTCAGCCATTACACTGAGTACTTTAACTGACATGGTGTAAAACACCTTAACAATGGTATAAAAGACAAAGCCCTTTACAGGTCAAAGTGAAGCTTCAGAACTCAGGATTGGAATCCCTAAAGAAAATGTCTTCAAAAATGTCTGCTTTGAAATTTCTTTGTTCATCCTGAAATTTCATCTTATTTTACACTAAAAAATTATTTAATCTCACTTTTCATAACATTTTTTGCCTAATAATTATAAAATTCTAAACAGCTGCTATTTTATAATTAATATTTGAGCTGGCATATCCAGAGTTTACGTAAAATGATGCAGTCCATTTTCCTTGTATCAATAAGGATATATATATTTTACAGTTCTGCTCTATGACTTAAGAAAGTGTAAAACCCACAGCCAGGCAGGAGCTCTGTGGCTAACCTACAACCTGTCATGAAACGACGTTTTCAGAGATGGTCACATAAGCCGTCAGTGTGCAGTGAGGACCAGCTGGTCCACGAGGGATGACAGATTGAGAGATTAGCATGCTAAGGACGAGAAGGAATAGTCTCAAGTTACACCACGGGAGGTTCAGGATGGATATTAGGAAAAACTACTTCTCCAAATGTATGGTTGGGGCCTGGAATGGGTTGCCCAATGAGGTGGTGGAGTCACCGTCCCTGGAGGTATTCAAGAAACATGTAGATGTGGTACTTAGAGATAAGGTTTAGTGGGCAATATTGGTGGTAGGTGGAAGTTGGACTTGCTGATCTTAGAGGTCTTTTCCAACCATAATAATTCTATGATTCTAACAATGCAGATGGAGGCAGAACCTTTCACCAAGAAGCCAGGTTGTGAAGTGGCAAATCTGGGTTGGGATCAGGGCCAGCCAGTGAGAAAATTGGAGAAACTGGAGAAAAGTGGAAAAGTGGAAAGTGAGAAATTGAAGAAGAGTGGATTTGATGAATGGAGCACTTGCTGGATGAGGAAATGGCTGGATGGTCACACTCAGAGAGTTGCAGTAAACAGCTCAGTGTCCAAGTGGAGACTGGTGACGAGTGGTATTCCTCAGGGATCAGTGCTGGGACCAAGAGCAAGGTCCTGTACCTGGGTCAGTCAAGCAGAAATAAAGACTGGGCAGAGAATGGCTTGAGAGCAGCCCTGAGAAGAAGGATTTGGGGGTGATGGTTGATGAAAGACTCAACATGAGCCGTCAACATGCACTTGCAGCCCAGAAGGCCAACTGTGTCCTGGGTTGCATCAAGAGAAGCGTGACAGGTCAAGGGAGGTGATTCTGCCCCTCTACTCTTCTCTCGTGAGACCCCACCTGGAGTACTGAGTCCAGTTCTGGAGCCCCCAACACAAGAAGGATATTGAGCTGTTGGAGCAGGTCCACAGGAGGGCCACAAAGATGACCAGAGGGCTGGAGCACCTCCTCTACGGGGAGAGGCTGAGAGAGCTGGGGCTCTTCAGCCTGGAGAAGAGAAGGCACTGGGGGGACCTTATAGCGGCCTTTGAGTACCTAAAGGGGGCCTATAGGAAAGTTGGTGAGGGACTTTTTATAAGGGCATGTAGCAACAGGACGAGGGGAAATGGTTTTAAACTGGAAGAGGTGAGATTTAGACTAGGTATTAGGAAGAAATTCTGTACTGTGAGGGTGGTGAGACACTGGAACAGGTTGCCCAGAGAGGCTGAGGATGCCCTCTCCCTGGAAGCATTCAAGGCCAGGCTGGATGGGGCTTTGAGCAACCTGGTCTAGAGGGAGGTGTCCCTGCCTATAGCAGGGGGCTTCGAAACAGATGATCTTAAAGGTCCTTTCCAACCCAAGCCATTCTATGATTCTATGATCAGGGTGAGGCACTATCAGGTGATCTGCTGGGAAGATGACAGCAACAAGGCAACTTGGTCTCAGCCAGATAAACGCTTCACCGTCAGCTTCAGCCTTCAGCCAGGAATGCGCACCTGGCTCTGACATGAGAAAACAACACAACTTTAGCATTTAGACATGAGGACTGCAGGTGAAGGAAATATGTATTTTATGTGAAAAAGTCATTCAAGACCCTGAATGAGTGACTGTATATATATATATATATATAAGCTTTTATTGTTGCTTTCTTAAAAAGTGCCAACTTGTCCATTAATTTAGACTAAAATAGATATGGGCTATAGGGAAACTTTTAGGATGAGAAATCACCTGTCCAGAGTAAGGAATGTAAGAGCAGTTTGGGAGACCTGTCAGTGCATGTTTGCCATCCAGACACATTCAAAAAGCTTCTGTAGAGCCACACAGAATGAGTAATGATCTAACAAAACAGGTTTTAATGCACAAGGAAAATGCTCCAAACAAAACTAATTTATCATGTGATTTTTTCTTACAACAGTAGCTCTGAATTCTACTGAGAGCACCATGCACTTCAGCAGGATTTGTGTAGGCTGAGAGCTGCACTAATCATTGATTCTGCCTCCAGCAAGGGCCTGCCTAAGTAGGTCAGCAACTGGAAGGTGAAAGAGATGATCAGGGGCTCCATCACTTCCAAGCTCTCCTTCTTTCTTGCCCAGTTCCACATAGGGGTAAATATCAGATGTGTAGTCTTCACTCCTTGCAGGATAGCTAGAGTCTTATGTATCAGCCTTTCTCCCCTTGCTTAAACAGTGAAACCAGAACCGTGGCAATCAAGAGAATATACAAGGCTCTAACAACTGATTTCTTTTCCAGCTCGTGTTTCAAGAGCTGCAAAAATGTATCCTGGAGAACATGACAACTAGGGAAAATAAATGGTTTTTACATTTCCTTTATTTTTCATATTTTAATTGAAATTCAGACTGCTCTACGCATCCAGGCAATGGTTACAAATTTGGTGTGGCTTCCAGGTAAATACATCTGAAAAGGCTTCCCACCTCTTCAAAAGGTCTCTTTTGATGTTTCTGAGGAAAACAACCGTTACAGCAGAGGCTTTCAAAACCAGAGTGAAAAACAACCAGCATCTTCAGTACGTGCATAATGAGGGAACTCCAGATATCTGTAACTCAGGCTTAGACTGTTTTTAATATAGAGGCAATGATTTGACAGAAGTATGCTGGAGATTTGAAGGGTTTCTGAGGATTTCTATAGCAGGCAGGAAATAACCCTGATATTCAAAAGGCACTACTCTAACCAACTATTTTTTCCACTGTAAATTCTGTAGAGTCTGAGTATTGGTGTAGAACAATATTCACATTGCTTAATAGATTTCAGTACACAGTCTGAAGAAAGCCTTATATATAGGAGTCATACCTACCTTCTTAAGAAAGAAGGTGAAGCAGTCAAAGGACCAGGTGAAGCAGTCAAAGGACCATCTATTTATTAGAATGGTTGCTCTGGAGATGGTATATTCAAATACTATAGGAATTTGCTACTGATCTTCAAAACTAATATCAAACATATATGTATAATGGATTCAAATTCACAGAATAAATATATCAAACAAAATAGTTTGTTTTATTAGGTATTTAATAATAGCATCACATCAAATATTGTTAGACTGTGGATATGAACAGAATTGTCTGATCACTGGTTATGTACCATGGCACCGTAGAGTTGATTTCAGTTGATCTTGTCTTGCTGTGGGGCAATCTGTGGAACTACAAGCCACATCCAATCTGGTTGTAGATCAACCTCCCATAATTATCAGATAAGTATATCGATTGCTATGTCATACAAAGAATCATTTATCCTTAAAAATCAGCATAAAACACTGTGCAGAGTATTCCTGAAAAAAACAGAGATTTTGTAGTCATCTTTCTATGCCTAACAAGGAGAATAAGATGTCATGCAACTGGTTCCTGGGACGATCCAAAGCAATTCATCATTTCTTTTGTGAAATTATGTTGCTGACTTCTTAAAATATACATCACATTTTCCATCATATGCAATTGCAAATTGAGTACAAAAATTATTTGTGCAAAATGACATTACTGCTATTTACATAAACAGGAGAATTTTGGAAAATGTTGCTGCTTTTCAGGAGGTCACTCCCACAATCTGAGGAACCATGTAGGCTGTTTTCCTGCCAAAACAAGCTATTAGCTAAACCACTTCTGTGAGATTTGTTGTCTACTTATGTAGTTTGCCTTAAACTGTGGAGGGTCGGTATTTTGTTTGTTTGTTTGTAAGATGATGTACCAAGATCATCTCTAACAAATGGGAAACACTTTCACTTAAAAAAATTATTTGGGGCTTTAAATAGTTTATTCACTGAATTGTTTTCAACTAAAGATAGCAGAAAACCAAAATCTTACTTTTACCTTTACCCAACCCCAAAGCACTCGTCTGGCATGGATCCCTCTTTCAGTATTGAATTACATGAAGCTAATCCTCTCTCAGCACTAAAACTCAGTTTACTAAAGAGCCTCCTCATTATATATCTGTGAACATTTTAATAAAGAAACTTTACAAAATTGGCGGGACTCTTGATTTGTTGACTTGCTTTGGCTATTTAAAAAAAAAAAAGAAATAGAGTTGTAACACCCTTACATCCAAAAAAAACTTACAGTAATATTTCTGCTAATTATCTGGAGTATACAAATTATTTGCCTTCTTGCTGGAATATCCCTGTAGCACTACAAGCAATTAACACTTATAACTATTAAATTTGCTAAGATAAAAGAACGTTAAGAATCTATTTCTTCAGAAATAATCACTCTAAAAACTAGAGGCCAAATTCTGCCTTCCCTTTCACTCATGCAATCACATGCGTTAAATGTTTTGAGGGCAGAATTTAGCCCCAAACAACAGTTTTCTCTAAGTACATACATTCTCCTATTGAAAAAACAATCTATATCTTGCTCATCAGTGCTCTTCCCTTCTGAAGGGTAAATACCGATATTTGAAATACCTAAATTGTATTTACAGCTGTACAACACTGATGTCACATACATGTAAAATATTACTTGTACTCTATAAACATGGGCTAACTTATACAACCTGCTTAAAAACTTTTCGTAAAATAAAGAACAGACAAGCTTACACATTTTCTTTATCAAATTCACACACAAAATACATGGTAATATGACAAGCAACGTCATTCCACCCTCCAGATGCCACCATTTCCACACAGTCCTCCTCATCATAGGCATTGTTGGGCTCCCCACTGCGCCACTTGTTGAAGGTCTGCATGGGTGATCGGTCAGAATAGACAAAATTTCCCTCTTTCTCTAGGTCGTTAATCCCAATGAAAACTCTGGTGAGCCCAGCTTGGTTGATGTATGAAGCGATCAGATTGTTGGCATTCTCATCCTTGGGCATGCTCAGCGTCCCTCCTCTTCCGTGGCAGTAGAGCTGGGCTTCCTTGTACCTTTTTTCTTCCTTCACCAGCAGATAAATCTTATTATCTGTCTCACGCACACCAGCAACAGCTGCGGGGGAGGGCAGTGCTGAAAAGTGAGCACTCGCATTTCTATAAACCAACTTACTGTACACCCCAAAATAGCTTCACAAATCCAGTGCAAGATGGTGATACTCTCTACGAGCAACTCCACCATTAAAATGTGGCAATGAGAAAGGAAAATATTTATATTAAGGTAGCCTACCATTTTTTATGAATTTTAGTTCTGTTGTCAGCTGGGCCACTTGGATATCCATTTCACCAATAGCCTTCCTTAGCTGGCTACACTCACAGGGGATGCCTATGAAATGAAACAGACACGTTGAAGTCAAAAAGCTGTCTAATTCAGTAGTTATCTGAATAACTTCATGAAAAGGCCCAGCCGGGCAGCCCTGAGGGACATCTGCTTCACAAATAATGGCCTGAAACCTGTAGCCTTTGCTAATACGTGCCATCACGATTGTCACAGTTGTCTGAGTCTAACCATAACATCTCCTTTCCTCTGAAGCTTCAGAGCTGCATGATTAGGACTAACCTGAACACACAGAGATATCCTCTGCCAAAAAAAAAAAAAAAAAAGCATTTTTTTAAACTAAAAACATTTGTCAAAATTTTGCATTTGGGTAAAATTATTCTCTTCAGTCTTTTCCAAAAAGCACTTTTTCCACAGCAAAAATCTACAAAGCATATTGTTCACCTGTTCCTCATAAGGAATCTAAAACAGGAGATCAAAAAAGTTAATGTTCCAACCATGTAATGCACGTAATTAGCTGTAAAATGTAATTCTGTACTTTTCAAATGCAGAAGTTACTGTAACTCTTCCAGTAAAAGAAGGCAATAGAAAGACATCTATTATGCCAAATTGATATTGGCCTGACAAAGATAATCTGAATGAGAATACTATAAGGATAATTGTTACTTCTATGAGTTCAAATTTCAAAAAGAGGATCAATTACAGTTTCCAGTTCTGTGTGTAATTATTCAAATCTGCATTTAACTACTCAGTTACTCAGTGTAGGTATCTAAGTCTAAGTACCAAGTAGCTGGACTGCAAGACTGTCCTTCAAGATGATGTCTGGCTCAAGAATTAGAGTGACAAATTATGTTCTCATAAGAAAACTAATTGATGCACCTTTAGTGCCCCTGCTAGGAAGGAACAAAATGGGCAAAATCAGAAGCTACTTTTCTAAGGCTTAGATTTGTTTTGCCAGACTTCCACCTTTTCTTCTGGAGTATCTATATTCCTGATAAGCTCCTGCTCCTGCAGTGATGCCCTATGGAGGGGCAGGATCTTCTGCCTGCTCCTTTGTGTTGGCTGGAAACTGAGCAGGTTATGCAGAGATGTCCCCTTCCACCAGTGATGAATGATATTGACAGTTGCACTTCAGTTCCCACTGGAGTCATCCAACCTCTAAGTACCTCTGAGACACTTTTGGACAAATACACTAATGTCCAGTAACTGCTGCAGCTTCAATATTTTTTTAAAAGTAATTTGAAAATATTACAGTGAATAAATGAGGAGTAGCTATCTAAATATTTATCATGATTTCACTCAGTATTTTAAAAGACACATTTTTGGTGATGATGCCTGCATCTTCTAAAATACTTCACATTATAGACAAAGATGTCATAGATTACCTGGGTCACCATTAGGACCTGGTGGTCCAATGTCACCATTATCTCCCTTTTCACCTAAAAACATGAAAAAGAATATAAATGTAAGGAGGCTTTTTCGTTAATAGTTAAATTAAACACTTTTTTTTCCTCCAGTAACATCCAAATGTGAAAAGTAGAAAAATGCCCAAGGAAAAATAAAAATGTTGCTGTCCCAGTCAGTCCACAAAAAGGGCAAACCAAAGCTATGAAACTTGAACACAAAGAATATGGATCAATATTCTTTTTTTTTTTTTTTTTTTGTGAACTTCACAGAAGCCAGTCACCTGGCTGACTACAGTATAAGATACTCTGTATTATGATGAAGTCTGAGAGTAGCTAACCAAACACAAATGATAACATTTTTTAACATTTTTTCATCTGAAACACAAATGGAGAAGCAGTTGCACTAAGCATACCTTTTGAACCAATAGGACCAATTTTTCCATGCCGTCCCATGCTGCCTTTCTGTCCTTTGTCTCCCATTTCTCCTATATGTACCAAAAGACAGAACACATTAACAATGCACTCTGACTAATTCAGATTCCAGCATATTTGCAATACAAGGTTTTTCAGTGAACAAATATACACTATATCCCCAATATTCATTGAACTTCAGAAGTTCAATTCACACCTCGTGAGGAGGAATTATGATTTAAACTTTACAAGGCAAGTGACATTAAAGCAGTTTGCAGGAGCAAATAAAAACAGATCTTGGCTGAGAGCCACTGGAAAAACTTTTTACAAACTTCTGTCAGATGATCGTGCCAAAATTATGTTGACAGTAAGGGAGGATCCCATCAAAATATATGGATCAATGTATTATGGAGTTGAAAAGACCTAAGGGGTCCAAGCACAACTGATAGTTTCAACTAATACAGAAGCCCCACTGCAGCTGAGTTATAGTGAGGCTGAATTTGGGTTTTGTTGCTTATTTTTACAGTAGCAGTCACAGCTTCGTTCTTTCTTCTTGCATTCAAAGACTATGTTAAAGAAAAATGAAAATGAATGGAAGCCATATATGAACACAGACACATGCATGTGCTTGTACAAATGTGAAGTTTGATACAAAACAGAAATGCTGAATGTTACTAATTTTAAAGACGGTTCAATAGAATACTTCAAACAGCAGCTGTAGCAAAGGATCCATTCAAAAATCATTTTCCTTAGCTGTGATTTTACAAATTAAAAGCAACCACCCATCTCTTAAGGTGAATTGAAATTGTCAGCATATCTGCTTGAACCAGCCACTGCCACCTATCAGTCTATATCCTTCATGTATAGCCAGAAATCCAATGTAAGACAGCTTGATGCACTTACTTTGCCTGACTTTGACCTCTTTTCCACTAATTGTACTTTCCTATGCAATATAAAGCAAATATTAGAATGACTTCAGGAGAAACAGAATTTACAGTGGAACAGACAGTTTCTTTGCCATCACTGTATTTACAAACCAAGCAGAAGCATTGTTACTAATAAAATGTGTGCCACAGTCCAAGTATTGATGTAACTGAGCTGAGCTCCTCCACAGCTCAAATAATAAAACAGATGAAACCTGCCTGTTACATCATACAGCTTTTCTGTATGGCATTTCTCAAAAATTATGAAAAATAATTATGTTAATGATGTGAATCTGAGAGAAGAACTTAGCCTCTAATAGCTTAGCTTCATTCCATCCTTTATCTACAGTGCTCATCTTCAAATTTAGGGGATTAGCAGTTGACAGAAATTAATAGGGGATAGCCACCTAATGGAGTGCAGCAGGTTTACGAAAGACTAAAAGTTTTGGCTTAAACCAGGCCATTTATAATCAGTGAGCTCTATGCAGTCTAAGCTCATCTCAGCTGCAGCTAGCACTTTATAGGGATTATTATTTCTAAATGATACTTCTGTTCAGGCATTGATTTATGGAAGATTGCATTATTTGCTTTAGGTAGAATTCCTGAGACCTACAGAATGAGAACTGGAATTTTGTTGCATTCACTATTTAGTGAATTTGGCAGTTTCCCTGATTCTACAGCTGCTATAGCCCTGAGGAGACTCAGGAAATAATAATATAACTCCATGTATGTTGGTAATACTCTTTCCTGGGTGCAATACCTGAGTAAATCAATGCTCTGCCATCAGATTTAGGCCTTCTTGTATCATAATGTCAAGAAGAAACATGGTTTGGAGGCTGCACATCTGTACAACTACATCATATGAGGTACGTTCCGTACTGTACCACACAGCATTAACAGAGAGAAGAGACGGAGGGACTACAGGGACGAGAAGACGAATGCCTCCTGAAGATCCCATTCTGCAGAAACCCAAGACTGAGACTGCTTTAGAAAATATGGATGCAGGTTTTTCAGTGACTGTCTTAGTTAAGACTGTTTTCTGGTGGTTTCTTTTGCTCAAAGCCATGCCTGTTATGCACTATCCTGCTACACAAGACCAAGGAGACAATCAGACATGTTCAGATTTACACATAATTTACCACAAGGATCCAGTAACTGAACCTCTGTAAACTGTCACTGCTCAGCCTCAGTTGTGGATCTACAACTGAAGATCTGTTGTCAGGATGCGGGACTCAGTGCAACTGGACAGATAGCTGCTAACTTTCTATATGTTTAAAGCTGGATAATTTTATGACAGACTTCATCATTACCTTTAACTTAAATCTAATTAATGACACGTTTCAAAACATAAATTACCACTGGGAGATGTCTTCCTCATTACTACAGCAAGTCTTAAGCAGCCATCAGTGATTTCCTCTGAACTGATAGAATTCAAATGGTTATGGCTTGTTGGTCTAATTCATCACTGGCAAGTCCTACAGTTGATTTTCCTTTGTTTCCAAAAAGGATCAGATTCAGCCACTACTTGACGTGGACTCAATTCAGAAGTTTTATCTTTGGGACCACAAAATTGTTCTCTTATTCAGTATATTCTTACTAGAAGAATGGAAATAACACACTCCAACGCATTCTGATTTACTTTCTGGAATGTTACTTCAATTTCAGAATAGATTCATGGTTTGCTTCAAAGACATAATCCATGGATCTGTGTGGATGATAAAAATACTGAATGCAACTAGTGGATATTTATCCAATATAGATAGCATATTGAGAACATATTTCCTTGAAAATCTCAAAAATATGAGCTTGCAATGACTTTATCAAAATTTCTCTGAAAGTGACCTTTCTTGCTTTGGACACTTATAAACTGGGATTACAGTAGTAATGTCAGATGCTATCCTTGAACTTAAAGAAACATATATCTACAATGCATACGTGAAATGTAATATACAAAAGGACATCACATGCTTTCTCATAAATACTGCCCAGAAGATGAACAACTACAGAGTAATAGCCAGTAAGAACTACATGATCTGCTCAGAAGTAAAAAGTGTGCTACTTCAAACAACAAAGACAGACATTAAGTCCCCTGTGCTCATTAAAGAGCTGTTTGGATGAGCTTTTCTCTTACAGTGAGTAACCCCTACTTCTACTCCAGGGGCTTGCTTCTTCTGCTTCTTCTGCAGAATAAATCAGATAGCTTCAAGAGAGACCCATCTGCCTTGAGGGTTTCAAAAGTTTTAAAATCTTTCTAAAAGTCCTTTTCAGTGGCCCTCTGATTGCCAAAAATGCAGTCTGAAGAGTCTTAATGAAATCAGGAAGTGAGAGCAGGAAAGAAATGAGGACAGTGAAAGAAATTAAGTCTCCATAGACCAAAAGTAGGAAATTTAGCTGAAAGTTTGAATGGAGAATATGAAGCAAGTCATCTGTCATCTCTCAGATGAAGGTGATATACATTGGAACCAATTATAGAAGACTTAAAGGATTTTAGGGGGAACTGAAGAGAAAGGAATTCTAATTGATCTTCTTGTTGGCCTTTTCGGGCTCACAAACAAGAGAAGAAATAATAACCAGAGATGAATGGTGGGCTGCACAACCGGGGAAAAGACGAGGGCTTTGGCTCAGTGCAACACTATAAAAGGGGGTGTTCATACAGTATGGCCAATTTCTTCAGACAGAACTAATTGGAACAGAAAAGAGGGCATAAAACTACTTTTAAAAAAGAAGGTGCCAAAAAGACAAATCCAATAGAAACTCAAATTCACCATTTCACAGCCAAATTAAATCAAATCATGTCAAAGAGAAAAAGAGAATAGTAGTTTACTTCCCAAACTTGAGGGACAAATTCTTTATGATTTGACATAACAGACATCACAGAGATCTACCTCACAATACAAGTAAAAGTGTCCCAAGCCAGACCAAAAGTCTGTCAGCTCCAGTGCCGTCTTTGACAGCAGTCAGCAGAGGATACTTACAAAAAGAATATAGAATAGAAAAAGGATAAAGAAAATATAGAATTAAAAAAAAAAGAATAAAAGATATAGAGAAATTATACAACATCTTTCCACAGCACATCTCCTAAGTCTTGTAGGCAGTATTTCTAGTGCAAATATTTAGCCTGAGTTAAATGAGAATAAAAAGTATTTTTAAAAGATATAATGATGTTATGGCATAGTAGTTATTCAAGACTCTTACCTTCTTAGAACTGCAGGCAATCAGAAAATTCTGAATACATCAGTGGATAATCTTACGTGGCATTTTATGTGGTTGGGACAAACACATTTCAGCCAGCATTAGCCACCTGAAAGTTGAGTTTTTAATCTAAGCTATTTATCTAAGCTTCTCTGGTGGGCAATGGAGAAATAAACATCTCTTAGCAGTGATCACCCCACTCATGTGAGATAGGTAGTTTAGTGACAAAGCACATCTCTAAAAGCTCTGCAGAACAAATGGAGGTGGGGGAAGAGGAAACTGTTAACAGCTACCTATACTGACTAGAAATTGGAAGGACTAGAAAATTTGTAAGGGAATCTAAAGATAGTAAAAAAAATAATAATCCAGTATAGGAAGGCAGTGGAAAAGTTTTAATTATTTTGAAGTACTGCTGCTAAGGATTTCAGAGCATTGTTTGAGTATTAAGCAACAGATCTATTGTTTGGTATCTTGTAAGTATAAATTAAATGAGGTATCCCTAGAGGTCCCTATACTATATATTTACTTACACTGAAGCCTATACTGAAGCCTATTTTCCACTCCGTTAAGCAGAGGTTTTCTCAAAATCCTACTGAGTTCAGTTGGAATTGGAAGATAGTTTTGAATTAGATATCCACTTTGTTAATCCACAACTGCCAATGTCAGGACTCTTACATGGAATTCTGCCTGCAGCACTCCTTAGCGAGCAATAAATTCATGTAAAAGTTGACTCCGAAATGTAAGGGATTGATTGATTGCATATTAATGAGCAATCAGTAATATTAAAATATAAATTAAGACATTATTACCTCTCTTTAGAATTTGATTATACAAATGACTGAGCACTCTGGCTCCAATCCAGTTAAATTAATGACTCTTTGCTCATACTTAGAGGCTATGTCTGTACTAGTAAACTAAATGCCTGGGACTGCTCCCTGGCACTGGGAACCAGCTGGCCAAGAATAGTGCACTCAATAATCCTAAATCGTCTCTCTCTTCAAACAAAGGTAATCAGTTGCAAGCTGTTCATTGTGTTAGTTCCCAGAACATGCCCATGAACTGCCTAGGAAAGCATTAGCTGATACAAGCTGAAAAAGGGCCTGGAGCTTCTCGCCTATAAGAAAAGGCTGAGTAACCTGGGTCTGTTCAGCCTGGGGAAAAGACGACAGAGAGGGATTTGATTAATATTTATAAATATCTAAAGGGAGGTGGGAGGCAAACTAATCATAGAATCACAGAATCATAGAATGGCCTGGGTTGAAGATGACCATAATGATCATCAAGTTTCAATCCCCCTGCTGTGTGCAGGGTCGCCAACCACTAGACCAGACTGTTCAGAGCCACATCCAGCCTGGCCTTGAATGCCTCCAGGGATGGGGCATCCACAGCCTCCTTGGGCAACATGTTCTAGTGTGTCACCACCCTCTGTGTGAAAAACTTCATCCTAATTTCTAACCTAAACCTCCCCTGTCTTAGTTTAAAACCATTCCCCCTTGTCCTATCACTATCCACCCATGTAAACAGTCATACCCCCTCCTGTTTATATGCTCCCTTCAAGCATTGGAAGGCCACAAGGAGGTCTCCCTGGAGCCTTCTCTTCTCCAAGCTAACCAAGCCCAGTTCCCTCAGCCTTTCTTCACAGGAGAGGCACTCCAGGCCTCTGATCATCTTGGTGGCCCTCCTCTGGACCCCTTCCAAGAGCTCCACGTCTTGTGCTGGGGCCCCCAGGCCTGGATGCAGTACTCAAAATGGGGCCTCACAAGAGCTGAGTAGAGGGGGACAATCATCTCGCTCTCCCTGCTGCCCATTCCTCTTTTAATGCAGCCCAGAACATAGTCCAGGTAGATGACATCCATTGCCCTTCCCCCGTCCACCAATGCCATCACTCCATCACAGAAGGCCACCAGATTGGTCAGGTAAGATCTACCCTTGGTGAAGCCATGCTGGGATCACCTCTTTGTCTCGTATGTGCCTTAACATGTCTTCTAGGAGGATCTGCTCCATGATCTTCCCAGGCACAGAGGTGAGGCTCACCGGTCTGTAGTTCCCCAGGTCTTCCTTTCTACCTTTCTTAAAAATAGGAGTAATTGTTTCCCTTTTTCCAGTCACTGGGGTCTTCACTGGACAGCCATGATTTTTCAGACATGATGGAAAGTGGCTCAGCAAGCATATCAGCCATCTCTCTCAGAACCCTGGGATGGATATCATCTGGCCCCATGGACTCATATACATTGAATTGCATGAGGAGGTCTTGGACTTGTTCCACTGTTACAGTCGGACAGAATCTGCTCCCCACACCCTCACCTAGAGGTTCAGGGTCCTGGCAGACATGGAAAGCCTGACCACCAGTGAAGACTGAGGCAAAGCACTCATTGAGTACCTCAGCTTTTTCTATGTCTGAGGAAGCCAGATCTCCATTACCTCTTATCAGAGGGGGAACGCTCTCCTTGGCCTGTCTCCTCCTGCCTATGTACCTGTAGAACCCCTTCTTGTTATCTTTCACATCCCTTGTCAAGTTCAGCTCCCTCTGTGCCTTGGCTTTCCTAATCCTATAACAACAGCCCTGTGTTCCTCCCAGTCTATACAACTCTGCTTCTACTTCCTGTAAATTTCCCTCTTTTCCCTCAGTTTAATTCCTTGAGCAGCCAGAAGTTTGCTCTCCTGAAGCTCAGGGTCCTGACTCTGCTTTTTGCCAGGCCTGCATTCTTCAAGATTACAAACTCCACCAGGACATGGTCACTACAGTCCAGGCTGCTGAAAACACACTCACACGCACTCACACCGCCTATTACAACAGGCTGCCTCCAATCTTAACCTCTCTAATGCTCTCCTCCACAATGGAGATGAGGCCAGGCTCTTCTTGGTGGTGTGTAGCAATAGGACAAAGAGTAATGGCCTAAAACTTGAACATAGGAAGTTCCATACTAGTGCCAGAGAGGTTGTGGAGTCTCCTTCTATGGAGATATTCAAGACCCATATGGACGCCTACCTGTGTGACCTATTTTAGGGAACCTGCTTTAGCAGTGGGGTTCAACTTGATGACCTCTTGAGGTCCCTTCCAACCCCTGCGATTCTGTGAAATCACACCAGAGCCTGTGCTAACACTGCAGAGGTAGAGACAGTTGGGTCCCATGCCCAAGAATATCATGTGACTGTGCTTAACATTTTATTTGATCCAGTGCTCTACACTTTACATAAGGCCAACACAGTTTTATATTCTGCTGACATGCTGTGCATCATAATTGACCTATACAATTAATTAAAAGCAATGACAAAAAGTAAGTGGAATTTAACCTTAATCAGTGCCCAAAGACATTAGGATGTCTGATGTCACCCTAAAACATCAGGACAGTCAGAATCAGATTTATTTCAAGTAAGCACTAGAAAGTTTTAATGTTCATGTGTGTCTGAATTACTAAAATATGAAAATATTATGAAGAAAGAATATTATGAAAACATTTGCAGCACTTTCTAATTCTGAGGTGTTCATTTCAGGTCAAACGTACCATAAGAAAACACTTTCTTATGTATTTTATTTATTCACTGACTATCGTACTTCTAAATTCAAAGAAACTAAGCACATTTCCTTACAATGAACTTGCCTGAGAAATGAAACTAAGAAAGGGAAGTGAAAAAAAAACAAACCTGCTGTGATTCTGACATTGTAAATTAACACCAAAACAGAAGAATTCTAATCTTTCCCCTGTGTAAACCAGCACTTATTCAAATAGCAGTGATATACAATGAAATGCAGCAGTTTCTATCCATCGAAGGAGATAAATATTAGCCCAATAAGACATCAATTATCAAGCTTCAATAAAAATATGCTTAAAAACTACAGGGGGTCAAATGTGTTAACATAGAGACTGCAATTTAACAGAGTACTGAACAGAAACAGAGCTTCTGTGATCATCCGAGTGTGCTCATAGAATGGGGCAAATGGAATGTGAGGCAACAATATTATTCACCTTTCATTATTCACTAAGTTATGTGTTAAGTACCTGGATCATGAGTCTAAGCTTTATACCAACTGAGATTTTAAAATAGGTGGCCAAGGCTATCGAGGACATCAGTGTTGTATGCCCAAGAGATCAAAAATAGAGCTAAAAAGCAAAGCCAATAGCAGATCGCAAATGGATATTAGATAATCTTCTCAGGAACAGGTGCTGAACTGGTTATTTCTGAGAAAATCATGATGAAATGCCTTACTATACTAAAATAAAGCATTTACTAAATATTACAAGACCATATACATGTCAAGTCAAATTTGGATGCACAAAAGGAAAGCAGAAAAAATACGTTGCTGCAGAAACAGTACGAATTTTTGCACTAAAAGCACTGCCTGGAAAAATATGATATAGAATGCATTAATATTCAGTTTTCTTTCATCTCTTTTCTGTTTCAAGTACATTTTCTTGCAGTGAATTTTCACTTCAATGTTCCTTCATCCAGTCAGATCAATATTTTGGACGTTTTGACACATGAAAAACTGGAAAACTGTTCTAATTATTAGAATTAATTGAGCTTTCCTCACAAGAATGATTTTCCAAGTAAATGCAATATTACATATAAAAATATATAAATGCAATGTTACATCATGGAATTGATTCAAGAAAATTCAAAGCTCAGAGAAAGACACAAGACTGTGCAATGGGAGAGGCTCTCCAACTCCTCATGAAAAGGTGATATAACCACTTGCCCATATGAAACACCAGCACAAAAATGGTCATATCCTGGGAAATGAACAGGAGGAACCGGGAGTCTACTTAATAACACCAGCCACCCAGATATGATGGAACAACTAGCACAATGGAAGTGCTGCAGAGGATGGATATTGACTCTTCAAGGTGGACAGGCAAGAAAGACAAGGTAGAAATTGTGCTCTGCACAGTGAGCACCTTGAATGCATGAAGCTTTTCTTTGCGACAGGTCTTTGGTCTGACAAAAGAGTGTAAGTCGCAATTAGCAAGGGGGTCAGTAAGGTGAAGATCATGGCTGAGCATTCATTACAGACCAATCAGTCAAGAAGTGCACTGCGTGTGAAGATTTCTTTAAGCAACTGTAAGAAGTACCACAATTGGAGTTACACCAGCATCTGCCCCGATCTTACAGAGAACAGACATCGTGTTGTTCAGGGAACTGCCAGGCTGAATCCTGCTGGTTGCTGCTAGGAAGAGCAGAGGCCCATTAAAAGTTTCTTAGTTTTAAGGAACATTTTCTTTAAAGCACAAGAATTGTTCATTGCAATATGCAGGCAAATGAGCAGAGATGGTAGGCAAGCTTGGCTGAACAGAGGACCATTCATTAGAAGCTCTCAAGTGAGGCTGGGCACAGAGAGAGGCTACCAAAGGACAATATGGAAGCATTCCCCAGGTATTCGTGGATGAAGTGAGAAAGGACAAAGTTCAGCTGGAGTTGATCTTGGCTAGGTGTATGAAAACAGCATAAAAATAGTACAGGTAAAGCAACAGTAAAAATTAGCATGGGCACTCTGATTGGAAGGAAGGCAACATAATGATAAAAGAGATGGACAGTGCTGAGATACTCGGTGCTTTCTTTGCCTTTGTTTTTACTGGCAAAGTCTTCTACTGGGTCTTCACATACTTCAGTTGGACATACGTCCATAGCACTGGCAAGAAGGCATCCAAGGGTGCTGAGAAATTCAGCTGATCTGTTGCAAGACTGACAAAGTCTAATCAGTAGCTGATAATGAGTGCCACTCCTCAGGAAACGGTCCTGGGACCAGCAGTGTTTAAAATCTTCATCAGCGACAGGGAGAAAGGAGTGGAAGGCAGCCTCTGTGAGTCTCCTGGCAACCCCAGGAGTGGTTGGTGTGCTGGACGGTAGGGATTCCAGTTAGATGAGCTTGACAAGCTGCAGGAATTTGTTGACAGGAGAATCGTGAAATTCAGCCAGACCCTGAAACACTCCGCACCTGGGATGCATTGATACATTTTGGCTAATGGCTGTCTAGGAAATGGCTGTGCAGAAAAGGACCCAGAGATTTTTGCACCTTCAAACAAGAGAGAGAAAAAAAATGGAGTCCAAGTGAAGAAAATCCTTTTACTTAGGCTGGAGAAGACAAAGGTGCGGGGAGAAACCTATTTCATTCACACTACAGGAAGTTTGTAGAGAAGATGCACCTTTCTCTCTTCTCAGAGACGCATAGCAAAAGGACAAGAGGCAACGATCACATGTTACAAGCAGGAAAATTTTGATTGGCCCTAAGGAAAACATATTTCAGAATGAGACTGGAGAGCAGGCCAATCAAAAAGATTGTGGAATCTCCATCCTTTGAGATTTTCAGAAGTCTACTGGACAAAACCTTGAGCAATCTGATCTAAATTTGAAGTCTGCCCCGCTTTTAGCAGAAGACTGGACCAGAGACCTCTATATGACCATTTAACCAAAGTTACTCAGTATACTTTTACTTCTCTTCATGCTGCATTACCTTCCAGGAGTTGAAATTTTAGTTCCCAATATTTTTATGCCAGTTGTCCTTGAAGGCTACATCTCCATAAGGAAAGTACACAGACTGAACACACACACCTCAAGGGAGTTGTAAGCTTTCCAATGAATTTTAGGAGATGAGCTCTACCCATGGTTCTGGGTCCCAAGGGTAACTGCAAATATAAGACTTCTATATCTGCCCAAAAGTACTAGGTAACAGAACATGCATCACTGTAAGGAAGTATAAATTACCACTGTGATGGCTTTGAAAAGAGGCTTGTAAATTCAGTTTGGTAAAAATTCCAACATTCTAATGATAGGAATGTCAAATGTTTCATTCTAGTATTGAAATGAAAGGTTTTGACTAATCCTAATGTGATTTTTTCAGAATATGCATCTCCTGGAAAACATTCGAAAGTTAACTTTTGTCCCTGTATCAGGAGGAGAACAAATGTGAAAAGACAGGATTTCCTGTAGGACAGAAATGCTGTTTCTCCTAGCTCTATAACTGAATACTATTGAACTCTATTCCTCTGAAGAGCTCCAAATATTTTTTTGAACTACAACGCAAACAGTTTTAATACCATCTTTCCATAAATATCACTGAACTGTGATCTAAGAAATGTAGAATCACTGATGGCCATCCCTTCCTATTATGGCTTAATGCCTTCCCACAATCATAGAATCATAGAATCATAGAATTAGCTAGGCTGGAAAAGACCTACAAGATCATCCAGTCCAACCATCCACCTACCACCAATAACCCCACTAAACCATGTCTCTCAACGCTACATCTAAATGTTTCTTGAACACCTCCAGGGACGGTGACTCAACCACCTCCCTGGGCAGCCCGTTCCAGCGCCTGACCACTCTTCCAGAAAAGTAGTATTTCCTAATGTCCAGCCTAAATCTCCCCTGGTGCAACTTGAGGCCATTCCCTCTCGTCCTGTCACTAGTTACAAGAGAGAAGAGGCCAACCCCCAGCTCACTACAACTTCCCTTCAGGTAGTTATAGAGAGCGATAAGGTCTCCCCTGAGCCTCCTCTTCTCCAGACTGAATAATCCCAGCTCCCTCAGCCGCTCCTCATAAGGCCTGTGCTCCAGACCCCTCACCAGCTTCATCGCCCTCCTCTGAACACGCTCCAGGGCTTCAATGTCTTTCTTGCAGAGAGGGGCCCAAAACTGGACACAGTACTCGAGGTGGGGCCTCACCAGTGCTGAGTACAGAGGGAGAATGACTTCCCTACTCCTACTGGCAACACTGTTCCTGATAGAAGCCAGGATGCCATTGGCCTTCTTGGCCACCTGGGCACACTGCTGGCTCATGCTCAGCCGAGCATCGACCAATACCCCCAGGTCCATTTCCTCCACACAACCTTCCAGCCACTCTGCCCCAAGCCTGTAGCATTGCCTGGGGTTGTTGCGGCCAAAGTGCAGGACCCGGCACTGGTTTTAATTAAGGTATTGAGAGTGTTCAGATGTACAAACAAAAGGAAACAAGGCAACTGAACCTCATGATTTCTTCCCTCTGCCCTAATTTAAGGTTTTCATTTACTGAGGGTATTATGATGTCTTTCTTCACAGACACCCTACTAAAAAAATCAAGAAAAAACATTTTTCCAAAAATTTTTGGACCTGAAAGCAATATTAGTTTACAAATGAGTATGTAAAGTACATGGAAACACCTAAGAATGGTTTAGTCACCGAGCAGAGGATTACCATCTTCATTGCCTCACAAGAAAAAGTAGCGTTTAGTCAGGAATTACTTTCAAAGCATCTTTGTTAACAAAGTTACCTTTTTCTCCTGGAGGGCCAACTCTGCCTGGACGACCCGGAGCGCCTTTCTCCCCCTTTTCTCCAGCCTCCCCTATTGACATAAAAATAAATAAAAAGAAGACCTATATTAAAACAGAACTATTTTCTGTTGGTGTCGTTGACAAGAGTGTCATTTTCTATACTGAAAATACAAGCCTACTAATGAGAGGAAAAAAATTAAAGCAGGTGAAACATGACTCCGAGAGCTTTGAAGCACAGAGAATAGAGTTTCCTGCAATGAATGTAGACACTGACAAAACCAAAGTCAATATGTTACTGAACCCTCATGGCTCTAGTTCTACAGATGTTACTCGCATCACCAAGACCTTCCCCCAGAAAATCAACACTACAATTTATTTAAGCAGAAATCTCAGAATCAGGTCTCAACTCAACACATAACCTTCTGTCTCCACACTCACCAAGCATGTCTTGAGTATATACCAAATATTGTCTCCTTACAGGAAAGCATACTAGAGGACATGTTTAAGTCTCAAGTGAAAATGGCATAGTCATATCTTGATGTTAAAAAAAAAAAAAGTTTATGCCAAGTACGAATAGCATAAACTCTTACTGAGTAAGAATGGATCTGTAGGGGAGCACTGCTACGTTCATTATTTACTGGATCATTTTTGAGCATGAAAAGCTGTCTACTTAATCTGCATTCTCACTTATATATACCATGCTTTTTGATCTTTGCAGTTTGAATCACCACAAAGTAATCACTACTTATATTCACGAGGCTCATGCCACATTATATACGGTGAGCATATTTAAACATCATTTTCTGTAAACACATGCCTCCCTGGTGTCTGTCATTGGAGTCACTTAAATTGTTTTGTCTCCTACTATCATTGTCTGCCACTTATATAAAATTAAAAATCTCTTAGGCAAACAGAAGTTTGAAGAATGATTGTTGTGGTATAACCTGGCAGGTGGCTCAGCACCACACAGTTGTTCTCTCACTCACCCTTTCCCAGTGGGCCAGGGGAGAGAATTGGGAAAAAAACCAAAGTAGAAGTCGTGGGTTGAGATAAATCTATTTACTAAGATAGAGAAAAGCATAATAGTTATGACTATCTCTATATATATGTATTTATATAAATGTATACAAAAAGTGATACACAGGCAATTGCTCACCACCTCCCAACTGATCCTCAGCTAGCCACCTGAGCTGCAGAAGAGAAAAAGATGAACTCCCACTCCCCTTCAAAACTCCTTCTGCATGATGTCACATGGTATGGAATATCCCTTTGGCCAATTTAAGTCAGCTGTCCTAATTCTGTTCCTTCCCAGCTCCTTGGGCCCTTTGCCGAGAATGGCCTTGGCTCTGTACAGCACTGTGTAGCAGCAACTATGACCATCAGTGTGTTATCAGCATTGTTTGGTTTTAGGACAAAAAACATAGCATCATACCAGATAGTCTGACGAAAACAATTCTGTCCCAGCTGAAACTAAGACAACAGTTTACATAACCATCTTTATTAAATAGATGTACATGAAAGAGCAAAAACTTCTACAGCTTCCACAGAAAAGAAAATGCCAAGATCTGCACTAGCTCCAGATTTCAACAGGCTTGATGCCCCAGCTCTGCAGTGCTGGAGAGGAGACTGAGCATCAGCTGCCCTCCAGGAAGCCAAAGCAAGCACCATAACAGGAAGGTCGGTGGTTATCTTCTTCCCCTCAAGCCCTCTGACATAGCTGGAAGGTACATTTTTGGAGAGGGACTATAGAGATGACATATAAAAACAAGCTGAAATTGCACATTTCAAATTTGCAGCCTCCAGCTCTCACTTCTTATTGTAGACATAGGTGGCTCAGCCCTCCATCTGTTTCCTTCTTCAGGCTGCCACCAAGCTCCAGACCACCTCTCCTGCCTTCAGACATGCAAAAAGAGGCCATTCTCTGACCTTAATGAGGACAAACTTCACGTAATCCCCAGTGAATAATATTGTTAGTATGAAACAGGCTATTATTTGGCACATTTGGGAACACCACTTTTTTATTACCAAGTAACCAATTGGCTTTGTATGATTGTCTTTCCCTCCTCAGGGCTGGTTATGAGTTCTTTGCTTCCCAAAGATAAATCCTGACAATGACTTTTCCCTGCTCTCTGGAGGCTCAGAGCAGGCTATTACAGCCTATTGCTTTACACGTTCTTCAGAGTGAAAGCTGCGCATTAGGGATCAATAAAATAGATCACTCTTGCTTCAGGCCATTACACTTGCCTGCATTTATTCCTATAATAAGATGACACCGCATTCCTTAGTGTGAGTGTTTAAGAAACTTTCCCTGCAAGGAGATTACCCCATTACAGGTCCTGCTACAGACCACTTAGCAAGTTTTTGTTATCAGCTGTTTTAAGCAGCAAGACCTTTGCTATCAGGGACTGAACAGTGGCCAGTTTAGCTCTGTGGTGCATAAGCCCCTGTTTTTGCTGTACGTGCACTGAGCACTGTGCAGGTATCATGGGGACAAAAAAAAAAGTTTTCCACTAAGTAATTTTAAAAAAGAAATGATTTATCACAGATTAACATCAACTTCTCACTTTTGAATATTGATTTAGGTAAATAAATAAACAAATAATTAAAACTTGAGGAAGATGCCTCATCTTCCCAGTCCCCTTTCCCTTCAGTGCAGGAGGCTGGGGTCATGGCATTGTGCTTCCCACTCAGTAGCTGCAGTGTGGCTTCATTCTCCAGCTGCAGACCCCTTTGCAGCCAATCCTCCTGCTCAGCATCCTCCTTGCCCCTGCTCTCTGTGCCCCAGCCTTACTATACAAACACACAGCTCATCTCCCAATGCTTTGTAGTGACAGGGCAAGATGCCCAGCAGTGCTCCATGGTGTTGTGATGCCCCACAATCCCAGAAGAAATCTAGCCCTGGTACTGAACTGAGGGACAGCAGGACCTAGGTAGCAGATGCAAACCTGATACTGCACCATACTATCATCTCTGAGGGTGATCTCTGACAGTTCGTATGGTAAATCTTACTACTGCTGTCATTTTGCTTTTGTGAATTCACTCGGAGAGAGTTTGTCTCTGATTCTGTTTGCATTCTCTCTACCTTGAGTGATACAATCTACTGTAATAAAAATAGCACACCAAATATTAACTACATGAGCTGTTAAGCATTCCTTGGCTGGTGATAACTGTCTTCCATTACTTTTGTGTGAGTAGTAACATCAAGTAAGGGCATAAAAAAGAGAATTGTTTTTATTTATGTAGCATTAACTTTTTATGTATATTATACTATTGAGACTAATTATCATAGAATGGCTTAGGTTGGAGGGGATCTTAAGGATCATCTAGTCCCAACCCCCCCATCGTGGGCTGGTTGCCACCACTAGCTCAGGCTGCCCAGGGCCCCATCCAGCCTGGCCTTGAATCCCTCCTTCCATGGATGAGGCATCCACAGCTTCTCTGGGCAGCCTGTGATAGGGCCTCACCACTCTCTGAGTGAAAAAGTTCTTCCTAACATCCAACCTAAATCACCACTCTTTTAGTTTAAAACCATTCCGCCTTGTCCTATCACTATTAGACCATGTGAAAATTTGGTCTCCCTCCTGTTTATAACTTCTGTTCAAGTACTGGAAGGCCACATTAGGTCTCCTCAGAGCCTTCTCTTCTCCAAGCTAAACAAACCCAGCCCCCTCAGCCTTCCTTCATAGGAGAGGTGCTCCAGTCCTTTAATTATCTTTGTGACCCTCCTCTAGATCTACTCCAACAGCTCCACATTCTACTTTGTGCTGGGGGCCCCGGGTCTGGACACAGTAAATCTAGGTGGGGCCACACAAAGGCAGAGTAGAGGGGGACAATCACCTCCCTCTCTCTGCTGGTCACCCCTCTTGAGGCAGCCCAGGATACTATCGGCCTTCCAGGCTGCAAGAGCACACTGCTAGCTCATGTCCAGCTTTTCATCCATCAAGATCCCCCAAGTCCTTCTCCACAGGGTTTCTCTCAATGAGTTCTCCCAGATGTCTGTACACATATCTGGGATTGCCTCAGCTAAAGTCTAACACCTTCCCTATGGCTTTGTTGAATCTCATTAGGTCAATGTGGGCCCATGTTTCAAGCTTGTCCAAGTCCCTCTGGATGGCATGCCTTCCTTCTGTTGTGTCAACTGTACCACTCAGCTTGGTGTCATCAGCAAACTTGCTAAGGGTACACTCATTCCCATGGCCATTGCCATTGATAAAGATTTTGAAGAGCACCGGTCCCAAGATGGACCCATGGGGGATACCACTTGTGACCAACCTCCACCTGAACATAGAGTCCTTGACAACAACCTTCTGGTTATGACCATCCAACCAATTCTTCATCCACCAAACAGTCCACCCTTCAAATTCATCTCTCTCCAATTTAGACATAATTCCTACTTTATATTATGGAAAGGAGACAAAACAAGATGGCAAAACAAAACAAAAAAAAGATTTGAAGGATTTTTCTGTGCAATGTTTTTTCTTTACAATGTAGTGAGCAATACAGCAGGACATTGCTATCCATTCCTTCTTCACACAAAATGCACTTTCCCATTATTAATATTGTTGGTTTTCTAAAACACAGATCATTCTGTTGTCTGGATTCTCAGAGCCATGGTACTTTTCCCTCCTTCATTTCATCTCTTTCTCCTTTATACAGCTGAGGTTTCAGGAAAAAAAAAAATCAGCCCCAGACCTAAGCTGCTGACCTTACTCTCATTTGTGCCTTTTTTCTATTCTGGGTGTCTTCGCCAGCTTTCTTCATCTTCCATTTCCACCTCCATTCTCATCTCATCCCCCTTCCGATATCCTTTTTTCTGTGGGGTCCTAATTGGCTTTGTGTTATTTTCTTATATATATTTTTTTTTCGGTTTCCAGTCTCTCTGCTCATTCTCATTCTCTGTGCCCTTCTTCCCTCTTTCCCTTTATCTTCTCCTTGTTCTTCTAAAATTTCTTCATTTCTCTCCCCTACTTTTGGGTGCTTTATCCTGTTGTCTTTCTCCCTCAACTGCCAGTTGGGCTCCACTGTCTGCACCACCTCCTCCTTCTCCTTCTACCTTTCACACATCTCTTGCTCTCCATCATTTCTTCCACATATTCCCTCTACCCACTTTTTCCCAAATCCCATCTAGCTCATGCCCAGCAGTGGTGCAGGGTTCTGTTGCTCCATTCCTGCTCAGCCAAGGAGCAGGGGCAAATCTAACAACCACAGTGAGAAAACCCCATTGTGTGGGAGCTGAAATTTGGGCACACAGCCACATCAGTGCTCAGCTGAAAGGAAGGCTTGGCCACCAAAATGAGTTGGAGTTGTGCCAGTGGGGGACAGCAGTATCTCATTACCAATGCTCCAAGCCAGGCCCCCTGACAGTGTAGCTGGAGCACTGATAGCTTTTTAGAGACTTCACATCAACTGGGGCTGCATCAGGCCATTTTGTGCTTCACTGAATTTTACATCAATCTCTCTCACTTCTGCAATGCCTTCAATGCATGAAGCAGAGTGAAATCATTAGCACATGATGGCTTTCAGGCTTCTTTGCTGTTTCCTGGCTCAGGTTTGCCTTTTGGCAAAGGGCCAAGATTATTACTGCACTGCTTAAATGTTCCAAAAAAGACTATGCTGCATATAATAGTAATAATGGTCGTTTCATAAAAAATCATAGTTAAAGGTATTAATTTTGACTGATTACACAAATAGGGAAACTAAAGCAAAGAAGTCACAAAACTTGTCAAAGCCTCACAACTTCTCTGATCTGAAAAACCATTTTGAAGCTCTGGTTCCCATTGCTGTGGTCACCATTCGAGTGAGCTGTGCAACTTTGGACAATACATGTTTACCTTGATTGTATTGCCCTTTGTGAATTATATAAAGATCATTATTTTATGCCTATTCTACAGCAAATATCTCAGTGAAACAAATTTATTCAAGGTTTAGTCACGCCTCAGAAGACTTAGATGTAACAGACCAGTACTGTTCCTCTCAACTGGAACATTATGCTTCAGTAGAAATACCATAGTCTCCGTAATGGACATCTCTCTTATTGACTGTTTAATAATGAGGCCGGGATTTCACACCATAGTAGATGCTGTTGCTTTAAAATGCTAGTTCCTCCCAGATGTTGATTCCCCACCTAAGGTACTTTAATACATGTTTTATTACAGAAAGATCAACAGTTTATGATACCATCTTTGTTGGGCAATAGTTTGGAGGAATATTTTGTAAAAATGTTGCTTCTCTCTACAAAAAATATAAAAATGCCAACACCTAACTTTAATTTTTGATTTCTTCTAAAAGGTACTCAGGTATTTAAAATCAATGGAAATTTAGCCCAAAGGAAGGCAAGTGTAAGAGCAGAACATACAAAATTCTTCCCATTAGGACATTGCAAAATGGCAATGAAAATCTCTCAATGTATAACATAGGGCCTGACTTTACAGTCTTTTTGTATCAGTCACAAGTATAAACAAAGAGAAAATAACTAGGCCGCGTATATCAGAAAAACAAGCATTAATGATCAGGAGCAAGTTTGGGAAACTTTAGCATGCATTCTCTATACCATGTTAATTTTAACAGACTTAAATTCATCTTAAAAACTTCATGTATAAGGAGGCTACAAAGTGAACAAATAGAAATGGTACCTTTTTTGTCTCTGTTAGAAACTGCCAGTGGTGCAAATGAGCCTGTTAGAAAGAAAGGATTAGCATTTGAATGATGAAATAGACTTCCACATTACCTTTGAGGCCTGGGACAAGAATCTGAACAGAGCAGGACTCCTCTGCAATATGTTGAGGATATCCAGACCTTAGCAGTGACAGGAAGGCAAGGCTAATTAGAGTCACCAAGAAAACCAGATCTCTCTTCATAATGAGCACTTACAGGTCACTGACTCCTAAACAAAAGAATGAATAAACAGTTATAAGAATTCCACAGACTTTCGACAGTTTCTGAACATATGCAGCATCCTCCTATGAATACAATATATTTTTGTATGCTATAACCCACGCAGTATGAGAAGGATGTGTCAGGTCCTCCAAGCAGGTTGTATGTAACACAGGCATATGTGAAATATGTAGCATCATATTCAGCAGTTTGTTTTTGTGCTAGAGCGGGTAAGATAAAGCTCAGGATGAATTTAGTCAAGAAAGGGATTAAGTCAATGACAGGCAACTCTGCGTTCACTATTTCTCACTGTAGGCAGGGAAAGGTCAAAGGAGAAAAATCTAGTACGTGGGCTTGCACTGAAAAATGTCAGCACTTAGCTGCCACTCAGGAGTGTATACTGCTCTTAAGAGGCAATTCAGTAGGTGATGAGACCAACCTGAAGGCCTGAAATTTCACATCCCATCTGCCCAAGCACCGAGATTGTGCCCAGTAAACTGTCTGACACAATAGCCCTCACATAACTCAGTGAGAGTGGGACAGAAATGGTATTTCGATATATCATGCAGTGAAGTTACATCAGAGCCTTCAATAAATCCCGAAAAGATTCCCATCTGAAACATGCCCTCACCTAAGCTTACATGTGAAATGGCTTGCCTGGTATCAGGCTGTGAAGAGGTCTCTTCAAAACAACAGTATAGAAATGGAATTTGTGTGGAAAAAAACATCAAAAGCTGATATTTAGGAGGTCTATAGAAATACTCTTTGACAAAAGTGTTATTTATGCACTTCTGGCATGTTTTTCCGGTCTTCCTTTCACTAAGGCTTTCTACTACACAAACAAGCTGAAAGTCATATCAGGGTTTCAGGGGAAAGCATCCAGATATCACTTTTTATAGCCCTGATACAGCTGTGTGCGTTTTACACCTAGAACAGGAAGACTGGCCTATATTACCCTCTACTCTCTCATTTTCTTCAGAAATAAGCGTGGTAGAGTTGTGCACAGGTGCAGGGCCAGCACGCGGGTCTGCGTGTCCCAACATTATAGGGTCTAAAAGGGTGGATCGGTTATTCTGGGGATAGTCTGAAAGAATAAGTGCTCTCCAATGGGGACAGAATGGTAAGGAGATCCAGGGTGAGAATGAGCTGGTTAAGCAGATACCAACTAAGACATGGAGTGAGAGGAAAGCAAGCTTCCCTCTCCGTGCAGCTTTATGGGTTAGCTTTCCTTTTCCAGTAACTCCCCAGCTTTCCTTAAAGAGCTAGGTGCAAGAGGAGCATGCCTGAAAAAGATATGGTGTATGCTTGGACCTGGGAATTGCTCATAGAATCATTAACATTGGAAAAGACCACTAAGATCTAGTCCAACCATCAACCCATCACCATCATGCCCACTAAGCCATGGCTCTCAGTGCCACATCTCCATGGTTCTTAAACACCTCCAGGGACAGTGACTCCACCACCTCCCTAAGCAGCCTGTTCCCATACATTACCACTCTTTCTGAGAAAAAAAAAAAATTCCTTATTTCCAGTATTCCACCCTAAATTAAGCCAGAAAAGAGATACCAACCCTATCCCCCATCTGAACAGTTGCAGATATAGTTATCACTTCCCTAGCTCTAAACTCACATTCATGATAAGATTGCCACATAGCAGAACCTTATTTTCCTCATAATGAAAAACTTAAAATACTGCATAGGGTTAGCTAATCCTATATATTTCTCAAGAAAAGGAAAGATGTTAATGTTGGCATTTTCACATGGATCAAGAGATTGAAAAAAAAAAAAAAAAAAAGATTCCACTAAGCTGTAGTGTAACAGTTTTATTTTTAAGGTCCCTTTCTCAATTTTGCATTTGCTTTAATCCAGCAGACTGCAATACAGGCAATCTTACTAGAGATACATGTCCACAACATGCTGCTCAGATTGCCAAGTACTAATGTCATTTACAAAAGTCTCCTCTCGTAGCTTAAGGTGCTGATTCTGGAGGAACAACACTCACACAAATGCAGATGTTTATGATATTTTTTCCTTTCAAGAGTGTTCAGCTTACAAAATTTTGCTTATGCTGCCGTAACTAGGATGACTGCAGCTCATGCATACATGTCTGAATCAGCGTTAAAATACCTAGCTTAGGTATTGCTGGGAGCACACAAACCCACTGAAGTACTAATCTCAGCAGGGGCTGCTTGAATATTTAGGCCACAATAAGTTTTGTCACAACCGCAGCAACATCACTGAGAGGTTCTCCAGAGAGCAGGCAAAACTGAATTTTTCTGCCCCATGGATGAGGAAGCAGGGATGGAAGAGAAAGTGTATCATAAAGGTGGACCTGAGAACAGGAATAGCAGAAGGTGGGAAAATGTAGCAAAAGTAATGGAAACTTGGATATTGGATGGAAAGCTTGTACTGCCCTAGAGAAGCAACAACGAGCAGAGTTCCCCTGGGCTCTGACAGATAAAATCAGCAGGAAAACATTTGCTGTGCTGCTGTTCTCAGCTGCCTCAGACTGCCGCCAGCTTTGCCCATGCATAGAGCCAGCCCTGGCTGTCAGAAGCCAGGTCAGACCTGGCTTATAGCACATCAGATCGCTATGATAGCAATCTTTTCCCAGCTGCCTAAATTGTTTCACATACATTAATCTGGAATCCAACCCATTTTCCCTAGAGGAAATTTCTAGCCACAGAGTAGAAGGCACTACATCCTGGTGAACTTGGCATCCCAGAAGAGCTCTTAGTATCCACAGTGGATGGTCTTGCTTTTTTTGACAAGTCTGTGATCTCAGTCACAACAGACAGCAAGTGAAAGAGGGAGTAATAAAGCATAGTGAGGTGAGGCAAGGCAAATTAAGTTGGAAAGGATCTTCAGAGATCATCGATTTCAATTGCCTGACCATAGCAGCACTAACCAGAAGTTAAAGCCCTCTATTATTGAGGGCCTTGTCCAAACGCTGCTTGAACACTGACAGGCATGGGGCAGAAGGACACAGCAGAGGCTTATGCCTGGAAATCTCCTTCCAGCACCTGAACACAGGTGTTTAACTATCAGCAACAGCATCACTGAGAGATGGGTAATGGGACCGTCCTGGGTGGTAACTGCAGGAAGAGAGGAAATGGTTCCTGCCTAAGTCCACAGCTACAGCTTCACAGCCCAGGGATTGGAAGGGAACTCAAAAGATCACCGACTCCAACCCCCCGATGCTCCATACAACAGGCCACACAGACAAGCATTCATATGGGTCTTGAATATCTCCATAGAGGGAGACTCCACAACCTTTCTGGGCAACCTGTTCCAGTGCTCCATCACCCTTACTGTAAAGAAGTTCTTCCGCATGTTTGTACAGAACTTCCTCTGTTCAAGTTCTAGGTCATTGCTCCTTGTTCCATCACAACACACCACCAAGAAGAGCCTGGCCTCATCCGTTTGCCTCCCACCTCCCTTTAGATATTCATAAACATTTATTGGATCCCCTCTCAGTCTTCTTTCCCCCAGGCTGAAAACACCCAGGTTACTCAGCCTTTCCTCATATTAGAGATGCTCCAGGCCTTTTATCATTTTTGTGGACCACCAGTGGACTCCTCTTAGGAGATCGCTGTCTTTTTTGAACTGGGGAGCCCAGAACTGGACACAGTAGTCAAAATGTGGCCTCACCAGGGCAGAGTAAAGGAGGAGGATCACCTCCCTCGACCTTCTGGCCATGCTCTTTTTCATGCCCCCCCCCCCCAGTGCATCCAGAAGAAGATCAGAGAAAGGCTTGCAAACCAAGTAGTTCAGATACTCAGTGGAAAGCCTGTAAATCCAGGCAGTTTCAGCATGAACATCCAGCATCCTGGTGATAAAGATTCTCAGTGATGAACTGGAGAGGGAAATGAAAAGCCTGAGACAGAAGAAATTGAAATGAGGAGGGTGCTCCAGTCTCTGAATATAAAGGCAGCACTACCTCTGCTGGTTTCATTTTACAGGGCTTTTGACATATCTAGACTTCAAATGAAAGATCAAAGTCTGGGGATATGTTAAATATTCAGCTGCCTTTGCAAACTCCCATGCAGCTCAGGCATAGGACAGGCTCTGTCAGGGCTGCGTGGTGGCTCTGCTCAGCAGCCAGAAATGAAGGATTCTCTCACCATGTGAAACATCCCATTCACCACTGCTTGCTGCTGCACAGCTTACAGGACCCAGGGATGCAGCCTGTGCTGCCTCATGACAGCTTGCCTAGCACAGAAATTGGGCTGTCACACTGTGACCTTAGGGGAATCATAGTGAAGAGCAGAGCTCCATGGTTTCAGGCAGGTCACAACACCCAGGCCCCTTGTGAATGCTTGGGAAATTACCTCAGTGTGAGAAGAGCCAGCAACAGAGGAAATCTCTGAAGAGGTTGCAGCTAAAACTATAAAGCTTGCTGCTGCAGTAAAGGGACAAATTAATCGTAGAAATCAGACCAGAAACACTGTGGAAATCACTTTCTCCACCTTTTCCTGTTAGAAAATAAACCACCTCTTCTGCAGCTCAAATGGCGTTATGTGATTGAAACAAGACTTTGATCTCCACGTATGTACTACAGACGTACCTTTCATTTTAAAACCCTGGAAAGTTCCTTGCCTTTCTGACCTATCTTCAAGGCCTTTCACATCCAGATTCACAAAGGCATGTAGAAAACTAAATTCCACTGAAAGCAGTCCTCAGAAAAGGATGCCAGTGTGTCTTCCAAAACCTGTCTTAGACCTTGGTTTGGAGGTAACTTCAGCATTAAAATAACCAATACCAGGGAGAAGCCTACAGATGTTCAGCACTTGCAGAAGTATAAATACTTTTGCACTCTCTATGCAAGGGGTTATGAGTCAAATTTGTTGTACCTATAATGGCCCATACACCAGAGAAGGTTGAAAGCTTTGAAATAAATGAAAGGGGGAGGAAGACAGAATTTGCATGGCTTTCCCTTAAAAACAAGCAAACAACAACAAAAAAGCAAACCATCTCTAAGCATAGTAATTTCAAAACAACTGTTGAGCTCTGTCAGCTTTAGGTAGTGTGCCTGCGCTGCTGAGAGATGAGGTTTGTGAACCCAGGTTTCAAGTGACAAACCCCAGCAAAGTGACAGGGAAGTCCAGGGGCAGAGCACACCCCAGGCTGGCTGGGAACAGCTTGGAGCAGCCAGGCCAGCTGGCACCAGTCACTCCTGAAGCACCCTGCTGCAGGTGGAAAGCCTGGAGCCCACTTCCAGCCAGCTAATGGCTCAAATACAGGGACGCTGCAAGTGCCAGCAGCTGCTCAACAAGGGCCTGTGGCTTACTGAACTCGGTTCTTTTGTACCTAAAAGCAACAACACGGGTAATCTGCCTAGCTGAATACAAATCACTGGAAAATGTAGAAGAAAAATGACGTTCGCTGGCATTAATGTCTAGCCAGTCAATAACCAAAGAAACAACAGCCCTCTGTAATCCTACATGATTCTTCTTCAAGGTTACAATTCTAACTCCTCTTTGAGATGTTCTTATTTTACTGACTTATTTTCACTCTTGGGTTATAAAAAAAATAAAATTAAAGATTTGTAATCGTACTCCATTCTCAGTACTATCAAAATTCTTAGAATTATCTGTATTTTGACCTGCCTGTATTCCTGGTACAGACAGACATGCAGATCCGCAGAGGCAGTCCATGGCTGGAAGCAGAACAGCGCATCTGGAGGATGATTTCCCCAAGAAGGTTTGAGTCAGCACTACAAATACATCAGCACCTTTCTACAGTTTTCACTCCCCTGACTTCTCAGGTCCTCATCACTGGCATTCCAGCACCTCCCAGGACTATCCGGCAGCTCGTGCATCCTCAAACACCCAAACAGGTTCCAAGCCCAACGGATGCAACTCATGCCCACAAAGTGATGCCATTGAAATGCCAGGCTGTGACACAGACCTCACGCTGTTTCAAACACTTTAAACAAATAAAAGCCAGAATACAGAGTTAGAAGGGTCTAACCAGGGCCCAGCACAGACAAGGGATAAGTTTTTGGGATAAGCAGTGCCAAGGGCCTATGGATCATTCCCTGGAAGTCTTTCATACTGGAGATGAAACCTCTGCCACTGACCTTTCCTTTGCCCACTACAGCATTGCTGATAATCCTAACCTACAGATGTCTTGTGTCGCTCTGTTTTACCTTATCTAAGCATTCTCTCATTTGTCCTCACAGCTCTCCCATGCATTACCTTGGGTAATCGAGAGTTCTCAATTTCGGCAAAATATAAAATCAGAATCAACAATAAAGCTGTGGAAACAATAGGTGATCATTTTAGCATTTCATTTTAATGCATTGCAATGTTGCAGAACTGTTGATTTAAAGGTTAAAGCAACAAGCTTGAAAGAGAAAAAAAGAATACCGAAACGTTAATGCTGTTGGAATTGTAAAAACAGGAATTGTAACTGCTGTGGTTACAAAATCCCCGTGAAACCTATGGTGCATGGAGAGGCATAAAGCCACAACATAAAGCGTTTCAGGTCCTGATGATGCTGAAGAACAGTGAGGTTTGCTGCAGAGGACAAAAGAGTGAGTCTGAGCTGATGAGAAGCTAACGTTAACTAAAAGCCTAGCTGATGGGAAGTCATTGGTTACTCCCCAAAGTGCATTTAATTCTGGCTCAATAGAGCCATTTCCTCAGCCAATGTTTGTGAGGAGTGAGGGACTATTAGCTCTGACTGTACCATGTAGGTGCCCTTGTCACAGGTAGGAATAGTTGCTTCACTTTTCATTGAGAATAATGTTTTTAAAAATTGTGAGACAGATTTCTTCCTGATGCAGTTCTGCTGAAGTCAATGAATTTATGGCAGAGTTAACGTACCATCATCTGTGCTGAAAATATAAAATCAGGGCTTCAGCGAGGCTGAGAGAAAGACGGGGGCCAGAAGGAGGCAAGTACGTTTTCGTAACATACGGCCAGAGGGAGATGGGACCCTCCTGATTTCTTGCACTGAGTGCTAAACGTCTCACAATGGTTCTGTGTGGTGTTTTTAGATGGCAGAACGACATTCACAGAGAATCTCAGCTTTGTGTTGAACAGAAGAAAACAAGAAACAAGATTTCTCCCACGTGGTTTTAATTAAAGCCTCCATTAACTGACAATCTCTCTGCCATAGCCTTGTTTGCAGCAGAAATAGTGATTTGCAGAAATAGTTTGTGATTTTCAGTGATGTACTTGAAATGTGTCAGAAACACTGAAAATTTGATCTAACCGCCCCCACATCCAAAATAGAGGGTTCACCTGAGGAAAAAAACTTATTTGAGGGTGAAAGAGCACTGGAGCAAGCTACTTGGAGAGCTGGTGGAGTCTCCTTCCCTGGAGATATTCAGGACCCATCTGGACACTTTCCTGTGTGACCTGCTATAGCAAACCTGCTTTAGCAGGGGGTTGGATCCAGTGATATCCAGAGGTCCCTTCCAAAACCTTTGATTCTGCAATTCTCTGAAATACAGTTGTCAGTACTTTTAAAATCCATGTCTAAACTGTCTCAGCTCAGTCTTGATGCAGCGCCCCACACATTTCTGTAAAACACCAAAGAGTCACCAAGAATCAGCGAATATCTGGAGAATGCTGTGGGAAACATTTCCCTACATAAATGAATACATATTGTTTACATACGCATTTTTCATCTCATTTCTGAAGCTTCAGGGCACTACTTTTCAACCCTCCGCATCCACATAAGCTTAAAACTGTCTGAACAAGTTGGCATATTTGTGCAGTATCTGAGTTTAAATGCCTATTCAATCAACTTATGCTTTCCAACATGTTCTCGGCCTCCAGACACCTAGTTTTCCAGGAGGGCCTGACAGTTGTCTTCTTGAGAACACTGAAGAGATTCACAAGGCAAACTTAATCTGGGGATCATGGTCCCAGTTCCCCAGATAAACTCTGAGGTGCAGAGATCAGGCAGAAAGGCCCCTCCATCATCCCAACACATCCACAGTAGTGTGTGCCTTCTCCACAACAGAAATACCACTCAAGTATTGATCCACGAGGTGAGAAATACCAGTTCTGGAACAGCCTTAACTGAAAAGGATGTGAGCCCACAGCTCCTCAGGAGAGGAACTGCTCCCAGGAGATGGATGCTATATGTGAATATAGCATAAGCTCAGGCACAACAGATTGAAAGATGGGAAGCAAGAGAAGAAGCATGGTGAAGAAGCCAAATCAAGCCTAGCAATAGGACAGTGGGGAGAAAAAAAAAAAAAAAAAAAAAAGCAAAATCAGTGCTTTCTCTTATTTCTCAAAATTTACCCATGAGTTAACTCAGGGTAAAACAGAAGGCACCACTCCAGAGCACACGTGGATGTGAGAAAGGTTTGCTTTCAGTTGCTCCAGCATCCTATTCCTCATTGAGAAGAAAGAACACAGCAGGGGAAAACAGCTTTTGCCTCCATTTTCTCATGTATTTGAAATTGCATCAGCTGAATTTAGATGAGGTTCTAGGAATAAAAGAAAGCTACTTGACTGCTGCTCCATCTTTCTGAACGCAGCATGTACAGCACCTCAGAAAAGTGAGCTAGGAGATAGAACACAGCTGGCATTAAGGGATGCCTATTTATCAGGACCATTTTGCTACCAGATCTCAACCTAGCAGAAGTTACAGGCAGAGCCTTGGGTGGGATTCAGTCATTCCGGCTGAGTTTCTGAGTCTGAGAAAAATCACCCTGAGCTCCCTGTATAATTGAGTCAGGGAAAGGCACCTTTCTGTGACAATTAATTTCACCCTAAAACAGATCAGATAATTGGCTCTCTAGAGGTGCGTATTCATCTCCCAGCATTGTAGACACATGAAGCTGGGTGAGGGAAGCCCCCCCATCACTACTGACTAACTCTATCTATGTGAGGGCTAACAGCAGCCTGACTCCCCTGCTGCAGGTACACACCACCCTCTCCTTCTTCATGCTGTCACCAGTCGCTATCTGATCCCATATTGAGCTAGCACGGGTACCTAAGGCAGGCAGAAAACCATTCCTCTTTTTGCAGTGTTATTTTTCAGTTGATTTAGTTGGTTGGCTCTTGGAAAGGGAGAAATGGCCATCCATTCCTGTGAAAAAATGTTGCCAGCCCTTGGCAGGAGCCATGATAGCCTTCAGTGTGTTATAAAACTGTGCCTTCACATGCCAGAGGAATACGGAAAACAAAAAGACACATAAGTGAAAGAAATAATGGGACTAAATTCACAAAAATGTGGGGAAAAAAAGAGTGGGTACCTAATTAAAGAGTGGGATTTAAAAGTAGGAAAGATATGGCAAAATACCAGGCTGCAGTGGAAAATAATATCCAGCAAAAGATATGGATCATATGAGATACAGCAAGATGAGACATTTTGCAATAGCATTCAAGCCAGAGTCATGGAAATGATCCAAGAATATTATCCTCAAATGACAAGAACATGCTTCTCGGAATGATATCCTCAATATAACAAATCACCATGGTACAAAATCTTGCATTTGAACTGGGGCAGCAGCATCAATGCAATTTCAACAAAAGATTGTTTTCATTCTCAAACTGAGAATCTAAGGGAATCAAATAACATTTGACATGTGAACCTATGCTGATACTTTCATAATCAGGTCCCAGATGCCTGGGAAAGGTGGGAAATAAATTATACTGGTGATACAAGCACTAAAAACACCTTCAGCAAAATGGCCAAGTCTCTACATAGGAGAAAAAGCATCATGGGAAAAAGCAAGCCTCACAGGGAATACAGCCAACTATCTTTACTGGATAAGTAAACAGACAAGGGTAAATTTAATAGCAATAGTGCTGTTCAATAGGTTTTCACTCTTAATAGTTCTGAAACACATTTTCAAGCGCAGGTACAGGAAAGAAAACAAAAGAAAGGGAAACCTATCAAAACAGCTCCCCAGATTAAGAAAAAAAGTGATTTGTGTACAGAAATAATTGTAGAAGCAAAACATAGTAGGGAAGAAAGATGTGCGAATCTGATGTGCCCTCGTAAAAGCATATGCTAAATCATGCTGTTCCTGCAGATGACTACACACCAATAAAGTTCTCAGAAGATAAAAAGTATTCTTACACTACGATGCTACAGTAGACTTTGGCCAATCAGTCTACATCTTTACCAACAGACATGATCCTACTTAGATGATATGTCAAATGGAAGCCAGCTGAAAGATCTTCAGGGGTAAACAATTCCCAGTGCAGCTCTTATACCACAGCAATTGCACTTAGAGCCCTCTGCCACGTACCAGTCTACAAAGATTTAAGGAATTAGAATACAAGTGATTGCATTCAGACTAGAGGTGCTTTTGACAATCTGGACTCATTTTGAAATAGAAATAGGAATTCAGAAAGATATAGATAGAACATGTAGAAAAAAATTGCAAACAAGACCATTTAAATTGAAGGTGTTTCTTCCCTTACCCATATGCCAGGATGTGTCTTCTGCCAAGAGATTCCTGACAATGACAACTCCCTTTGGGAACTTTTTATTAAATTCCTTTCATCTAACCAACTGCCCTGAGAGATTCTTCTCTACTAATAAGTATGTTTCTAAGGAAGAATATAACAACTCATGTTAAGTGATAACTACTAGCATTTCCACCTGCTTTGGAGCTCAGCAAATTCTCTAACAATAGCCGTAGATGTATCTTCACACAGCCAGAACATGGCCAGAGGCCATTCGTGCACACATTAAGAAAGTGCACATCAGTTGTGATCACCTGAACCTGCAGATACCTCCTTTGTGTACGTGTTCAGCATTTATAGGGCATTTACAACAGCAGAAACTAATGCCACAGCTCTGATTATGCAGCTACCAGCAAAAGAAAAGGCTTCAGAGCAGGTGTTAAAGACAGTGCTAACCTTGTTCTGGCTGAAATTCCAACATCGCCAGTTGACATAAGCAAAGGAAGGATGAAAAATGACAAAGGAAAAAAAAAAGAGAGAGACTTGCCACAAAGTTATTCAGTGCTGCCAAACAGAGATGAAGAATCAACTCGGAACATATCAAACTCTCCGTATCCAATGCTGCAATGGTGACATTTGGCATCACCATTCCTAAAAATCAAGGAACAACGTGACGCAATCACATGTAAACTCAGTCTAAATGCCAAACATGTTTAAATAGAGTTGCTTAGAAGACAGAGTAAAGAAAATTACTACCAGACCCATTAACAAAGCTTCTGACAGACCTGAGCATCAAGTGCCAACAGATTCACTCAGCAGGCCAGGGTGCACACATGTTGGGGCCGAGATAGCAACTTCAATGCTTGTACACCACAGCGATCCTTGCACAAACTTGACATGTGACATCCACAAACTATAGTTGGGATTTGCAAGGTATGGAATGCCCAGCTGCTCTCTTTTCAGGTGAAAGGTTTTGAACTGAGCAGTAAAACCTCCTTAACATTTATAGTACATTGTTGAAAGAGTGTTCTCTAAGATCCCATTACATCCGTTGCACTGCAGAAGTAGCAGCAGGCACAGTCCGCACGAAAATCAATGGTATTTAGAGCACTTCTGGAACACAACCCATTTACTTATCTTCACAAAGCTTGTGAAGATATTATGGTTGTATCTACATTTGTCTCTCACATTTAAAACTTAGATAGTCCAACCTGAATAATTCTGGAGACATGCACTTAAGACTCAAAGATATTTGGAAGATGGTGAGAAAAAGCACATTCTACCTAAGAATGTCACAAAGACTTCTTTAGACAAATCAGGTTCCTCTCCATTATATGTCAGTAAAACAAGCAAAGATACCTGGGAATGCCCTGTGAAGATATCTGCCTTGTCCTTTCAAAGACTGCCCTTGAAAATAAAAATAATAATAAAGTGCCAACTCACTTTCTCTCAATTTGTTTTGAATTGTGAGTTCATTGCACAACTCCACAGAAATGTTGCAAATGCATCTGTGTACGCTGCTGAGTGCACACACACACAGCGCTTCTCTTGTTCTACATTTCTCCTGCCCCCAGTACGTTTTCGTAATATTTCTTGCCCAAAATTCCACTAACCTGTCAGCCATCAGGGATCCACCTTCTTGTTAACACCCTTCTGAGGAGACACCTCAGTGAGAGACATTCTTCTGTGCAGAAAGACTTTTTTTTTCTGCTTCCTATGCTAAGCCTTTATTATAGTCTTGTCCCGTGTTTCATTTTGACTGGTCATAACTACCATGCCATCTAATACTGCCACTTACTTCATATATACATATTTAATATATTTATTTTGTGTATATATAATGAAGACCTTTGTTTTAAATCCCAAGCAAGAGGTGATATCATATAAATCCTTCTCTGATGACAAAGTCTTACCTACATTAAAATGTCCTTAGAAATGACTGATTTATGAACCCTTGTCTTGTAAAAGAAAGATTCATGTAGAGAGACAAGCACTACTTCAGACACGTTTTCTTGTTCAGCCTTTGCTATTTGGACACTACCAAAATGTCCCCAGCATTCAAATCAGATGGAGATGAAATCAGCTTGTGATTTGTGGTGTCTTAGAGGCCCTACTTCTAAGGGGTCTGCTAAGGACACTTATATGCACAACTTTTATGAACAAGTTTCAGCATCTGCTAAATTCTCCACCCCTGTCACAGGAGAATTTGAAGGGATCCACAAGTAAGCCTGAAAAATCACTGAACAAGTTAAACTGAAAATCTGAGAGAGATATCTGCATGATTTCTTATTTGTGCTCATTCCACAATTACTGTATCATACTAACAGCATCAAGTCATAGAGAGCCATAGAATCACAGAATCACCTTGGTTGGAAAAAGCCTTCAAAATCATCAAGTTCAACCATCAGTCTGACCTACTGAGTCCTGTCACTCAGCTATGTCCCTTAGTGCCACATCTACACTTCCCAAATATCTCCAAGGATGGGGACTCCACCACTGCCCTGGACAGCACCTTCCAGTGCTTGATCACACCTTCTATGAAGAAATTCTTCCTAAGGTCCAACCTAAACCTCTCCTGAAGCAACCTGACACTTTGCTCACATCCACACTTAAAACCAGACAAATAAAGATGGGTACCTGGAACCTAAGCACAACTGTAGACACAGCTTCATTCCTAATGGTCCTCCACCCAAAAACAGGCAGAGCTGAAGCAGATATTCTTTCCACTCTCCATCTCTTTCTCCCATTCTTCACCCTAGAAGTCCCAGATGAGACCTGATCAAGTCAACACTGGCAATGCTACCACTGAATCTGCATCTCTGGCTAAGTCCAGACAAGTCATCTCAAACGTCCTCCAAACTGAGCCAGCAATGAAAAACTCAAGCAGCTGCAATCCTACAGACGTCTTATGCTCATAAAGGCAAATCACGCAGACCACGATTTGCTTGAGATGGCATTCAGGTGGATGAGACAAGACCGATGCTTTCTAAAACATCAGGCTCCTATTAAGTTGTTTTCCTCTCAATTTTTTAACAGTTTACCTACCTCACAAAATCCAGTCATACCACCTAATTGCAGTGTTCAGTTCCAAGTATGTAAAGTGGAATGTTTTTAGTGCAAAAATTGGCAAAGTCTTGGAAATATTTTTAAACATTCTCGCCCTTGTATGGGCTTTTGTGTGGTTAAAAACAACAGAAAGTTTTTAAGCCTTTCACTGACACATCTAACCGTCTTGAACAGTCACACTTCCAAGGTCCACAACAAACAGGGTGCTATGGAGCTCACACACAGCTAGAAGAAAGCATTCAAATTTTAAACTAGCCATTACCTACTAGTAATCAGAGGGGCTTTTCCTGCATTTCATTCCCTATGATACCAGCCTGTGCCCCTTTCACTGCACTACATTTAGCAGAATACAGCACAGTGCTCCTTGCACCAAGGGACATCACAACAGTGAGTCCCTGTGCATGGGGCCTATGGGAAGCATGGTTCAACCATAAAGCCCAGCCAGTAGTGAAACGCAATGCAAAGCACTACAGCTCCCAGGAGACACTGTGAGTATATTTTTGGCTAAACCCTTCTGGTTTTCAGCCAAAATACTTTGACAGAAGAACTACTCTGAAAAATTGACACTCCTCTTAAAAAAGCTGCTTTGTCAAAAACCTTCCCACTTCAAAATGATTCTGGTTCAAGTTTTGGGCAGCCCTGAAGCTGACTAAATGGAGCTTTTGAAATAGTGAAAAATCACTCAAAAGTAATCAGAAAAATAGCCCTCAACATGACGTACAATCTACAAACTACACCATGCAATTCCCTGCTGGCTGCAGGACTACGCCATATTTAAAATGCCTTCTAGACTATGAATTTAAGTTAAATATTCTCTCTACTTATCCCAGTTTGCACATCCCATGACTGAAAAGCAGGGATGTGGCCCTCTGGTTACTGACTATTGCTTACTCTCACAGTCAAGCTCATTTAGACCAAAATTTTGTATCTTTGCACATTCTTAATTTTCATTTAGGATTCTTTTATACTACTGTCACCAACTTGATTTGGCTTTAACTGTATTAACTCTTAATCACAGCGGTGTAGTCCTTACTGAATCCACTGTCATCTGCCTCACTTCAGCAATGTCGGTCTTTATTCCTTGCCTTGCAGATGTATTAAAAGTTCACTTTTTTAAAGTGGAAAATAGCCAGCTCCTGAGAAGTAAAACTACAAGGATGGTAAAAAGTACTGAGTATTTCCAAAAGTTAAACTGAGATATCAATTATCTGTTATCAGATATGATAATAACCCCTTAATAAACTGCAATCAGTTTCAATTACATGAAAAATTAAAATATACCACTTTATCCTTTGTTGCTCAAAGGAAGGAATTAAATTTTTCAATGGCATTTTTACATTTTCAGTAGAAACACTGATCAGGAATTCCACGCTATAACCCACATGGGTGCTTCTGAACAGAAAGGTCCAACATTAACAGCTTGCTCTGTTATGCAGATATTTCCCTTACCTTCCCCTGCTGCGGGGCCATTGCCAGTCATGTTTTGCTGCTTACAAGACAGTCAGCTAACAAACATCCAAACTTTTTTCCTTTATGTTTTTCTAAAGAATGAAAGTATAAAAGTCACTTACTTACCTTACGGTTGCTGAGAAAATGGGAACTGCAGAACACTCTGTGCCTGCAGGGACACTGCACAGATGAACCTCATTGCTGCTGTTTACAGAAGTCTGACAGTTTTTAATTTGAAAGAGGTTGTCTTTTGCTTTTCGACAGTTCAACAAATCAGACAACACAGTTGCAAGTGTTATCTGTAAACAGCTTCCTGTTTGAAATAGATCAGCTGTCCTGCAGGACAATAATTAGGAAAGAAGTGTGGGAAAGCTGAAGAGGTCCATGATGTAAGCTTCTTATTTTGGGAATGTACTTTTTTGGGAATGCACTCTTACTCTCCCCTCCTCCTCTCTAACAGAGAACCCCTTTTTAACCATTTAGATCTATGCGGCTCTAAGTTATGCATGCACACTGAGCTTTTACAGTACTTTCCCTCTTTTGCTTAATTTCTAACAACTGATAGTAAAAACACACAGTGTGCAGCCTTGAATATGATCACATTATGTGGAAAATTAACATGTTTTCCTTACTGAAACTCTCCCTATTCTTGCAGTTGGCTGTAGCATTCTTGTTGAGTAAAAAATACGCAACTTTCAGAGCTGACTCAACACTCCACAACATTAACGTTGTTACCCACATTGTCTGGTTTTTGAGAATACTTTTTGATATCATTTTGCATCAGTGAGAAAAGGAGAAAAAAATATTCAGAAATCCTTCACTATAGCTTCTAAGCATTTGTACAACTATTTTTCCTCTTAATCAGCTGATCTTATACAGTCCCCAAAATAGAAATCAGAACATCATCAAGATTTTGGACTGTGGAACTAGAGAAAGCTGTGAAAGCATCATATGCAAGTGTTTGCTGGCCTTCTGATTTGCCCTCGGAGAGGTACAGGTCCTCTCCATTGAGGATTTCATGTTGTGCAGGTTGCAATGCCAGTTGATGTACTTTTCCCTCTCTCCCATAACAGACCTCCCCCAGCACTCCCCTCCTAGTCCTGGGGTATTCAGCCTCCTTCCCACCAGGGCTCCTACTTCAAGCTCCACCACCTCAGAGCTGAGCAACTTTGCTGATGAGGGAAGGGTACTATTAGCAGAGCAATCCATCGGTCTTCTGGAGGAGAAAATTTGTTCAACCAGCACACCCCCACCTCCACAGAGGCTGTAGCTCAACAGGCAGCAAGGGCACAAACAAGACAGCAGTGGTACTGCAGCTGTCACAGCAGTGCAGAGGTAGCAGTGCCTCACATTCAGGAACTCCCTTTGTAAGGGCAGAGCCTTTCCTATACCACTCTTGTTGTCAGTTCAGGCTAAAACCTGGCTAACTCTCCTCCATCACTATCAGCTTCTGTATTTCAACGCACACCAAACAGTCATAAGACATTAGGAGCTGATGCTCACTTCCAGATGACATCAATAAAAATGAGAAAATTGTGGAACAAACATAACTGCATATGCGCTGCACAGCTCTAACTTGAAAGCAGTCTCATGCGTACAAGCACTGTTAGCAGAGCAGGATCAGAAGGCAATTACCAGGACTGGGCCCTTGCAGCACTCCACTGGCAGCAGCTTGCTGAGAGAAACGTTTGATGTAAAGAATGCAGCCAAGTGACCGCAGTCCAAGCCTTTGAAGATCACATTACGATTGCAAAGGCAACAGCCATTTACATACATATCTACTCTCCCTATATAAACAGGCAAATAACCGAGGCCAGAAACAGAATTCAAGGGAGAAAGCCATTTCAGGGAAAGTTAGGAAAGGTAAAATTAAACACTGGGCAGAGAAGTGAAGAATAAATGTAAATGCCCAGAGTTCAAAAGCGAAGGCCAAACACTATAGATGTAATGGAAGTGTGTTCATTTAGGAAAAAAAAGAGAAAATAAGAATATCGTTTTGTTTCAACTAGGAGAATAAAAGGGGTGCACTCCTCTTATTGCTGGACAAGAGCATCCCTCAGCCACAGAAAGCTGACCAGAGGCTGCACGGCCATGCTAGCGCCTCACCTGAGCTGGACTATGGGCAGATTGGGGTGCTGCTGCCCAGGCCATGCCAGAGCAGCTCAAGCGTCCACTTTCCAGCTTCTGTACCTAGCTCTGTCCCTTTCCATGGCCCTTCCATATTCAGCCTCAGTAGCTCTTGGCTACTGAGTGAACATTATTCATTAATAGGCCAGCCTGCAAACTGTAGCAGTGCAAGAGCTGGTACATAAGTCTTTCAGCCACCCTCGTTGGTGGAGGGACAACCCTCAGAGGCTTGCATATACAAGAAATGCACGCAACCTAGATCAGCCATCTCAGCTCAGTCCACAACTGGACATTCTCTCAGCCTTCAAACTCAGGTTATACACCATGCTGACACAGCTATGAGAATATTTGGATTGAAACAGTTCAAAAAAAAAAAAAGCAAGTACTTTTTTGCTTGAAACAACAGGGAAAAATGCATTTATACATTCTTAAAGCCTTCAGGCAGATTCTTCTGCTCTCTCCACAGAGAATTTGCATTATCCCTGTCTGTAAGAGGATTAAATATAATATTCATCTAAAAAACACAGTACCCATTTAAAAATATTGTTTTGGAAAGACAAATGCCTAGAATTCTCTCCTCAGTTTGGTAAAACATCCAATGGTGTCAAAGAACCACAGAATGGCTGAGAATGGAGGTGATCTCTAGAGGCGTTCTTGTTCAACCCCTGCTCAAAAGCGGGACAAGTGATATTCTTGTTCAGATTTTTAAGGGATGAAAATCGCCAATACCCAAACTCTTTAATAAGTCAGAAATATGAGTTCAATTGCTGGAGCTCAGCTCATTTGTGACACAACTTGCGATGATGTTAAGAGCTGCCTTGCTAACCAGCCCTTGGTAAGACTCCCAGGGCCAACTCCAAAAAGAGGTAAGGAGATGCAGCAGATCCACTTCTCCATTATACAGATCTGCACATCAGAGCGCTGCATGCAATCCATCCTTTATTCCTTGCAACCAAATGATGTTTCTCTTTTCCTTTGGCTTCACCTAACAATCATTTAGCCAAGAAAATAGGAAACAAATTTATTACATGTAAAGACAGGCAAAAAAACTCTGTAGTGCAGCCCCTGTAAAGATATGCATACATACCTCATTCCATTAACAGAGCCACAGACGGTAGACAACACCCCACTCTAGTCTGATGGACAAGGAGAGAAACTATCCTTACTGCCTTTTCTGTACAGCACATCAGATTTGGGTGGGAAAGTTCAGCACAAAAGCAGCAACGCAGGTTTTGCTTTTTCATGTGTTTTTTTTTTTTTTTTTTGATACAGCAGTGTAAAATCTAGCTTTCAACTTCTTTAATGTTGCAGTGCTAACCTTTTCTGCATTTCTGAGCAGCATTCACAGTCCACAAAAAGATCACATCTGAACCAGAAGCGTAAGCAAAGACCAAGTTCATGATCACTTGAGGAACCTGAACATCCGTAACTCACTGGGTCCCAACAAGAGGCCAGAGGGAACTGGCTGGCGCAGTTGCCAAGCCACTCTCAGTGATATCTCGATGATATCTGAAAGGTCATGGCAGGCAGGTGAAGTTCCTGTGACCAGAAAATAAGCAGTGTTGCACCCAGTCTTAAGAATGATACAAAGGATGGCCCAGGGAATTACATGTCTGTCAGACTCAACTTGGTGTGTGGCAGGAAAGGAACAGATCCTCCTGGAAGTTACGTTAAAACACATGGAAGGTGATCAAATACAACAAGCATGGCTCCACTGAGGGCAAGTTCTCCCTGACCAAGCTTGTGGCCTTCCATGATGACTTAACGGCATCAGTGAACAAAGAAAGAGCCACTAATGTAACCCATCTGGACTTCAGTAAGGCCTTTGACACTGCCCCCCACAACATCCTCGTCTCCAGACTGGGAAGATATGGATTTGATGAGTGGACTGTTCGATGGATAAGGAACTGGTTGCAACACTGCATGCAGAGAGTGGTGGTCAATAGCTCAACATACAGATGCAGATAATGGACAAGTGGTGTCCCTCACTGATCAGTTCTTGGACAGATGCTCTTTAATATCTTCATCAATTACATCAACAGTGGGATCAAGCACGCTCTCAGCAAGTTTGCAAATGATGACAAGCTATATGGTCAGGTCAATGCACCTGAGGGACAGGATGCCACCCCAGAGACCTAGACAGGATGAAGAGTGGGACCAGGAGAACTTCATGAGGTTCAACAAACCCACAAACCCGTGTGCAAAGGTCTTGCACCTGGGTCATGGCAACCCCCACTATCAGTACAAGCTGGGGATGAAAGAATTGAGCACAGCCCAAAAAGGACTTGGGGGTACTGATGGGTGGCAAGCTGGACATAAGCCAGTAACATGCCCTCACAGACCAGAAAGTCAACCATATCCTGGACTGCACCAAAAGAAGCATGTCCAGCAGGTCAAGGGATGTGATCTTGCCCCTCTATGCTGGTGAGACTTCACCTGGAGTACTGTGTCCAGATGTGGAATCCTCAGTACAGGAGAAACGTGGATCTGTTGGAGAGCATCCACAGGAAGGCCACAAAAATGACCCAAGTGATGGAACACCTCCCTTATGAGTACAGACTTTTTTTTTTTTTTTTTTTTTTTTTTACAGTAAGGGTAGCAAAGCACTGGAATAGGTTCCCTGAGAGGTGGTGGATGTCCCATCCCGAGAGACATTCAAGGTCAAGCTAGGCAAGGCTCTGAGCAACTGGATCTAGCTGTAATGTCTCTGTTCATTGCAGTGGGGTTGAATGAGATGGCCTTTAAAGGTCGCTTTCAACTCAATTCTATGATTCTACGTCAACACAAAAATCCAAGCTTGTAAAATTATGCGGCCTGTTAGCTATTAACTATTTAACAATATCCAGCAGCAGCAACACTTTGGTAAGCTTGAGAATGATTTTCCTGAAAAACAGAAAGAAGGAATAGCAGTAATTGATGGGTAGAGGATGCAATATCTATGACTGCGATCTGTAACAAAGCCAAAAACTTTCTCCTCTTGATCACAAGAAATAAGACCAAGTACACGCAATTTTCTGTACGGAACATTCACTCTTAGTGAATGTAAGTTTTTCATACACACACACACACACACACTCAAGGCCAGCAATAAGAAGCATAGCAAAACCACTTACATACAAAGGGATCGACAATTTGCACTGATTGATGCTGCAGTCGAGCTTCTATAGTGGAAAGAGACTCACACTCCCCTAGTCTAGCTGTAATGCTTCCTTCTCTGTGACTGTATGACTTTCCATAATCAAAAAAAATTTCCCCCCTATTGTTCTGATACAGCTATGAAAACCTAGAAAGCCCATACCACAGAAGATGAAAGACAGTCTCGGGTTTTTTTGTTGGTATTGCTCTGGCTTTTAGATGTAACTCAGAATTAGACTCAAGCTTACTGCTCAGAAGTTTTAGGAAACACGAAGGCACAAGAAAAAGACTCATGAAGTCCATAACACAAGAGCAACAGTATTTCTTTTAACACTGAAGGCTGAGAGAGCTGGGGTTGTTCAGCCTGGAGAAGAGAAGACTCCAAGGTGAACTGAGATTGCCCTGTCAGTATCTAAAGGGGGGCTGTAAGAAAGAAGGGGATGGACTCTTTATCAGGGCCTGCTGAGGCAGGACAAAGGGAAATGGTTTCAAACTAAAGGAAGGGAGATTTAGATTGGATATAAGGAAGAAGGTGTTTTTTTTGTTTGTTTGTTTGTTTTTTACAAGGGCAGTGAGGCACTGGAACAGGTTTCCCAGAGCAGTGGCGGATGCTCCATGTCTAGAGACACCCAAGGTCAGGCTGGATGGGGCTCTGAGCACCCAATCTAGCCATAGGTGTCCCTGTCCATTGCAGGGGAGTTAGACTAGATAACCTTCACGGGTCCCTTCCAACTCAAACAATTCCATGATTCTGTAAGAATGGTAGTTATTAAAACTTGCCAGATACTCTGGCTTAAATTCAAGAGGGGCTTATGGGACATGCTATCATGCATCAAGGTAACACATGAATAAAAGACAAGTCAAGCACTTCGAGCATGTTCTCTCACACTAGACCTGTAACATGTCTATGCACCTGTTTCAATGGACATCAACCAGGAGCAAGTTTCCTCACAGATAAAATATTTGAAGACATCCATGAAATTCATATGGAATGCCTTTATATCAGGTTCAAGTCTTAAGAGCACCTAACAGCACAATGTCTTTGCTTCTCATTTTGCTTGACTGAGCTACACTAGACAAAAATCTGTTTTTCTACACTTGTTAGTATGCAGTGTCTCCCCACACTGACACTGTCCACATACAATTGCTGCAGAGGCCTTCATACAAAGCCTCATCACTTTTTCACAAAGACCAACAATGAACTCTTGAGGAATCATGCTTTCAGAGTTCAAATGTGACAGCACATAAAAGGTACAGGAAAAGTCTAGCATCATCTCATTTGGAGGCTCCTTTAGGTTAAGGTAACATTTGACACCAGTATTCCATCAGCCTCATTAGCACTTGACCAGATGGCATCAACTGACTTTCCAGATTGCAGGCATTCACTTGATGCGCTTGTCAAGGGAGAAAGGGAGTTGTCTGACTGTAACACTGACACTAAGACACAAGGGAGTCCATGAATGAAGGTAAACTAGGACAAAAGTCTTTTGCTGAGCATGCAGCCTGGTATTTTTATGCTACAAAAATTCACCTTTACTTGTAGCTTAGTTTATGTAAAAAACATAGTTTTGTGTGTTATCATTTCAAAGAATTTTCTTATAGAACCATCATGGGCCTTTGCATTTCATGTAGTTCAAAGGGCTTACAATGACAGCCAAGAAAATAATTCTACAGCCAGCTGGCAATGCCTGCAAACATTTGCAGACTTCATGTTCAGTTTACTTGATTACCCCCCCAAGTTCCCCAGAGCTTCAGAACTGAACTGCTACTGACATTTTTATTACTAAGAGAGCAAGCCTGCTTTTCACCGTAGAAAAAGAAATACTGCCTACTGAAGACTGCTGTCTGAGCATCACCTCTACTTGCAGATGTTACACAGCCCCAGTAGGCTCACCACCTTCTACCTAAACGTAGATAACATCTGCTAAGTCTCCATACAGTCCCTTAACTGCTTCATCCAACCCACACCAGCAAGTAACTACCTCCACAGGCTATCATCTCTGACTGCTGTAGGAGGAAGTTTAGTAACATCCCAGACTTGAAAGTAGATTCCCCCCCCAAACCCCAAGTAATGCCCATTTTACTGATGAAAATCTGAATATTATCACATCCTTTGCTGTAAGATCTTCTGGAATTATTCCACCCAAACAGACAGAATTCAAGAATATAGTCCAGAGACAGCAGCAGAGAGAAAAAGGCCTTAAAATAAGCGAATTTCTTCAAAGATACAGCTTCTGTTGTGCAAAGTCAAGCCTTCTCAGTAAGTAGCTCAGAACTAGCTACTAATTACAACAGGGCATATGTAGTTTCTTTATTCTCTTCATATTGTCTACAATAAAAACAGCCACCTACTACTATCTGCCCTGTGCTACTAAACAGAAACTAAAGCACAACTTAAATAGCTTCACTCTCGAAGAGAAGCTATAAAATAGGAAGCCAACAAAACCACAGTAAATGAGAAAAGAAAGTAAAGGTACAAAGACTCACAGTAAGTGGCACTTGCCTTCAACTTACTCTCTAGAGGAAAGATGCAAGCTATTAGGAGCTCCTGGCATATGGTCCGTTACCTATTTATCTCTCCATCTATTAGGCTGTCTCCATAATTAGGTGCCTTTTATTTTATTATCCACTTCCTCTTAAGTAGTAGATAGTCAGTTCAGCAGGGTTAAGTACAAAATTAATATAAGTTGCTCTGAACATTTACACACAAGTCCAAAGAGTTGTTCTCCTGAGCTGGAAAAAATGGTGCTGATGTTTCCAGACATAGGCACAGATGTCAAATATGCAGGGCTTTTGGGGCACTGACACAACTGCCACAGAACAGCTAGCCCTTCCCTACCTTTCCCATATGGCCAAGGATATATGGAATTATAGTAGAACACCATACAGAGATACCATTCCAGAAGTCACTTCTTCACCTTGGCCTATCTATCTCCGCCTTAAGTTGCTAGTGATGGCCTGACTACCTAAGTTACTCCAATACTAACAGACATACTGCTAATACATGGAAACAAAAATCCACAACTTCTGAAAGCAAGATCAACTACTTTAAAACTGTGGCTTGCACCCAGCAAGATGGTCAATCACTCAGAAATGAAAATGTCTTCCCATTTTATTCTTTTGGGAACGGGAACCCTCAAGAATTGCTTTTAGATAAGAGCCAGTAATGTAGTTCTGCCACTTAACGAGCATGGAAGTTACCTCAAATTCAATCTCTGTCTTCCCAAACATTTCCCAAAATGTCAGACCCCTTTTTAAGGTATGTCACTGCTTTATGTTTCAAAGGTCAACACCTGCTATGTAGAACACTACTAACATCAGGAACATATAAATCTCCAAATTTTACGTGCAAAACTCAGGAGTACAACTACTCTAAGGTAAGTCTCCACATTCTCTCTAAAAAAGCGAGTGTTAACATTTTTCGTTATGTTTTTTCTAAGCTGATTCTTTGTGCAGACTAGACTCTTTCTTCCACAGTAGTGTTCTGACAGCATCAAGAAAAACCTCAGAAGGCCATTGGAAAATACTGGCAACTTAGTACTTTGGTACACATACGCCACTCATTCTGAAAGTAGACAAGTCCAATGAACCACTTAATTCCCACCTAGGTTCACGGAACTGGAACTTGAAATGAAATTACTCTGTTATATGAACAGTTGTTTATTCAGCCATCTTTTGTACTTTACAGCTGGAATTCTGGAAACTCAAACACCACATCTTTGCCTGTGAGCTTCTTGTAGACACCAGAAAATGTTTCCACCTGTGAAGACAGACAATCTAGTTTACATAAGCTGTATAGAAAGATAAAATCAATGTCAACATAGTTTAGATACTACATCTTTTCCCCCCTGAATCATCACTATGAAGTGAATTCACAGGCTGATTATTTCCTTCCAGATGAAGGAAATTGAGCATTTGCACTGAAGAACATTCTCCACAAAATATTTACAATCTCCCTGATTTGTAAGCAAAGGAGATCCATACAGTTAAGTTACCCTAAATGTGTCCCCACAAAAACAAACAAACAAAAAAAGCAAAGTGACTGGGGGCTTCAGGTTGTACAAAGCAAATCTGTACAAGATCAAAACCAAGCTCTCCACTATAAAACAAATCCCTCCCGCCCCCCTGCCCCCCCCGATGAAACCAATACAGTTACTTTAGAATCAGGTTTTGGCAAGCTGAGCTAGACCTTTAGTTGAGAACTGCCTTGCCAAATCTTTAGCATCTTATTCCAAAGCCAAACAAGAACATCTTCACTGCCACTAGCCCTACAACAGTCTTTTACTGCATTACTTAATAAAGTTAGCCAAATCAGAATGCCACCCCATCCTGCATAGTAATGTAAATTTGTTTACCTTGTGTTCAACATTATTCTGTTGTGCTTTGTCCAAATGGACTTTTATGAGTCTGCTGCCATCCAGTTTTACGCGGATTCTCTTGCCCACAATTTCGCTTGGGAAGACCAGATCTTCAAGAATGGCATCGTGCACTGCAGTAAGTGTACGGCTGAAATGCCACATTTGTATCATTAAAATGTGTCCTTTGCCCAAATTTTCTAGTCTGCTGAATTTTCTAATCAGTCAAGGCTTCAACCGTCCCTACCATGCCTCTGCTGAACTTTTTTTGTTTGTTTGGTAAATACTGCAATGGTGACAACCCCATCTCTTCACAGGTCATAGAAAAAAAATAAAAAAATAAATAAAAAAAGCTGAACTTCTGCAAGCTATGTAGACCTTAACAAGTGCATGAGAAAAAAAATAAGTAGCCAGGTTTTTGACCTATGAGATCATATATTGCTCTGCCAAACAACACTGAAGCAGTCTAATTCTACACATATACGGAATACTTTACGTAGTTCAGAACTAAGTTGTCCCATCTGCAATTTTGCCAGACATTCACCAGAAGAGTTTAAGTGTGCAAGTATATGAACTATACAGAACACATTCACAGGAGACCCAGTTTTGAAAACAATGCTTTCTCCATCTACCTAAACACAAGTGGTCTACAGTGTATTACAGGAAAAGTCTAGTTAGCAAGTTTAGCCCTTGCTTAGAAAATACAGACTACACTTGTGTTCTTGCTCTTGAACTGTCTGAAAGTGAGCCAAACTTAGAAAAATGAATCCAGGTCATTTTGTGTATGAGTAGATGGCCAATACAAATTTCAAGCTTTCCTATCTGCAGTTTCAAGGCATTATCACTAATAACAAACACCTATGTCTACAACTGCATTTCAAACTTCCAAAAATTAGCTTAGATAAAAGAAGACATCCATCCATCAAGTTTCTGTAATTTGCAATACACATACCACGGTTTTACTACCCTATTAGTCTGACCTAGCATCAGGCTATGAAAGGACAGTCCCTGTACACACTCCTTCCCTCTTGCTAAGTACAGCAGTATGCTGATTGGGTACACAGATACAACTTCTCTAGCCAGCCTGCAACACAAGTTACAAGGTATCAGAGGCAAAGCCCTCCAAATGGAGGACTGCAGGTAAGTAAGTTAATATGAAACTGCAACTTTAAAATCTCTGCCTGAAAACTTGGAAACACAATTTAGGCAGGACACAAGCCTAACACCAAGACTGAAAGAAGTTACAGGACCATGCTACCTTATCATAAAGGAACAAGCTTTCAAGACACGGGCTACATGATAACAAAGTAAGACAAAGAACAGCAGGGAAGAGGCACTGACACACTAGCATTGCGTTATCTAGCAATACCTCAGGAAGACCAACCAAGCAGGGATGGCACTTAACACAAATGACTATAATGCTGCCGTCCAACTCACATCCCGGGAGAACTACTTACACCCTGTTTCAGCCACTCCCCAACTCACTGCATCGCTTCAGCATGACAGCCCTGCCTTCTGTACAGTCTACCATGCGATGCGACTCTTCATACAATTTAAAAATAAGAATTCTTGTCAGCACACCGTGGCAACATAGGCAGCTGGACAGGTCACTGAAGTCACTATTCTGAAGTCACTACTGCTAGCTACAAACTGGCTAGAGCTTTATTGAGAAATACAGATGAAGTTTTTTTCCTAAGAAATTCAATACACTGCCCAAAGACTGGCTATTTACTGCACCCTTCAGCAGTGTAGTGGCAAATACTACTTCAACACTATTAAGCAGTAAGAGAAAGGACGAGACCACCCAATCATTTAAGTGATTTCTCAAAAAAGAGAATAAAAAAAATCAACTAGATGTTACTTGAATGAGCTACCAAGTTCCGAATGAAGGCTGTCATTCTGCATTAGTCTAATTTACTTACCTCCTGGGACGTTTTTGCTTGTTTTTTGTGCGGCTTTTTCTTGTTGGCTTGGGCAGAATCCTTCTCTGTTATTAAAAAAAAAAAAAAGCAACTTCATAGTATGTAGCCCTGAAATATAAGATTCATATTTCATTACCCCCACCTCCCTTGCATACATCCAGAGTAGCTTATTACGAAACGTTAGTAATATAAACATGTTGCAGATTATTCTAGGGAACCTGCTTTAGCAGGGGAACTGGACTAGATGATTTCTAGAAGTCCTTTCCAAACCCTATGATTCTGTGATTCTTTTTTTTTAGGCAGGGAACAGCAACTGAGGTTTCTCCTGGATTGAGGTTACTACTCCTGCTTCAAACTAAACACTATCTCAATCCCATATACTGCTAGAGGACATCTTATACAGAAGCACTAGTTGAAATTATGAGATATAGAATCATAGAATTAGCTAGGTTGGAAAAGACCTACAAGATCATCCAGTCCAACCATCCACCTACCACCAATAACCCCACTAAACCATGTCTCTCAACGCTACATCTAAATGTTTTTTGAACACCTCCAGGTACGGTGACTCCACCACCTCCCTGGGCAGCCCATTCCAGCGCCTGACCACTCTTTCAGAAAAGTAGTATTTCCTAATGTCCAGCCTATATATTATATACTGCATATATTATGCAGTCCCCCGGTTTAAAAGTATATCTACAGATATTTATAACAGCTAAGATTAGTAAAAGTGATTTCCTACTTTCCTATCTGAAATGACAGATATTTTACAACTCTGAGTTTTAGATGCAGTTGAAGCCATCTGCAGTATTTTCTGCCAACACATCAGAGCTTCCCCATGACTGTATTCACGGGGTGGTACTATCACCAAAATTGTTTTGTCACGTTCAAAAACGTTCCACCTTCAGCAGAACCGCACACACTGCCTTTTAAAATACAGATTGCTACGATGACAGTAAGCCAGAAGCACTCCATCAGAAAAAGTCTTCTTGCAAACACACGTTCAAGGTAAGGTAATCTGGCTGTCTTAAAATTACATTACAAAGATTTTTTGCTGAAGAGGTGCAGCCTGAGAAGTAGCTAACTGTCCACTCTGCAGACAGATTTTTCTAAGAGTCTGTTTTCCCCTTAGTACTCCCCACAGATCCATCCATCCCCTTTTGTGGCATAGCTTCTTCCATAAATTCAGAACTGTGGTTAAGTCACTTGATTCAGATCTTCTCTTTCTCTCCCATTAACCTGAATGTTAAGTGCTTAGCTTACATAAATACAGTAAGGCTACTCTTAATATTTCCCCTATTCTCAAGCTTTGCTTCTCAAACTTCCAAAGGAGTAAAAGAGGCCAGAACAAGAAAGTCAGGTCATCCTCCTCAAAAAAAACTTCACATTTCACATAAAAAAAGGTTTACATAGCCTTGGCTGTTAGCAGTAATCGTTTCAGTTTACATTCACATAAGGACTACACTGCATTTCCTGCTGGTACACAAAATACACATTGTATTGCTGTTATCTTGAATGGACAAAACAAGCAGAGTAGTGGAACACTAGAAGAGATTATCCAGAGACACTGTGGAATCTCAGTCTTTGGATGTATTCAAGACTCAGCTAGACAAAACCATGGCTGACCTGATCTAACACTGGTAACAGTCCTGCTTCGTGCAGGGGAGTGGACTACATGACCTCTAAGGATCCCTTCAAATCAACACTTCCGTGCCTTCCAAGTGTTTTACCTGAGCAATGAACACCACATGCTTTCCACTGAATTTCTTCTCCAGCTCTCGAACTAGCCGCACCTGAATCTTCTGGAAAGATTTCAGCTGAGGAACTGGTACGAAGATAATGATGGCTTTCCTGCCACCACCTACTTCAATTTCCTGAAACAGAATTAGAAACTAAACATTATCTAGGGATTGAGAGGAAACATTCACTTTGATCATGAATACTCTAAACACGGACATTTGAAAACCTTGCTTACAACCTCCTAAGAAAAGAGCACCAGGAGGTACCTATTTTAATGCATTTAAGAGCAAGGATGAAACAGAAAAACCTCTGTCAGAGCACTTGCTGTAAGAATATGCATCACAGCAAAGCAAGATGAGACTCATGAGTGAGAATCCTAACTATACCGAATGCTTACCATCACACCCAAAACATTACTTACATGCTGATAAGTTTCAAGATTTGCTTCTAAAGAAGATTCTTAATAAATATTACAGCAATAACTCTTGGTTTTTGAGTCACTACTTCACGTCAGTCATCTTCTATCCACTATTTGCCAAGTCCTGCATCACTGCTCAAAACTTCCTTCACCTCCAAAAAAAACAGGCTTAGATCATACCTACCCAGATCATTCTTCCCTTAGTTGTTTTCTTCAGTAGTTGTCCAAAAGGTAAGAAAATTGTACAAGTTTACAAGGCACTTCTCCCATGAACCCTTCTACAGGGACATGCTTGTTCTCCAACAGAGCAGAAAGCTGAGCTGTGTTTCACCAGCTATGCTCCCACATACGCTAACTCAAATACCCACAAAGTGTCTCCATAAGTAAGACTAAGAAGCTAGAATAAGCTTGGTAAATGAGGACATTTTTTTAAAAACTCCTCGTTGCAGACAGTGCACACCACTGTGCTTCAGCAGCAGAACAGCTCTCCTGAAGGGCCCCTTCAGTGCAGCGAACTCATATACCAAGCTGATCCCTGCATTCCCACATCCTAACTCAACTCTGTGATCGTTCTGCCTTTGCACCTATGTACACATCAGTGGGGTTGAGCAAGAACAAAAAAGCAGCCTGCCTAACTCCGGCTACAGCAATCATCTTCAGAAATTCCATCCAGTCTCCTTGCCTGACAAATTCTAACAGATTTTCTTCCTACTCTAACGATTCAGTTGCCTCTATAAATTAAACTTTCAACAAGGCCAACCTACATCATCAAGTCAGTCTACTACACTGACCCATCTCTGATCTATTGCTTGTTGTCTAAAACAGCATTTACTACAAACTAACTTTATCAGAACTATTAGTTTATGCTCCTGACCAACATGAGATATGACAAACGTGTCTGCTGAACAGATATCCACACAAAAATGCCAGTTTCAGATCTCAAGTCCAGGTTACAGAGATACAACATAAAATTACCCATTCTAAACATGCTTACTCAGAACATCAAACTGTCATTTTTTAGTGACTTTTCAAACCAACTCCTAAAAAAGAAGCTATTACAAGATCCTATGTGTTAAAAGCAAATATCCGAAGATATAATGCAACAGCACATAGTAAAGCAACTACAGGCCATATACACCAAGAAGCAGCATTCAACAAATACGATAACATCTGCAAAAATTAACACACAGAGCAAGCCACTAAGCAATTCTGGCCTACCTTAGCTGCTGTGATGTTCAACTCCCGCAGCTGAGCCTTTAAGTCAGAGTTCATCTCCAACTCCAGGAGAGCCTGGAAAAAAAGAAGGTGCAGAAAAATCCTTTCAGTTCCATTCATAAATAACCCCTGAGAACGAAGTGCATCCATGGTGACACAGAGGAACTATCCATTTTTTTTACCAAAGATTTTGCGCCCTATAGGCCATGCTGACAAATACAAACAAACTCAACTAGTGGGAACACCACCTGGATACGTGATCTAGTGGATGGCAACCCTGCCCACAGCAGGGGGGTGGGACTGAATGGGCTTTAAGGTCCCTTTCAACCCAAACCATTCTACAATATCCTGTGGTTCCAGGAACACAAGGCTGACTACCACATTCAGGGTAGTCAGAGAAGAAAGGCATTTAGAGAGCATCAGCCTTAAAGTTTAAGCTTTAGAGAGCTGTCAAAACATTGACTCAACAATCTGCACTGGATTACTGAATGATGGAAGGAAAGCACACGTACCTGGGATATACCAGACTCGAACTCATCTGGCTTTTCGCCATTAGGCTTCACAATCTTTGCACTTGAGCTGAACATGGCCTTTCTGCAATGCAAAAGAACGTCTCAGTTGCCACTGCTAACGTGTCTTCTGCTACAAGTACAGTAACACACTGTTTTTCAATCACATGCTTTAAAATGAAAGCAAGGACAACCTCAGGGGCCACGCAAATTTCCGCACAACACTTCAGGGTAAGCTGACCACTGCGAGGCCAAAACCGGACGGGTAACAAGGGGCCGGACCACCGCGGCATCCCGCGTGTGCTCTATGCTCCAGCAAGGTCCTAGCAGCGGGCCGGCCGCTCACGGAGCCCACGTGCCGCCGAGCAGGGCGTCCTTCCCGGCACCGAGGCTCCGCGCCTCAGCCCTGACCCCCTCCTCCATTCCTGCGGCCTGCCGCTCCGCAGCCGCGGCCTTCAGGGCGCGACCAGGGGAGGGAGGCGGAGAACCCCGCCAGTTCCCTTCCCCCAGATCCGAGCGCCCCGCGACCATCGGGCCTCAGGCAGGCGGTAATCGGAGACATCCCCCTCCAACGGAGCCACGGGATGCGCCACTCGGCAGCCGGCGCCGTATTGCCGCGGCGGCACGGTAAAAAGTACGGCCAGCACCCAGGCCCGGGAAAGGCCCGAGCACCTACCTCGCTCAGCGCCGGCCTAGGAAGAGGGAGAGCTCTCGCGAGAGCGCCTCAGATCGCGGCCCGGGAAAGCGCTCACCCCGCCCACAGCAGGGTGAAGCCGAAGCAGGAAGTAGGGCAGAGAGAATCGTTCCGTCCGGTGCAGATTCTGGGAGGCTTCCCTCAGCGTGACGCCGCAGAGAGCTCTCGAAGTGCTGGCACGGCGCCTGCGGATGAGCTCATCACCAGCTGCTGGACAGCGAGGAGGGGAAGAAGGGGTGGTGCCGCGCGTGCGCAACGTATGAGGCAGCGAGGCGGGCAGGAGACGCTCCGTGCCGTACTTGTCTCGCGGTGGGGGGGTGCTTCCTGCTTCTCTCATAGGGTTTCTCCATGTGAAGGCGGGGGAAAAAGAGAGAAGGAAAGCCTCTTGCACTCTGTCTTTCCCCGTTTACCCATGATGTTCAGCCTTCAGTCGAGGGAGGATATCCTTGCTGGGGCTCTGTGCTTAGGGGTACTCGGCAGTCTGTAGACTAGGAATAATGTATGAGTTGTCTGCTGTGTTCAGGTCCTAGCTCAGGATAGAAGAGTCCTGGGCTCTGTATTCTCGCGTCACTGGAAGCACTTTTACATGTATTAACACAAAGGCAGCACTAGTATGTTTCAGTTACAGGTTGCTAAAAATAGAACCACAGAATACGCCAAGTTCAAAGGGACCCACAAGCATCACCAAGTCCACCTCCTGGCTCCACACAGCACCACCAAAAATTCTGGCCCTATGCCTGAACACGATGTCCAAATGCTCCTTGAACAGGCTTGGGGCCGTGCCCACTACTCTGGGGAGCGTGTTCCATGCCCACCACCCTCTGGTGCAGAACCTTTTCGTAACACCCAGCCTGACCTTCCCACAGTACTGGCTGGCTTTAAGTCTAACTGAGCTTTGGTCATGCTAATTTTCTCCCTACAACAGCCAACAGCATCTCTATAGTCCTCCCATGTCACCTGACTTTGCTTCCTGTAGCCGTACACATTATTTTCCCACCTAAGCTCTGGTACCAGATCCCTGCTCAGCCAAGCCAGCCTTCTGGCCCACCTACATGAGTTCTGACATTTTGGAATTGCCTGCTCCTGTGCTCTTAACAGGTAGCACTTAAAAAATGACCAGCACTCATGAACCCCAATGCCTTCAAAAGCAGTTTCCCAGGGGACCTTGCTAACTAGTTCCCTGAGCAGCCTGATGTCTGCTTTCCCCAAATGCAGGGTTGAAGTTTTGGTGACAGTTTTCTTCCTATCACCATAGATTTTCGGCTACAGTAATTTACGGTCACTATGGCTATGAAATAAAACCATCAATCACCACTTCATCCACAAGTCCTTCTCTGCCTACAAGCAACAAATCTAGGAGTGCACCTTTCCTAGTCGGCTGCCTTTTCACCTGCAGCAGGAAGTCTTAGGAATCTCCTGGACCAGTTAACATCTGGCAAGTTGAAGTCACCTGAAAGGATAGGACATCTGATCCAGAGATATCTCTTAGCAGACTCCCTCAACAACATCTGCTTGAGAAAGGTCTGTCTCAAACAAGCTGCAGTCTGCTCTTGACTTGCATGTTGATTCAGGTGAAAGTGCTTGGCTATGCACCTAAAATGAAGCTGGAACCTTGAATTATGGGATGAAAGTACCCCAGGTATGATCCCCCTCACAATTCCCTGTCAGCAGATTTAGTCAGGTTCACCACTAAAGGAAAGACCCACACTGAGGTAGGTGTGCTCCTCACAGAATCATGGTTCACAGCACTGTTTCAATGCTCAGATTCCATGAATAACCCTAACAACAGGCAATTTTAACTTGTAATACCACACTCACTATTACTATATCGTCTACTACTTATGTAAATTCTGGTAGTGGAGTGATGAGCTCCTGTTGTACACAAAACACTGCCAAGAATCCCCCCATGCAAAGCAGAAGACAGCCTATCACATTTTCTAACATTTGTAAGCTTTTTGCTAAACTGAAAATAGTTAGAAAAACAGATTACTCAGCTACCATTTTTCCTTGCACTCTTTCTTCCTTGCATGAATTCATAGAAGAGAAAACCTGCCCAACTCATACTGACGTTCAGGACTAGTAATTATAGAGATGTGAAATTATCTAAACAGCAATGATGAGGATCTAAGAGTAGAAAAAGAAGGATAACAAGTGATTGTCTCAGCATTCCAGCAGTCCACATTCAGATTATACTGAAAAATCCTTTACAAGAGGGAGAGAGAGTAGATGGTGTGCAGGTGGATCAAAACTGGACTATTCTAAGTGCTAATGAAGAAATAAAGCAGCAATGTGATTTTCTACACCTTCCTGTTTCCATCATATTAGCGCTACTGAACAGACCAGGGTGCCACACATGAGAAATGAGAGAACAAGGAGCCAAGAGTTGTTCCCTTTCTGACACCCACTAATTAATGAGGTTTCTATGTCATGCAGACTCAGAATGGGCAGGGAGAAGAAGTGGAAAGAATGAATTAGGTGTGTTACAAAAGGATTCCAACAGCAAGAGGACGGGGTCTTATGATGCTATCCAAAAAATGATTGAATATATTAAACAAGAAACAGAGATAGGAGGTAAGATTGGTCAAGGTCACAGCAAACTCTAAAATCAGAAAGAAAACAATATATTACTAGTTCTCTTTACTGAAAGAGGCTTGTCTAACGATGCCAAATTTTCAATGCTCATTGGTAGACTGTTTCTCAAAGGGTCACTAAAGATGTGATGCTGGGAGATTACTACTTTTCAGCTGCATTGACATAGTTTTACATGAAAGCACGGGCAGGTTCTTTTTCTGCAAGATATCAGTTCTGAAACTTAAAAAAAACCAGTATCTCAATTTCTTCTTTTTATTTCTCTAATAAAGGTAATGTTATGGCATATAACTTATACTTGTAAGGTGTACTAGACGAATTGATTATTCAATCACCTACCTACCTAAAAGCTTAGTTTAAAATAGAAGATGCTTCCTTGATTCAGATCACATCAAATTTGCTTAAAAGGCTTCTGTAGGGAAACTTTTTTTTTAAGTATGTAAGTATCTTTCAAGCTAAAATATTTATCAAATTACGTTAAAATGTTTAATTAATGTATACATTTCATACATGAAGGTGGGACAAGCTAACTATCATCTACAGTGAGTTTCAGTAAAAATGTCATACAGACATACTCTTACTTAAGTGATGTGTGTGTTTTTGTATACATCTATTTATTCTTTTTTTCTGCAGACTCTGTTATAAATACAGAAATGGCTGCCAAGAAAATATGCTAATAAATGAATAAATCAAACAAATTTTGGCCAACTTATCTAGTGATAGGCAGCACTGTAATAATGCTAGCTGCCACATGAGGAAAGAGATCCAGCTGTTCTACTGCCACAAAGCAACAAAAATGAAAAATCAGCAACAGAGCTAAAGGTAGAACTGGCTGATCATTTGTAGCTTCACTTTTACCAACTGGGAGAAAAAGCAGTGAAGGTAATTTGTATGGTTCTAAGAGGACTTCAAAGTTTTTTTGTTTGTTTTTTTTTTTTTTAATCTGAACTCTGTGTGTTAGTCATGACAGCTGAAGAGCTACTGTTCAGTCCTTGCCTGTAAACTGGGCGCATGAATCTATCTGTTCAACCAAATAACTAATGAGTGTAATAGAAGGTCTTTTCTTTCCCTGCCATTTACTGCTGGCTGCTCTTTCATTATGCCCTGCCCAGAGAAGACTACAAGTTATATGAATGTGTAAACCTGTAAGGAATAAGAAATACATTTGCTATAAAAAGATATAATTAAAAAAAAAAAAAGCTAACCAAGAGCAATAAAATAAAAATATCACAAACAAGAAGTAGTGAAAAACCTGGAAGTCTCAGTGGAAAACTTTACAGAAATAATTCATGGAAATAATCTTGATCTGAGAAAGTCAGAAGTAAGCATTCTGTAAGTAACAATAACATGAAGTCTCAGGATTTAGGGTTGGAAGAAGCAAGAAAAATGCAATAAATGTATTTTGATACCACTCTGACCAAATTGTTTTTGTATTCCCACAAGATCTGTCAAATGATACATTACATCTTCTCACAGTACGTGACACTGAATGACATGAAGGCACGAGACAGAAGGTTGTGGCTGAGCATGGTGTGGTACATGGTGCTGGGCAGCTTCAGGCAGCTCTACTTCTCTAGGAGCCTCAATGAGGGGGACATGCCCAGCTGCAAGTTCTTTTCTGCGTGACACTATATTCCCTCTGTGCAGTGAACTGTCACATTTCAAGTCAAGCTGGCCAGCACAAAAGGTCATGGAGCTGGAGAGAGGATGAGACATCTCTTCCCTGCTGACATACAGGGGATTTTTCAAAGCAGTTGAGTCCAGTATATTGTGCTGTCAAGGAGTGCACAGTGATGCATCAATGTGCTAGCTTTTCTATTTGGACAAGGTGGTTCTCGTTATTTCAGAGGCCATCTCTGTATGCAGCTCAGATGGAATGTGGGCTCTTGATTTAAATAGGAGGTTGTGCTAAGAGAACCAGTTTAATGACCTTCAGCTCTTTTAAGTGCCAAATACCAGGGCTGATCTGAAAGTAATGCCTCCTATTTTATTATGTTGGCCCACGAGGCAGAAGCAGATGTTGGTGGTATGACAGTGGAGGTTGAACCTTCCTGACAATATTCTGTCCATTTTGTTGCCATGCGACAGATGACAGTAGAGGGGCAATTTGACAAAATGGCATCTGACGTGGAAGTGTGTATGAAGCAAACGTGAGGAATTGAATTCTTCCATGTGGAAAAAGTTGCAACCACTGACACTCATTGATGCTTGTTGAACGTTTATGGAGCTCAAATGGTGCATATGAGCACAGTGAGGCAGAGGGTGGTGCATTTCAGCAGTGGTGACAATGATCTGAAAGACAAGCCACACTGGACAACCATGCAGATTTTCACAAGCAAAGCATGCAGGTTTTGTTCATTGCTGGTGAAAACGCATAGTTAATGGTGGTGACTATCTTGAAAATAAGTGTTATGTAGATAAGAATTTATTCTATCTAATAGTGTTATTTTTCTCTTTGTATCTGTTGTAGTTTCCATGTAAATACATAGGAGGCATTACTTTTGGAGTGACCTATGTATATGGAAGTTTGCACCATTTTTTTAGTAATGATCCTTCCCAAAATGCTTTTCAAGATAAGAAGGGTAAATAGGGATTTCACAACAAGTTAGAGGGTATATTCATTCCTGGGTGGTGATCCATTAATTTTAATAGCTTGTTAAAGAAGAAGAGCCTACTGAAGCTCATCACAGGACCAAGATAATTTTTTAGGTAGGCAATGAAGCACTGGTAAGGTTTTATTGCTTTTTTTTTTTTTTTCCTAGCTGAGGCTCTGATCCTTCACACAACTGCATGGCATTTTACTTACAAGCAGAGCATGCTACCAAGCTCTTCTTTTTGGAAGAAGAGTCCAATGCAGAGATTTAATCAGGCAGAAAAATGGTGTGATTCTCTCAAACTCCATAAGCAATAACATCTTAAATGCTGCAAACACCACTTTCCAAGCAGAGACTTGTGTTATCACAGAATCACAGACCAGTGGAGGTTGGCAGGGACCTCTGGATCCATTGGGCTTAACCCCTGCTCCACCAGGGACACCCAGAGCAGGGTGCCCAGCTCCACATCCAGGTGGCTTCTAAAGATCTCCAAGGAGGAGACCCCGCAGCCTCTGGACAGCCTGTGCCAGTGCTCTGTCACCTGCTCAGCACAGAAGTGCTCCTGGTGTTGAGGGGACCTCCTATGTTCCAATCTGTGTCCACTGTCTCTTGTCCTGGCACTGGGCACCTCTGAAACGAGCCTGGCTCTGTCTTCTTTGCACCTTCCTTCAGGTATTTATGGACATTGTGAAATCCCCCTGAGCTTTCCTTTCTCGAAACTGTACAGTCCCAGTTCCCTACGCTATCTTCTATGCCCCACTTCCCAATAAGTTTGACCCCACTCGCGTCCCGTACCGAGGCTCTCTCTCCCTCCCCTCTGCGGCAGCCTCGCGTGCGCAGAACGGGTGTGTGGGCGCTACGGCGCATGTGCGGCAGCCTGCGACGCCTGCGCAGTGTAGAGCGGTGGCGGCGGGTGCGCAGCCTGCCCGGGGCAGGGGCCGCGGGGCGGGGGCGCGGATGGCGGCGGGGCTGCGCTATGTTGCGGTGGCTCGTCGCGCTACTCAGCCACTCCTGTTTTGTCTCCAAGGGCGGCGGCATGTTCTACGCGGTGCGCAAGGGCCGGCAGACGGGCGTCTACCGCACCTGGTAAGGCCCGAGCGCGGCCTCGCCGCCGGGGCTGCTCCGGGAAGCGCGCCTCGCCGGCCTCACCCCCCCGCCCGCTGTGTTGCAGGGCGGAGTGCCAGCAGCAAGTGAACAGGTTCCCTTCCGCCAGCTTCAAGAAGTTCGCCACCGAGAAAGAAGCCTGGGCCTTCGTGGGCGCCGGGCCCCCGGGCGAGCAGCAGTCCGCACCCGCAGGTAGCGCGTCCTTAGCGCGGGTCAGAGAGGGCGACAGGCAGGGCAGGGCAGGAGGCAGGCAGGGCAGGAGGCGGGCAGGCAAGGCCACGTGCGCGGTGCCTCTTCCCTTCGGCTGCTGGTGCAGGAATCTCAGCACCGCGAGGGGTGTGTCTGCACAGGAAAGAAACATTTCTGTAGGCGTATGGATTTGCTTGTGCCCTGTCTGTTTGTCTTTAAGGGCTGTTATGTGTGTCTCTGCTAAAATAACGTCACCACCATGCCCACTGCACCGCGTCCTCAGGTGCCAGGTAGCATCATAGACTATCCCGAGTTGGAAGGGACCCGTGAGGATCACCGAGTCCAGTGGCTGTTTCTCTTACCTTGAAAAGCTTTTTCCGCCTACATGTTTCTTTTAGGATTTGTTTTGAATAAAATTTGACCTTGTGTGCGTAGATGAATTGTTTTATTTTGTGTTTTTGGAAGAGACGTATGGTGCTTCGGCTGTAACACAGGAAGATGCTAGCCAGAGAGAGGAACCGGAGACAGATGTCTTGTGTTGCAATGCGTGCAAAAGGCCATATGAACAGTCTACAAATGAAGAACATACTGTAAAGCGTGCAAAACACGATGAAGGACACTCAGCACCAATAGTCAGTGAAGATAAATTTTCATATATGGGTAAGTTCTTTTGTTATTACTTTCATTCGAGTTCTTTCTACTCTTCATATAAAACAGTGTAATTATTAGAAAGTTCTTGGGGAAGTTTGTGTATGACAGTACCAGGCCAAATGTAATGTTTCTTTTTAAAATTGAAATCTGACCATGACATATTTTTTTCATATTGTCTTTCCATGTAACGTTAATTGACTTTAACTGCTATCAAGGTATGGCTTGATTTGATCGCTGTAGTTGTGGTTTTACATGTGCCTTGATTACAAACTTGATATAAATGCAGATGTAGCTGGCAAGTTTTATCACCGACTGAGGGAGGCAAGACTTGTAGTGAGAGTATGAAACTTGGCCCAATGATGCCTTGTGTGCCTGACTGATTTGGGAGCAGTGAGGGGGTGAAGTTGCATTGGGACTTCTGGAGTTCTGCATTACTAATTAAAATGAGTGGTATCTCTAGATGATGGCATTTTGAAGGACTGTCCAGGGAGGGAAGTTTGAGCATTAATCTGTTAGTAGGTGTTTCTTTTTGCTTGAAGAGCCTATGTCCATGAAGGAATGCTTGAATTTCTGCTTTTGGTAATTCTTTTGTAGGTGACTTTGCAGTTGTTTATACAGATGGTTGTTGCTCAGGTAATGGACGTAACAGGGCACGTGCTGGAATAGGTGTCTACTGGGGACCGGGCCACCCCTTGTAAGTAATTCAGTGGGTTCTTTTCTTAGATATATATGCTGATGTTTGTTTCAGGTGTGCTTCACACTGCCAGCCTCTTTTTGAATATGAAGCCTTGCTGTTGAAACTCATGTTAATGACAGTGCTATTAGAGTAACAAGTTAGTGAGGAAAAACAGAAATCGGCTTCTCTAGGAAGTAAGGATGTGGGAAAAAAAACGATTGGAAATAATATTTTTAAGTGGCTGAAGCTATGATTCAAGGAGTGCAAAAAGTTAAAATAATTGCACAAAAAGACAGCAGAAGTAACTGCATGTTGATGATGGGTCCAAATATGCAGGTTGTACTGCGTGGGTGGAAGTTAGATCTTGAATCTCCATGCATCCTTTATTAAAAGAAAACTATCTCTGCGTTATTTATGATTCTAACATGTAGTGATTTTATACCACTGATAATTTTGAGTAACTACTGTTTGTTCTTCGGATACAGAAACATCAGTGAAAGACTTCCTGGACGGCAAACGAATCAAAGAGCTGAAATACACGTAAGTAGCAAATGTCCTAAAATACTTCCACATGCAGAAAGCAGTGTTATACTCCAGAGTATTTCAGCTCTGGCCTTCAGAAACCATTTATGGAGCTGTGAGGGAAGTACACAAAATACTAGGAGTTGTGACTTCAGACAAATTGTTTTCTTTAGGTTTTATTGTTCCTTATTGCTTTCAAATAACCAATAACTCCAGCTTGAGAATTCCCAGATGTCATCAGGCCAAGCACAGATATTTAAAATTGCCTTGCATTAGGAAAGCCCTGTTCTCAAATCTTTGTATTTTTAATGTTTATGTCTCAGACTTTGGGGTAAGGGCTACTTTAATTGTGGGTAAGCGGACAATTGCCTTCTTACTATGATAGAGTCAGAATATCATCTTTCTTTGATTGCACATAATAAATAATTATAGGAGTAACTTTTGTTACTTTTGAAATAAACAGCAGATTTAGTCTTCCTTCTCACCTAGTCTTAATTTTGGTACTGCAGCTTCCCTGCACTGTGTCTTTGGAGGTAAAATTATGTGAGAAGCTGACCTGCTTAAAAATTGCAAGAAATTCCTTTCTGTGAGGGACAAGCAGAGGTGATGGTGGTATGTCAGAGGTCAGACTTGCTGCTGGAGAGTTTTTCAGCGCTAAGTTGAGGCCAAGCCACTTGTCCCTCTCTAATTATTATATTCCGTAGCACCAAGGAAAAATGATTGGAAACCGTTCCAAACAGTTGGAGCTGATATGAATCCTTGCTCTCCAAAGTTATGGAGAAGATGCCTAGGAGCTGTTGTGCTGTTAAGAGAGCCTCGGAGAGCTGAGCAAATGGGCAGAGAGCTGCTCCTGCAGTGAAGAAAACATCAGATTTTACTTTATTTAACGTGTGGGAAACTTAAGTTGCTATCTTTCTGATTCATCTCTGTTCTAAAACATCTTTGTACTCACTGATGGGGAGACTACAGTAATATTCTATGTAGTTCTTCCATATTAACATCAGGTACTTTGCTGTTATTTTAGTTATGTGTTCAAAATACTGTACTGAACTGTGATTCTACTGAAATGTTCTTAAGGCAGCCTGCAAAGCAATTGAGCAAGCAAAGAGTCAAAATATCAAGAAATTAATTATCTACACTGATAGCAAGTTCACTATTAATGGTAAGTTGATTATTTTTGTGTTCCTGATTCTTGAAGACGTGTTGAGGTACATTGTACACAATTTCATTACATAAGGCACATTGAACACACTGGGGTTTGTGACTTCTTACATAAGGAAGAGAACATGTAACACAATTCAATTACTCAAGACTGCTTGGTAGAAAAACTTGCAGAGTATTGCAAGGATTACCTTCTGTCTGCATGAAGTGCAGTTAGAGACAAATTGCCTGTAAAAGTGAACAGACAGAAGTAACTGAAGGATTTTTGTCTTAATATATGCAGTATGACACACGCAGTCTAGAAAAATGTTGTTTGTGGGCATTCTGTTAAGGATGCACTCAAGCTGGTGTAGTGACCTTGTACTTTCATTTTGGTTTGTTTTGACTTCTTGGATTGGAGAAAGTGTCTGTACACAAACGTGAGCTATATTTGAGTTTCCCTGTATTCCACATATGGGTGGCCAGAATGTTAGGTTTTGTTCTCTAGAAATCTGCTTATGTGTTCCTTCTCTGAAGTGTTCTGTTTAGCCAACAGAAATCTTAAAATATGTGGTCATCTGTTTCTCCTCTGTGCATTTATGTCTTCAGTTTCTCAAAACAAATTTGTTCTAGTTTATTGTACAATCAAGCAAATCTTTAGCTTCAGTTTTTTGAAGTGTTAAACAGTTGCTCTTTCATAGAATGTTTTATGGTAATCCTCCCTTTGCATAGGTATTACGAGCTGGGTTGAAAACTGGAAAACAAATGGCTGGAGAACGAGTTCAGGAGGAAGCGTGATAAATAAAGAAGATTTTCAAAAACTTGATAATCTATCAAAAGGCATAGAAATTCAGTGGGTGAGCACCTCGTTTCTTGTTCCTAATGACATCTTAAATACTCTTGTAAACTCTTACCAACTATGACTATAGCAATGATTTTTATAGGGTATAAAGCTGTACATCTATAAATACAATGAATCTGCTTGTTTTTTGTAAAGCAAGTAAGATTATCTCTTTGATGTCAGCTAAACTAAGATTAACTCCAGTTTTCTGCACCTTAGTGTTTTTTTCCGAGAAAACTGAGCACATTAAAAAACTAAAAAACAGATAATTTATTTAGCTCTCAAGGAAAGAAGTAAAACAACTTCTATATGTGTGTTCCTGATGAAAGATATTTTTCCATAACCACTGACAGCAGCGCTGAATGTTGTAAGGAATGTCACCTCTCTCCCATTCTAAATTTACCTCTAATTGCTGTAGAAGAATACTAATTCCCAAAGGAAGCCTTGGTACCATTGATTGCCTAGATGTTCCTTATTGTTGAAGTATGGATATTTAAGTTATCTGAAAATTGACATATTTTCATATTCTATCTCTATGTTTAAGTGAGTGCTGTGATTACACAATTTGGTTTTACTGGCATAGACATCTCTAGCTTTCTGGCAAAAGGTAGGAACTGAATGTCAGAGAGGTTTTTCTTTCCTCTGAAGGGTAGGACTTCTGACTTAGTAACTAACTCTTAGTGCTGTTTTCTGCCTTTTTTTTTTTTTTTTTTAAGGCTAGATTAGGTGGTCCTTAGCCAGCTCACCACTTTTCATAAAGATGGTTTTTGCAATTTGGCAATCGAGTCTTGGTCTTTGAAGAGAGGTTATGAACGTTACTGGGAAGGACACATAAGGACTTCATGTGAGGCAAGCACCTCTAAGGAGGTGCTACTGTGCTATAAATAGAAGGGCATTATGTGCTCAAGTTTCATGTGTGTACTCTTTTTTTCTTGATTTCTTCCATGTCTAACACTCCTGTACTTTCGCTCTAACAGATGCATGTTCCTGGTCATGCTGGTTTCCAAGGAAATGAAGAAGCTGACAGACTAGCAAGAGAAGGCGCTAGTAAACAGAAGTTGTGACATATTGGGACTAGAGACTTGCAGTTGGAGGAAAAGGACTAATGTAGCTGTGACAGTTTGAACTGCTGTTGCTTCTGAGTTGAACTTCGAACTATGCTTATTTCTAGCTCAAACTGCTAAATGTATATCATCTTCTGGGGAGAAAAAAAATGCATTTTCGTCTATGCTGTTTGTTTTACAATCAGGTCAATATTTAGTTAATGACAAACTGTTTGCTTTTTTCCTCCATCTTACTGAAGTGCTGCTGTCAGTGTTTTTGAGCACTCTTTGAGCCTTTTGAATTCACCGTAAGGACAGACTTCTTCAGAAGTGATACTAAATCTTTATCCTGTGTGTTCTTTTATTTCCCTCTTATGAAATAAATTATTTTTTTTTTTTTGTACAGAAGTATATATGAGTGGTGCATAATTGCTGAGGGGGTGAAGTTGGTTGGATGGTTTGGTAAGAGATCAGTGATGTGGCATGGAGATGTCCTTTAATAAGCTTTGGCATTCTGACAGTAGTATCTTCTTCTCTGATATCTCAAAGGAGATAATCGGCCATTTATCTGAGATGGGACTAGAAGATCTGGAGAAGCTAATCATCCAGGTTATCAAGTGTTTGACTTCATTTTTTTTCTAGTTAATGATGAGATTAGTGGAATGGCTAATGTGCACTTGAATTAGACAGTAAATACTACTGCTCAACAAGTGTTATTTTCTATGCCTCCGTAGGAAGAGAAAACATTTGCTACATTGTCAACTTTTTTTGTAAGGTACCTCACTACTACTGAATAGTAGTGCTTAAGCTAGAAGTCATTGGTTGGTTTTTTTTTTTTGTATTTGTTAATGGCTGTACAGATTGTTGAAGCTGCTGAAGCTTGATTTCTTAATGGTTCTCATTCCTTTTAACATCCTTACTTGAGGCAAAGTGCATCCTTTTAGGTATTTAGTGTCACATGAATTGTGATGGAGCTAGGAAACCAGCAAGTCTATTAACTAATAGATGAGAGATTCTATTTTGTGTCATCCAAAATTGCACCTGTAGGGGTGAGGTAGTACACTGATTAAATTTTGCCCTCTGGGTCTTGTATATGTATGTATATATACATAGGTATATATGTATGTCTCCACATGTATATGTGTGTGTAGGTATGTGTATATATGTGTATGTGTGTATATATACACACTCACAAGGGCTGCTCTGGAAGTGATGCCTCCTATTTTATTGTGTTGGCCCACAACGTCAGAGACGGATGTTGGTGTTATGGCAGTAGAGGCCGAACCTTCCTGACAATATTCTGTTACATTTTGTTGCCGTGTGACAGATGGCAGCAGAGGGGCACTCTGACCAAATGGCATCTGACGTGGGAGTGTGTGTGAAGCGAAGGTGTGCACTTGAATTCCTCCATGTGGAAAAAGTTGCACCTATTAACATTCATTGACACTTGCTGAACATTTATGGAGACCAAACAGCAGATGTGAGCGCAGTGAGGCGGTGGGTCTTGCATTTCAGCGGTGGTGACAGTGGTGTGAAAGACAAGCCACATTCAGATGACCATGCAGATTTTCTTGAGCACAGTATGGAGGCTCTTGTTCATTGCTGTCAAACACGCAGAGCTAATGGTGGCAACTGTGCTGAGAAATAGTGTTTTGTAGCTGAGAATTTGCTCTGTCAAATAGTATTATTGTGCTCTTTGTATCTGTTGTAGTTTCCATGAAAATATATAGGAGGTGTTACTTTCAGAGCAACCTATGTATATACATATGCAATTGTCCATCTTTTTACTTTAAAAGTTGGAGTTGGAGGAAGGTACGTAGTGATCCCGATCAGATCTCTATTTGAAACAGTTTAACAGTGTGACCAGCAGCGCACTGAAGAGGTGTCATCTAATGATTGACATATCGTACATCTGTTAAATGTGCAGATCCTACTTACTGCATGGAAATCTACCTTATTTGAAGCAGCAATTTTGAGGAAACTGTTTATGTAACGGTGGGTAAGTGGTAGCAACAGTATAGCACTGTATTTAAGTTACTTTACTGCCTGAAGGACGTCATCAATGCGGAAACAAGGAATTTAATGGGAAACAGTTTTATACTAATTTGATACTAATGTTTATTTCTTATTATACTGGAAATTCAGAATGGAAGAACGCCCATAGGACAGCTGCAATATTGACAGATTAAAGGATGAAAAGTGAGTAGTATTTCTAAAGCAGACTTTGAACAGAGACTTGAGAATGAGATGAGAACGTTGGCTGTTCATTCTTCATAAGGAACTAAAACTTCAGAGAGTATTGTAATTTAACAGGCAGCTTTCAGTGGATAGGAGTTGAAGTTCTGGCTGTGTTTGTGCTTCTTTTCGAAAAAGAAAGAAACTGGGGGCCTCCAGGAGCTGCCCGGGATCTCGGCGCTCTCCCCATAGGCCGGGCCCCAGCTGCGGGGCGGGCCGCTGCCGCCCAGCCCCGCGGAAGCCGCCGGCGCCACCATGGTGGAGGCCTGGTACATGGACGAGTCCCCGGAGGACCAGCGGGCTCCCCACAGGCTGCAGCCCAACCGCGCCGTCAGCCTGGAGCAGCTGCGCCGCCTCGGCGTCGCCTACCGCAGAGTAAGCGACGGGGGCGGGCGGCGCTGCCCAGGGGAGCGTGCCCCTGGCCCCGGGACGCGGCTGAAGGACGGCGCGCGGCGCCGGGCCGCGTTGCGCTGCCGCCGGGAGGCGGGCGGGCGCCGGCGATGCGCGTCATGGCGCCGTGCCCTTGAGTTGGGAGGCGGCCGCGGGGCGGGCTGTCGCGGGGGCTCCTGTTGTTCTCACGTTGTCTACCCGCAGTCCTCAGGGCTGCCTTTGCCGTGCCTCTGAAATAACGATTTCACGTGGTATCCCCTTACATCTGCGTTGTAAAATAGAGTCGTAAATTTCACGTGTTTGGTAAACCCGTCCGTGTGTCAGCCTGGACTGCTGTGCCACCTTCACCCCGCTTGACGCCCACTCGAGATGGGGCAGCACTGCCACAAACGCGTGGATGGGAGCCATCTCCTGAGGCACAGCGCCTGCTGGGTTAAGCTGTGTGTCATTGGTGCAGGACATCATAGCATCCCAGAATGGTTTGGGTTGGGCATCATGTGCACCAGCACAGGTCAGGGGCTGACCTGCTGGAGGGGAGCTCTGTAGAGAAGGACTTAGGGGTCGTTTAGCATGCCCTTGTAGCCAAGGCCAGTGGTATCCTGGGGTGCATTAAACAGAGTGAAGGTCTAAGGACCCCAGGTCCTCTGCCCTGGTGAGCCTACATCTGGAGTACTCAGTACATCCAGAGTTCAAGAAGGACAGGAAACTTCTAAAAGGTTCCCCCCAGAGGAGGGACACGATGGTTGGGGCCTGGAGCATCTCCCGTATGAGTGAAGGCTGACAGACCTGGCACAGTTCAGCCTGGAAAAGTCTGAGAGGTGATCACATCAATGTTTATCAATTTCTGAAGTATAGGAGTCAAGTGAATGGGGCCAGTCTCATTTCAGTGTGCAGTGACAGGACAAGGGGCAAAGGGCACAAATTGAACAGAGGAAGTTCTATATAAATACATGAAAGAACTTTTTCACTGTGAAAGCAACAGAGCACTGGAACAGGCTGCCCAGAGAGATTGTGGTGTCTCTTCCTCTGACAATATTCAAAATCTGCCTGAATGTCTACCTGTGTGACCTGCTGCAGGGAACCTGCCTTAGTAGGGGGATTGGACTTGAGGGTCCCCACAGGTCCTTTCCAACCCTTGTGTTTCTGTGATTCAGTAAGAGACATTTGAAAGTGCCCTTCTTGTGGTGGTTCAGACAGAAAGACTACATGATGGAGAATTTCTCGTACAAACCATAAATCAGCCATGCCTCAGCTGTAAAATGTATTCATTAAGAGCTCAGGATTTCTCTCTCCACTAATCGTACCTCCTGGGCTCAAGGAGTGCAGCACAAGCAATGCTGCAGAATGGCAACGCCTTGTGGGGATGGGGATGTGCGTTGGCGGTGAGGCTCCAGCCTTTGAAGTACTCTGCAGGCTGTGCAAGGTAGGGACATGCTGCAAGAGTTAATAAACCATAGCAAATCTTGCCGTTCTGAAACCTCAGGTAACCTTCTGCTTGTCTGTTTTTAGCATCTCTTCCAGTTTCAGAAATTTGGCATGGGAGCAGAAAAAGTGAAGTGTATCCAGAGCAGTTTATTAATTTCTGACACAATCAGCAAAGACCTCAAACTTATTACTTTCTAATTTAATCTTACTTATTGCTGCTGTGCTGCTGCTGCTGTTGTGTGTGTGACAATAAACTTGTGTGGTTGGCAGGCAAGTCACGCTGGGTGAGGAAGCAGTGCTGGAAGAACTGGTACCAACCCATACATGTCTGCCAGCACTTCTGAAACCCAGAAATGGTCACAGCAGCAGCACGAAGGCTTCCCAGATGGCTTCTGTGGGGCTGGATGTAGGTAAACACAATGAATCTGGCTCCTGAGTGAGAACCGGGTTGTTGAAGCAGTGTGGGAAGGCAAGTGTGGTTTTCTTCAATGGCAAGCTGACATGGGATGTCCATGCTGGTTTTGAAAGCTCAGGTTTTTATCATTTTGGTCTTCCCATGATAAACAGATAGTAACTGTTAGACTGAGTAGCATCTGGTACATTATTGAGCATGCAGTAGTTGTGCTCTCATGTGTTCAACTTTCAGTCTTGGAAGGCATTGGTATGTGCCTTGTGTACCTGTAAGGAGCTAACATAGCTATCCACCCCTGTTATCTACCTGCCCACTGACGCTCTCAACAACTTTGTTTTTCCACATTAATATCTTGAATTGTGTCTTAGGTGATTGTGTTTGAATGCATTTTTTTTCTGCCCATTTTTTAGTTGGATGCTGATAACTATGAGACTGACCCACGTCTGAAAGAGATTCGGGAAGCAGAAAATTATTCTTGGATGGATATAGTAACTATACATAAAGACAAGCTGCCAAATTATGAAGAAAAGGTATGCAGGCCTTTACTTTGAATGAGGATTTGCACTCTGAAGTCTGCTGCTAGAGTGCGCAGTCAGCTTCATAACACATGTTCACTGTGAGCACTCTCAGAGATGAAATTCATGTTTAAAATACATCTTGTACTAAAGACCTTAACTTTAGTAAAATAAACGTTGATACCCTTTTTAAAATAAGGTAGGGGTAGGCCTTTTGCTTCTGTAGGTTGCCTTCAGAGTTTTTAGGCTACTTTCCATCCTTGTGTCATTTCGAAACTCAGAGCCCTGCAGATACTCAGAGATGCTAACCGAGATGAGGGCAGGCTGTTGCCAGCTGTGCATGGGCTTTGAAGGCTGAGACATCCTGCTGGCTGTTGCAAAATGTGTCTTTTCAAAATGAATGTTAACATCATGGAATTTGAGAGATACGTTTCCCTTACAAGAATATTTAACTTGGGAAGCAAACAGCTTGGCTATTTCAAAGCAGATGAACACAAGCAGTGCCAGGCCCCAAGCCTTCTAGAAGGAGCATGTTTCTCCCTGCCTCAGGGTATTGGACTGCTGTTCTGATCTGAATGCTGCAACCTGGTGGCTTTTCCATATTTCCATTAAATCTGTCCAGTTAACAGTTTGTTTTAAGCTGGTTGTGTTACACTGTTTTTAAGTTTTTTACAAGGTGAATTACATGGTAACTTACGTGCCCTGGGTGAGCTCAGCCTCATACAAAGGTAGGGCACTGGCTTGCTGAATCAGTAAAGGCTGAGAAGGGCACTGCCATGCTGAATCAGTAAAGGCTGAGAAGGGCACTGCCATGCTGAATCAGTAAAGGCTGAGAAGTGTTTCAGGCACACCTGTGCTAGCATAGATAAAAAGTACCCGGACCCCTGAGTCTGGCTGACTGGATTGGCCGCTTTAACGCTGTTGGTCTCATCTGTTAGTTAAATCACTGCATAGTTGAAAGCCTTTGTCTGCTTTGCCAAATGTTTCAGCTAGATTCCTTTGCAGCTTTTCTGTATTTGGTATTAATAGATACCTCCTATCCCCAGATAAAAACATTTTACGAAGAGCATTTACACCTAGATGATGAAATTCGTTACATCTTAGATGGGTCTGGCTATTTTGATGTTCGAGACAAGGATGACAAATGGATCCGGATTTCCATGGAGAAAGGAGACATGATAACCCTCCCTGCTGGCATATATCACCGATTTACACTGGACGAGAATGTATGTTATCATAAATTACCCTAAATTTTGATGACAAATAGATGTGAGTATGTATCTTATTAGTAACCGCATGCCCTGAGACTTGCAGTTCATTAGCAAAGCATATTAAATATGAAGTAGGAATATGAAAAATACTAAATAATTCACAGCATTTGAACCTATCATCTTCAGGTCACGGATTCAGCTTCATCTCATCAGCCGTAACTGCAAGTCACTGCCACGTGGTATCCATAGCGTACCTTGTGTGACAGTGGCGTGAGAGCCAAACCCTGCAGCTGTCCCTCGCACAATTGCCCCCGCTGTCAGCTGCAGTGTGGAGATGGATCCCTCTGTGTTGCGTGTCTTTGCAGGGACAGGCAGAGCATGTCTTTGTACAGCAGTGGCATTCTTCATAACTGCTAAATTCACCTTCAGGGAAAGAATGATTTAAGGCTGCAGAGCCACTGCGTGCTGCTAGCGTATGCTAGATTGAATGCTGACTTCACAGGAGGTGACCTGCTTTTGGAGAGTGTTTTGGCAGATGGATTGTGAGATTGCACACGTAGTCCTGATCTGTGTGCCTGCCCTTGTGGACTGTTGCAGATACATTTTTAATCTTAGTATTAGCCTTGGAAGATAGGGAAATGTGAACTGTTGTCTCCTGTGTGGCAAAACCCCATTTCTGGTATAGTCCTGAGTATGGTATAATTTCAGATCAGCTGTCCAGGCAATGCTTATTGCTCATGTAAAAAATAATATTAATAATTATTATGCTGTTTTGGTGATAAACCCAAGTTTTCCTGTCTATATTTAGAGATCGGTGGTGAATCAGCTACAGTTGCTAGTTTAAGGCTTTTACTTTACATAGACAAAATATGAGGGGTTATGCATTGATTCTACAAGAAGTTACAAATGTTTAAGTCCACTTCAGGAACTTTAGTCTAGACATGTTACCTTCAAAGTCTCCCATAAATTCTTTAGGTACTTCTAAGCCCTTGGATTTTGCTGAATTCTGAATTCTTTAGGTGCCTAATTTTATTCTTGACATAGCTCAGTATACAAATGCAAGATAAGCACTTAGCAGTGTTTACAATATAGGTAGGGCCTAAATCTGTAGCGTACCTGGCAGTAGAGGAGAGGTGAGTTCCCCATAACTCAGTTGCATAACTCAGTCCTCCATTCTGCTACCACAGCTTCACATTCCTACCTGGCATGCTTCTGGCTGTCTGGTGGCAGGAGCTCTTACTTCTACTTCTGAAATCTGGAGATTTTTGCTTTCTGCAGTGTTGTTTTTTGGCTAGATTTTGCATTGAGCTTTTGTGACCCTCTCTTTGAAGCTTCTGATACTCTCAGGCATTTTGTTGAGATTTTGGGTCTCCTGATTTTTGTTGTTTAACCGAGCAAGTAGGAATTAGATGCTGCTCTGCTTGGTACTGTGGATCCAGTGCAAAGTGATTTGCATAAAATAGGATTTATTTGGTTTCTTTAATAAGGCGGGAGTACTGTCTGCCCACTCTGGAGGCACCGGTTGTGACACAACGTACATCACTGCATAGGTGCAAAATCTCACCACAGGAGCTGGCAACAGAAGCAGCAGCATCATGCTACAGTGTTCTGGGACATGTGAAGTTTTCAGTCCATCTTGAAGTGGTTTCAGGAATTGCTGCAGAAGTGCAAATTAAACCATTAATTTCAGGATTTGTCATGGAAAGATCTTACATTACTTGTGACTTCTTGTTCTTCAACAGAACTACGTGAAGGCAATGAGGCTATTTGTTGGAGAACCAGTCTGGACAGCATACAACAGACCAGCTGATGATTTTCCTGCTCGGAAACAGTATATGAAGTTTTTGGCTGAAGAAGCACAGTAATGATGTCTGAGACCTGACAGGTGGAACAGCCTGAAGCCAAGTAGAATAAATGTGATTGGTGTTCTTTCAACTGATTACACTACTAGTTGCATATCCACTTAGAATCACAGAATCATATAAAAATTTAGGTTGAAAGGTCATTAGGAGGCCATCTAGTCCAGTCCACTTTGAAGCATGGGGCCAACTTCAAAATTAGACCCACAGCCTCTTGGGTTTTGAAAACCTCTGGTGCGGGAGACTCCACAGTCTGTGCAGGCACCTCTTGCAGTGCTCAGCCACTCCCACAGGCAGGAAGTTTTTCTTTATGGCCTAATCCCCTGGCACAGCTTATGCTTGTTTTCTCTTGCCTTGGGAAGAATCTGGCTCTGACTTCTTTGCAGTCCCTTCTCTAGTGGGAAATGCTGGTTATGTCTCCTCTCAGCCTTCTTGTCTCCAGGCTAGACAAACAAGTGTCCTAAACTCGACTTTGAAGATATTTATGAAGATATTACGCATGATTTTCCCTGTTTTTGACCACTAAGGAATGTCACTTGTAACTAGCTGACAGTTAGACTTGAACAATTGACTGTTCCTAGTCCGATGGCCCAGAAGTTTTTCACCCATTTTGTGGTTGATATTCTCAGCCTGACTACAATGCTACTGGGGGAAACAGTTGAAAGCCTTGGTTCACCCAAGGTAAATGCCATCCACTCTTTCCCCTCTGCCACAGAACCAGTTATTTCCTCTGAGAGGGCATGCTGGATGGTGAGGCAGAATGTGCCTCTGGTAAATTGATACTGACCTTATGTTTCTAATCTCCTTCTATTTCATGTGCTTGGAATGGCTTCTGTAATGGCTTGTTATAGAATCACAGAATCATTAACGGCGGATAAGACCACTAAGATCATCAAGTCCCACCATCGACCCACCATGACCATGCCCCTCTGTGTCACATCCACCCTTTTTTTGGACATTTCCAGGGATGGTGACTCCACCACCTCCCTGGGCATCCTGTTCCAGTGCCTCACCACTCTGAGAAGAAATGTTCCCTAATACCCAAGCTGAACCTCCCCTGGCACTATTTGATGCCATTATCTTTCAACCTATCACCAGTTACCTGGGAAAAGAGGCCAATTCCCTCCTTGTTACAACCTCCTTGCAGGTACTTGTAGAAAGTGATAAGGTTTCCCCTAAGCCTCCTCCAGAATACTATTCCATAATTTGCTTGGGGACTGAAGTAAGGCTGGCCAGCCTCTAGTCTTCCCAATCCTATTTCTCTCCTGTTTGAAGCTGGCAGTAACAGTTGCCTTTTTCTGGCCAAAAAGATCTCCATGATCTCTAGGACCTTTCAGAGATGCCTTGCAGTGACATTAGCCATCTAATTTTACAGTTGCTCAAGAATCCATTTTCTGACCTTTTTATCTTGATGTTTTTGGCAGGTAGACTTGGGAGAGGTGGGCTACATTAATATTCATTCTGCTCTGAATCAATGCTAATGAACTATGTAGGATTCTGTTTTTAATTAAAGAAAATAAGCCCTGCTTCATTCTTGTCTAAAATGTTCATAAGATAAATTTACATAATCAGCATTTTAGCATGCAGCTTCCCTCGTTCTGGCCTAGTACATAAAGCTTTGGTTTTCTCTCTGTAAAATGTAGCAGTTTTCTCCTGTGATTTATTAATAAAATTAATTTGACTTTGGGGTATGTGGTTTTCTTTCTTTTTTTTTTTTAAACTTGTGCTGATATTAAGGGCACATGACTGGCACTGTTACTGCAGTTGTTATTCAGCATTTATTCCTTGGTCATGCTTCTCTGTAGCACTGGACAAGTTGATTGTGCACCTCAGTTTCTTCAGCTGTGAAATGGAGCGGACTTAAACCCATGGATCCATCTTTCAGTAAACACCTTGCAGTTACGCAGGACGTGCTGCTCCTCAGCAACAGGCACAGAATGGTTTTGGGATGGGTGCTCACTACCTGGAGGCAGCTTTGCACATTATGGTACCTGCTCCAACTCCCAGCTGTTGCAGTTTTGAAGGGAAACTGTAAAAGCTTTTAAAGTAAAAGTTGGAAACGTTGAGTAAAAAAAAAGCATGTATAGTTCTGCCTTTGCGTTTTGGATTGCAAGGTAGCAGAAGAGGCAGGTGCACCACGTGTTCATGCTGGCAGTGCTGGGCTCAGTTTGTGGCAGTAGGGTGTATGCACAACCTACGCTTACAAAATGGAAGCCTGCACAGAATTTACATCAGCCTGGATTAGCTTTTGTGCAGGATTTCCTAAGCCTGGCTGAAAATTGAGTTACCAGCATATACGAAGTTTAATTGGAGTTGAGTCCTTTGGTTGAGCTTGTATGGTTGCTGTGCTGTGCTGTGCCGTGCCATGTGGTTCAGAGTTCTGTGTGCCACAGCCATGGTAGCAGCACTGGAGTACCCTTTTGGATAGCACCACCTGCACTGAGGCACCCTGGTCCTGGAATAAATGTGGGATTTTTCCAGGTACAGCTACAGAATTAAATGATGGTTATTGCTAGCAACAAATTTTATTTATTTGTCTCATATGCCGGAGGAAGTCATATTTCTGAACACAAAGTAAAATGACGGCTTTCTCCCAGTGCTGCTCTTAGTCCGTGGTATCCAATCTCACTCACCTTCTCCCTTCCCTTCAAACAGAAGACAGCACAAGACTGTTCGTTCCTCCTTCTGCACATACAGCACTATTACCCCACGGTAGACCAGGGAGCCACCAGGAAGAGGCCAAGCAATGCCCTCTACTCATGAGAGACTTACAGCGTGGGGATGAGGGGATAGATAGAGGAAAGGAGCTGCCCACAGCAATTGCTTTCAACATCCCACTGATGTAGAGTGTGACCTCGGAAACAGGGCTGAACCACCTTGTTTTGTTGCCTCTCTGGAGGAATATAAACACCCAGTACAGCTCCCATCTCCAGGCTGCCAGGAATAACGCACGATAACACTGCCAAACACCATTCATCATTTTCATAGCACAATGCATTCTGTCACTGAGGGGTGGCTGTGACTGTGAGAGTCTCACTGTGAGCGCTTTTAAACACATGCCCTTTAGTGCTGTAGGTGTTCTTGAAAGGCTGAAAGCTTTGCTATCCAGAAGTATTTTTGTCAGCCAGGGAAAAAGCAATTTGGGGCCAGTGAAAGGATTCTGTGAAGAGCTTGCATGGGAGATTACACTGGGGGGGAAAAATGTTAATATTAATAGAAAACACTCCAGGGAGTGGAGGGAGAACACGCAGTTCCTTTAGATGAAAAATGCTGTTTATTTTTATAGCATTTTTCTTCCCACGTACTACATATCTAAAAGTGAGAAGTGAAATCAATACTTTTTGGTCCAAAAACATGAGTCTGTTTACTGCAGCTAGTGGAAAATCTCCATGCATTGAAGTAGTATTACAATTTATGTAAGTGGTTCCAGCAACGTCATGTTGGCAGCAGTAACACAGATGGGGGGAACATTTCACCTGCTCCAGAATTAAAGAAGAAAAAGGTAGGATAAATGGTACTGCATTGAGGGCTTGGAAGATAGATAGCTTTTTGGGTATCTGTGCATTATTTTTTACATTAATGCAGACTTGTTCCTAAGTGGCATGAAATTAACTTTACCATGACCAGCTTGTGAGAGCTGCAGCCTTGTTTTCTGCAAGGAACTCAAGGAAAGCTGGGTCTGTTGGCCATTTACTAAATTAGATGGGCAAACAGGTGGCCACAGATGTCCAGAGGAGGGTCACCAAAATGATCCAAGGGATGGAACACCTCCGCTACAAGGACAGACTGAGAGAGCTGGGGCCATTCAACCTGGAGCCTCCAGGGAGACCTGAGAACAGCCCTTCAGTATCTAAAGGGGGGCTGTAAGAAAGAAGGGGACACTATCAGAATCTGTTGAGATAGGACAAGGGGAAATTGTTTCAAACTAAGGGAGCAGTGATTTAGATTGGATATGAGGATACAGGTTTTTTACAATAAGAGTAGTGAAGGACTGGAAAGGGTTGCCAAGAGAGGTGGTGGATGCCCCATGTCTGGAGACACCCAAGGTTGGGTTGGATGAGACTCTGAGCAACCTGATCTAGCTGTAGGTGTCCCTGTTCATTGCAGGGGAGTTGGACTGGACAACCTTTAAAGGTCTCTTCCAACTCAAAAGATTCTGTAATTCACTTGGCGAAGCTGGAAGCTGTAGGGCTGGGACGTGTCACAGCCAGACTGCAGTTAACAGTGTCCACACCAGGCACCCGGTCCTGTGCATGCTGCCTGTAGTTGCGTACAGGTGAGATCTTCTACAGCTGGCTGAAGGAAGTGCTGATGGAAGGGCTGTTCCAGCCTGCACTGCAGGGTGCAAGGGGCTATGCTGCTTTCTGTGGTTGCAGAGCCTGCGGATGGCCATTGGCTGCTGAACTTGAAAAGAAAAAATCTTCATGTATTCAGATTATTGGGCTCTGCTTGCAGAGCAGGCACTCTCCTGCCTGGTTTCTGACTCCAGATTTAGCTTGAGCTAAAAATCTATTGGAAGGGACAGTTTCATGACAAGGGTGATCATTTAATATTGGCTGGCAGAGAGCAAAGCATATCAAGACTAAGGTGGCAAATGAGCACCACACTGGAGAATAATATCCCTTGTTGCCAAACAGTGGATTTAGATTTAGGTCAGACAGACACTGGGAGCCTGTTCTGTTCTATGCTCAGAAATTACATCATCTATTTGGGATTTTGTCCTCTAAAAATGATAGAAATTCTCCAATTCCCCTCTCTTCCCAAAACAAGGTCACTGTCAGTTGTCTTGTTTCCTGAAGCCAAATAAGCGTACCAACACATTGGGGAATGAGCCAGTGTTACCATTTAAATATTCCTCGCTCAGAGATCCGTATTTGATCTGAACTGCTGCACTGACTGTGACTTTACGGCTTGATTCCCCGAACATTTTGCATTTGCAAAAATGTACTCGGATAGACTTGCAACTTGAAAAATCTGTGATTCTATGCAAGTCGCAAGCTCCCATTTTGTTAGCTGTGTTAATACCCAGGCAAGACAAAGAAAGAAAATGCTGAAAATTAAAATGCTTGGGCAAAGATTCAGCAGTTAAAGGGATGAGGACATCTTTTAATGCTGACTTCTGCTGTTGCTCTCTGTGGGATACCCCTGCTAATTTTGAGAAGTTCCCTGCCATTTAATTACTTTCTATAATGCTTGTCAGGGTACCAGTAAGTAAGTTGTGCCTATCAATGAGCCACATTGACTGGTGGAAAATTGGACTGAGTCTGCTTTGTGTGTTTCTGGTGGTAGCTGTATGGCCCTCGCACCCTGACCCTAAATAACAGCCCATTCTCTCCCTCCCGTTGTGGGTAAATTGCAAGCTGTTCCAGCTGCCTTTCAATTTTTCATTTTCTCATTTTTGTTTATAATGATGGGCACTCTCATATATAACAGGATTATCTGCAAGTATGCCCAAAGCTAGGACAGGATGAGGTGGTGTCAATCCAGAACAGCCAGGTTAAGGCAACAGCTGCCTCTTCCTGCTCACCATTTTACACTCTCATTGTAGAGGAGAATCTAAATTCGTAGTTCCCCAGCTGACTTGTAAAATAGTAGCTTTCCACAGTCACCGTCTTCAAGCCAGTGCTGGTGCTGGTTTGCATTCAGTACCACAGAAGCACTGTTCAGGTGCTAAAACATCTATGCAGGCTCCTACAGAGTGTAGTGCCTCACTGTTAAAATACATGTTTTCCAATGTTCTATCCAATGGGCAGAAAGCAGGGAGGAAAGTGGCACCTTCCTTGGAGCTCATGTTGTATGTAAGAGTCCATGCATAGAAAGACCATGTTCTAACATCTTTAGAGTTTCATTGGCTCATGACATTGAGCAACTTGAGAGGCTGGCTCTGGCTGCTGTGCTTCTACCTATCTGCAATGCATTTAAATCTGTGTGCAATGATTTGGTCCTGCTTTCAGCATGCTGCTTAGATTGATTGTATGCTGAAGCAGAGGGAGTATGTTTCTCACTACAGTAAATATGACTGGAGATGGGGCACCGAGTATCTTGCAGAATTCTGCTGGATGGCTGCAATGCATGTGATTGATGAAGTGCATTAGCTGGCACGTAAGTGAGATGGACGTACCTTGCCTGTGCACACTTTATTTATTCTCCTCTGATGTGATGTGGAAGACACCTACAGCAAAGGCTTCAGAGAAGAACCATGTGTCTTAAACCACTCTTCTGCGGAAAACCTGCCAGTCCCCCAGGTGGGTGTTCACTCCTGGTACATCCTTGTTCTGTAACCCTCAGCAAGCACATCAGTCTGAGGAAGGCTTTGGCTGGCCAGGTCAGCTTTTCTGCAGGGTCACGAGCTTAGCTTGCGCGTGGCTGCATGAGTGCTCACACTGACATGAAGGGTGGGGCAGGCAGAGGAGCAGCCACCCTGCTCGGCACACTGCAGTGCACTGCGGGCTGAGTGTGTGGGCATGTCTGCACGTTCCTTTTGGGAACGTATCATGAGTCCAGCCCGAAAGCTGAGGCACTAGGAAAATCTCAGTGAGCAGCTGGTTGGAGGATGCTATCACCTGAACTGCAGCTGAGTACTAGGAATGGCAGAGCTGCTTACGTGCTTTGGAGGATCAGGGTCTCTGTGCATAATGTAATTATCTGAATGTCTGAAGTACAGCTTATTTGCTCTTTTAATAAAAGAGGAAATTTAAATGCAAAACTTCTGTTAAGGCACATTAAGCTTTAAGGCTCGCATACAACAATCAGCTCACTCAGGCTATGCTTTCCCCAGCTCCTCTCACTCAGCCAGACAACACATGCATGCTGTGTGTTAGAACTGAGCTCTGCCCTCATTTACACCAGGAACCCTCATTAAATTCAGTTGAATTCATTGAATTTAACAGGATCGCCTGGTGTAATTAATGTTTTGAGGACAAATTTTGTCCTTAGCACATATACATATACAGCATTTAGATATGTAACTGCCTGAATATAGGAAATTCAAGCACTTCTATATGTTACAAACCATACAGCCCCATCAATGCAGTTTCTTGCATTTAACAAACAGTTAACAATTTGCATACATCCAGCAGTGGTAATATGCCTTTGCATTTAAATTTTAATTATTCTGCAAGTCTACCAGGATGTCACTTGTTTAATGGCTTGCTGAGCTTGGAGGTCACCCGGTCCAAGTCTCCTCTACTGCGCTTTTATCTGTGTAAAAGCCTCTACTAATAAGAACACAGCAAACATACCAAAATGAGCCCTATGTAGTGATACATATGTATTAGATTTTAGAGAAACTTGGAGAACAGGGGATTATGTTTTCAGGCTGTTTTTTTTTAATTTGACTCTGACTGGGATCATAAATTTTTATTCTCTGCGATCTGAACACTGTTATTGACACGCACACTGAGTACAAGGCACTACTGAATCCAGTTTCAAAGGAAGCGTTTTTATTCCTTGACTGTACAGAAGCAAAGTGGCTTCTGCCTGCTGGGTGATGGTGACCGAGGCTACTTCCACTTAGAACTGGAAAAGACGCATCAAGTTTCCCAAAGTGTCACAGGAGTTGCAGAGGTGAGAAGATCACATAACAAAGTAGTAAGACACCTGACCTTAAGCAGAATGCATAGGGATCTCTGTTACGTGTTACTAATTTAAATGCCATTATGAAATTGTTGAACTGGACTTGTTCAGTGCTTTCAGTCTCTGAATACAATGGAGGTTGTTACATACTGGGATTTCTTCCTATCTCTAAGAAATCCCCCCAAATGAAAAAGTGACCTATGTTGGAGAAGACAGAACGCTAAAATTGCTTACAAGTAATCTGTTGCCCAGACAGATGTCTCCAGAAGTCCCTTCCAACAACAACCACTTTGTGATTCTGTACAATGGTTATCTAACAACCTCACTGAGAGCAGTGGACACGCAAAGGTATAGTAGTCACTATTTGGACTGGGGGAAGTGGCACACACTATTAAAGCAATTGAATAGATGTGCATTCAGAATTGCCTTTTCCATAGTGTACATTCTGCCAGTAGCTTTTAGTTGATGAAATTAGTTCAGATCATTTGCTCGCTAATTACTAAAAAACTCTAACAGCCATAAAAACAAATAATGTCAAATGAATTTTTTTCACATAAAAATAAGAATCTGAGTAGTTGAATGTATATATATGCACTGTAACAAGGAATAACTGGGCAAGGGTGAAGCTGGCTGTAGGTTAGCACAATGTCTTCACATGACACGAGTATTAAGAGACAACACAATAACGCTATTGATTATTTGTAACTGAATAGATTTTATTTCACATTTACACAGTAGCAAGAGTATATACAACTTTTAAAATCAGCCTTGCAGGAAAAAAAATTAGTTGGAAATGATCTAACCTAACTTGAGACACTGAGTATTAAAGCTATCTCCCTCTTTAACAGCTACAGCCTCTAATAGAGCCTGCTTCTTCTGCATACTGCGAGATGACTCCAACTCGTACATGGTTGTTAAGTTGAAGAGAACACTCTCGTGTAAGTAGTGTTTAGGGTCCTGCTGAACCATTCCTTCCAACTGGCGAAGGGAATCCTTCAGTTTTCCCAGATAAAGAAGACAAACAGCAGCATTGTTATTAGCCTAAACAAAAACACATTGTAAATAAGTAACTGTCTATATACATACATATATGTATGTATGTAGTCATAAATGATGAATGAGAAAGGAAAAAGAAGTCTGGAGTAACAACAAATTTACCATGTGCTAAGAACAGCTATTTTTCTGTGTGTGCTCAAGTAACTAGAATAGATTCTCATTCATGTAATCGTATCCTTTTCTTCTTTTCACAAGGTTTATCCTGTGCCAGTAGGACAGGCTCACACTCTAAAATGTAACAGTGTAAAAATATAAATATGTAGGTTGCTTAGAAAGTAATGCCTCCTATTTTTTTCCATGGAAACTACAACAGATACAAAAAGCACAATAACACTACTTTACAGAGTGAGTTCTCGGCTACAAAACACTCTTTTTCAACACAGTCACCACCATTACCTATTCCTTTTCATCAGTGATGAACAAGAGCCTGCATGCTGTGCTCACAAACATCTGCACCAACAGAGGTGACCCACTGCCTCACTGTGCTCACATCCACCATTTGGTCTCCAGAAACGTTCAGCAAGTGCCAATGCATGTCAATGGCTGAAATTTTTTCCACACAGAGGAATTCAGTGACAAACCTTCACTTCATTTGCACTTCCATGTCAGACATCATTTTGTAAGACAGCCTCTCAGCTGCCATCTGTCACACAGCAACATATGTAATGGAATACTGGTGGGAAGGTTGCCATCCCACCAATACCTGCCTCTGACATCATGGGCCAACATAATAAAATAGGAGGTATTTCTTTCGGAGCAGTCCTCGTAATACAGGACATTAGACAGTTAATTTGTTGAATCAGTTGAGTGAGATTTCAGCAACTACATATGCCTCTGCATATTGTCACTTTCATAGTTTTTTTTTTAACATTTTCACTGTATCTTCCAAAGCATTCTCTCTCTGGCTTATGTATGGAAGTTCCACACGAGCAACAGGAAGAAATGATCCTAGCACAGATACCTACAACTGACTTCTGGTAAGTTCAGCAAATAGGCCACTCTAATATATCTTAAATGACCACATCAGGTTCCACATTTTCTTTTCGCAGCATCGGGTTTTATGAGTTGCCAAAAGATTCCACCAGCACAAAGTCATATAACCTGTTTAGCAGCAGAAACTTTCATACTTTATAGCTGTAGATAATGGAATAATAGACCCTTTCAAATATTCTTTTTCGCTCTCCTCAGGAACTCTTACTGATTTCTCACAGTTTATCATATGTACTATTTTACGCCTGCAAAATGATGCAATTCTTGTGCTGTTTACACTCAGTCCCCTCGGCCCCTAGGGGGCCTTGGATGAGGCTGCTGGGGGTAAGCTGCGTGAGTCCTTAGGAACCACGCACAAGAAGCTGCCACACGTAAATAAGAAATGTAAATAACCTGCTCTTCTTTGATCTCCTTTTGTGACAGAATCCAAGGTTGTGATGTGCAAAATGTTAAAAATGTCAGGTTTAAGATGACAGTATCCCTTCAATGCTGCATGAAATCAACTTAATCTTAGATACACTGGCAGCTGCCATTTTGTTTTCTGACGTGCACGTCTATGCTAAAAAGAGTGAGTGCAAAAAAAGAAAAACAAAAGCATTGTTGTAAAGATCCCATAAAACATAATGTTTTGGAATGCCTATATGCATGCCTAAGTATTCACAGTGTTTGTATAAACCAGTTCTTCATTTCCCATCCTTGTCCGCACCGTATCCTTTTGTATACTAAAAACTCTGGCACACAGGCTACACCTAATTTTTCTATCAAGATGTGAACACGCCCTGGGTACTTATTAAATACATGTATGAAGACATTACAATAATTAAGGCATTCATTATAAATGAAGCAATTTGGAGATTTACCACAGCATTTGATGAGTCGATCCTTAAAATTTCTGTGAAAAATCGATGAGCTTCTGCAAAATTATTTTGACCGAGGTGGAGAAATGCTCTACAAAGTAAGTGACACATGAATGAGTTCTCCTGAAAAACCCAAGGTGATAATATATTTTAAAAAGAATGGACATCATTTTTTATTTTTTCCTATTATAGATGTGAGAGTTTCTGACATTTGTTCTTCACGGTGTAATCTTGAACCGGCAAGGAGACACTGATTTACAGACAAATGGAATGACAACTCGGATCATTTGGTTATTAAATATTCTGCCTACCAAAGCAAGAGTCTACACTGTGTTTTCACTAATTTAAATGCGGATACTCTCTTCCTGGAATTATTTCTCTTTATAAAATTAGCTATGGTATATCATTTTCAGAGCAATTTTGAATAGTATTTTCTAAATATATTAGGCCAACATGCTAAACATTCCAAATGGAGCCACCCATCATGCAGCTCCATTACTGCTTTGTCTTCCGTCATTCTTTGGAATTAACAAGCAGTAGCTTTACTAGCTGATCTGATTTTAGAATAAGGGCCCCAGATAGCTTCTGCTTTCCTGAGTGTTGTAACTGTATCCATTAATTCTGACTTAAGACAGATGTAGTTACATAAAAGAGAGAAAGACAACAGAATTGTCTCAAAGGTAGCTTAATACTCATAATGTATACTTTACAAAACTGTATTTTCAAGCTTCATTTAGCCATTAAGTTACCTACCTGTTCATTAAAACCATAATTTGGCTCTGTAGTCCATCCAATTTGTGAGTCACTTTCTCAACATCCTGAAAATACTTTTCTGCAGTTTTTATGTCTCCAATCTAGAGAGAAGAGATTAGAAGAGATCCAGACTGATGACATCTTTTACAAAGGATAAGAACACAAAAACCTGTCATAGGCCAGTATCTAATTGTTTGGTACCATGCTGACTGGCTAACATTTGTTATCAAACAAGATATTTGAAGAATTACACTAAGATTATGAAAGAGAACACCCAAAGCAAATACAGTTTTACTAAGGCAGTGATTTTCAGCTGTGTTTGAGGAGCATTCCTGTACTGTAGAGCAGTGGTGCCCTACCTCTTCATTTTTGTAAAATTAGCTGAAATTGAGCAGAGGTCAGAATTACTTCCAGTAAGACTTGACGTTAGTCCACAGGAAATGACAGCACATGCTCACTGCTCACAACCAGAAGCTATCAACAAGCATGAAAACTGGAATACAATAGCTTGGTAGCTGGCACAGGACCTGTGCTCAGTCAACACACCACTTCTGGGTCATGACCACTTCACAGAATCATAGAATGGCTTGGGTTGGAAGAGACCTCAAGGATCATCAAGCTCCAACCCCCTTGCCGCAGGCAGGGCTGCCATCCTCCACATCTAATACTAGACCAGGCTGCACAGGGCCCCATCCAACCTGACCTTGAGCACCTCCAGGAATGGGGCATCCACAGCCTCTCTGGGCAGCCTGTTCCAGCACCTCACCACTCTCGGTAAAGAACTTCCCCCTGATATCCAACCTCAGTCTTCCCTCCTTCAACTAAAAACCATTTGCTCTTGTCCTGCCATTATCTACCCTTGAAAAAAGTTGACTCCCCTCCTGTTTGTAGGCTCCCTTTAGGTACTGGAAGGCTGCAAAGAGGTCACCCTGCAGCCTTCTCTTCTCCAGGCTGAACAAGCCCAGCTCCCTCAGCCTGTCTTCATAGGGGAGGTGCTCCAGCCCTCTGATCATCTTTGTGGCCCTCCTCTGGACCCTCTCCAACAGCTCTGTCTTTCTTGTATTGGGGGTCCCAGGCCTGGATGCAGTACTCCAGCTTGGGCCTCAAGAGGGCAGAGTAGAGAGGGACAATCCCCTCCCTGTCCCTGCTGGCCACCCCTCTTCTGATGAAGCCCAGGATACCATTTGCTTTCTGAGCTGCAAGAGCACACTGCTGGCTCATGTCCAGTTTTTCATCCACCAGGACCCCCAGGTCCTTCTCTGCAGGGCTACTCTCAAGGATATGCAGACTGGGAGGAGCAATATGCCTGGGATTCCTCTGGCCTAAGTGCAAAACCTTGCACTTTGCTGTGCTCAACCTCATTAGATTCACCCAGGCCCACCTTTTGAGTCTGTTGAGGTCCCTCTGAATGGCATTCCTTCCTTCCATTGCGTCAACCGCACCACTCAGCTTGGTGTCACCAGCAAACTTGCTGAGGGTGCACTCAATTCCATCATTGATGTTACTGATAAAGATGTTGAAGAGCACTGGTCCCAAGACAGTCCCCTGGGGGACACCACTTGTTACTGGCCTCCGCCTGGACACAGAACCATTGATCACCACCCTTTGTGTGTGGCCCTTCAACCAATTCCTTATCCACCAGGTGGTCCACCCATCAAATCCACATCTCTCCAATGTGGAGATAAGGATGTGGTGGGGGACCATGTCAAAGGCCTTGCACAAGTCCAGGTAAATGACATCGGTCGCTTTCCCTTCATCCACCAACACCATCACTCCATCATAGAAGGCCACCATCAGACCAAAACATGTCAGAAAACAGCCCCATTGCAATGGGTCAGTGAGGGGGGACAGTCCGTTTGCAGACTGAAAAATACTGGCTAGTGGCTAATGCAGGCTGAAGGAAAGAAGGGATCTGAAAGTTGGCATTCCAGAACTCTTAAATACCCTTAGTATTAGAAAACACACTGCCCTGCTGCACTTTTATGCCACCTTTTGTTCTGTTCATAGTGGTCAGGGAGAACAGCACAACTCCTCCTTAACAGGAGCATGCAACCACCTTGTGCTTAAGTCTACTGTATGTCTGGAAACCAGGATTATTTTTCTGAAGTAGTCCTAAGATTTATTTGCTGCTTTTAACTCTGTATTTGTGGCAACATTGTAGAGGGTAAGGTCAGACAGCGTTCCACTTTTGAAATTCTTTACCATAGTTACTTAAATGGCAATTTTGGATAGGTGAGCTGGCAAGCAGTCTATTAAAAACATACAATAGATACTAGAGACTAAAACGTACTCACTGTTTCTTCATTACATGTCAATTTCTGCTTTACAGGTCAGGCAACTCTTGACAGAATTATGGTGCTTCTTACAATTTCTGTGTGGTAGCCTCTGTCTTCTGAGTTCTCCACTTCTCTTAACCCCATTTCCCACTTATATGAAGGCATCAGCTCAGGGCTGGCAGTATATCAGATCAAGGCCTCTTAACATCAGTTTTAAGTGTAGAATGTTGCTTTCTGATTAAATCATTAGCATATTTTTGGTACAAAAATATTTTGTATTTTGTATACCATCTTTTTTTGTTTGCCAATTTACACATATGTAATTTTAAAACTACGGGTGCTTTGTATTTCCAAGCATTATCTAATACCACATAGTGATCTTTTCTGTTTTTGTCCACTGCCTCTACACTGATAGTTGTAGCTATTGTTTTAAATGCAACAATTATTCACTACATAGCTGTCAACAGCAATATTACCTAGCAGATTTAGAATAAAGTGCATACCTGAAGGAAAATCCTTCCAATTCCACTCAACATCTGAGGCTCTTGCTGTGGGTAATATTTGATGACAGTGTGATAAGCATCGACAGCAAGCACGTAGTCCTAAGGGGTGAAAAGCACACAACCAGACATTTAAGCTCAGCATTCTTTAGCCTTTACGTAGCCTTCTTTTCAAAGACATTGGTAAGCAGAAGCAAAATAATAGCAACTAGTGAATGGGACAGAATTTCTGCCTATCACTGCAGGCTGACTGGATTCTCTGTACACTGATGCAAACTGGAACTGTAAAAACAGGAGGCAAATAGGAGACTTTTTTTTTTGCAACTGGATCATATACCAGGATGAACATTATATATGTATAATTAGCATAGTTTAATAAACTCTACTGAGAAGCTTTGGGAACTGTACACATGCTTTTGCCTTGTGAAAAACACAAGGTAATGTGACAGAAGTTGCAATTTCCTCCATGTTTTCAGGTGACTTCAGGGAAACAAGACCTTTCCTATCCCTCCACCCAAGCCCTTGTTTCCTTCTCCCCTACCATGTACAAGCAAAATGAGCTCTTAATCCAAACAGAAGTTGATCAGGGTTAAAATGAGAGGTGGGATGGTTTTTATCTCACATGGACGTGCATGGAAAAGGGGGGCAGGCTGGCACGCAGCAGCTCTGAGACCCGCTCCAGGTCACTGCTCCTGCGTCCTCTGCTCTGTCACCAGTGGTGGGGGGATTAGATACATTTGTATTTCCATTTCTCATGGGAAAGAAATGCACATGTGATTAGTTACTGCACTCCAGGGGATTCATGGCAAAATTCCATGAATTACCTACCTGGGCAGTAAATTACTTTTAGAGCCTGACTACACGGCCTTTGGCAGACATACATGAGAAACTCAGCATGTGCTCTAAGGGAAGACAGGCAGCAGGCATATTCCCAGGGCAAGGGCTGCACCAACCTCAGCTCTAGCTTCTTTCATCATTTCAGAGCAGAGGCACAGAGCCTGTATTTGCTTAGAAAAACCAGGCATGTGCAAAGACAGAAGACTGTGCTGTACTAACCTGGTGCTTCCTAACAGTTCTGCCCTTCAACTTCATACAAGGATTTTCTGGTGGGCGTTCAGAAGCAAAAGAGATCAAAGAATAATCTTCCAAAAGTGCACAGATGTCTTGGCATACTCTGTGCCATACGATTTTTTCGGTCAAATTATAGTGCCCATTAAACTTCTCCCTAATGTGATCACAGCTACCACTCGAGGTACTTATTCTTCACCTCTTCCTCAGTCTGAGGAGGCCATGTACCCCATGTGCAATGTTATTTCTTTTCCTGACATTGTACTTTAAATGACCAATCTCCATTTGACCCATACACCAGGTCATCATCTGGAACACACTGACTTTTTTCACACAGACAAAAAGCCAACAGAAGTCTTTGGAGTCTCATCTGTATATGAGACAAATTGCTCAGCCTACAACAGCAGAGATTGGCTTAAACAACTCTGGGGGTGCTTTGTAGAACCTTTATTTTGCAAACAACTTCTATACTCTGTGTATTAAACTATTAAACTTGAACATCTAACAATTAACGTTTAGAGTCTACTGTCTACACCAATTCTAGTTTGCCATGCCTTGCTTATTACTGGCAATGGCAAGAGTTCAGAGCAAAGAAACAGGCCACGAACGTAAAAATATATTTGTTTAAATCGTGATTCATTCAGAATTCACAACTCAAACACTCAAGCATGATGGAATTTATACTACCACCATTTCTCCTAAGTTTATAACTTAGGAAAAACTCATTTTTCTCCACATCAGCTCTTACTACAGGACTTTTTTGATTGTGGAGTGCCCCTTTGTTGGGTTCTGCATAGCACTGTTGAAACTGGTTCCTCAGAGCAACCCCAGCCATGCTTGTATTAGCTATTAATCCCTGCAAGAGTGGCATTTATAAAAACTGAAGGATTACCTGTGACTGTGAATTTTATCCCTCTGAGAATAAAATGTGCTTACTGAAGAAATAACCTTATTGTATCAAATTCTAGACTTTGTGCTCAATGTCTTTCATTCCACAGTCTAAACCCATCCCTTGTCCAGTGCTCACTCCTCTGCATGCTTTACGTTAGTCCCCACAACAGTGATGTGCAGCACAGCTGTGAGGCACAGGGGTGCTGTGGTTAAATCCCTCAAACTGATGCAGAAACAATTCCCTGGTGACTGCACAGTTAAGCTGACAGAGAGGTGCTGCAGCCAGCTCAATCTGACCAGCCTGAAGGAAGCCTCAGCTGCAACGGCTGCCTGAGGGGGCCCTGTCTGCCCAGCTCAAAGCCAGGGCCCCAGTGCAGGTGGGTACCAGCCTGGGCAGGAACAAGCAGGCAAATAACATCTCAGAGGCCCCTACCTCAGGGGCTGCGTGGCCTTGGCCTAGTCAGGCAAACAAACCCTCTTCCCCTTTTGTGTTCCCTATCAAACATTGTCTTATTTGCATTCTGTATGTATTTTAACTAGATAAGATTCACACCTCCTAAAACATGAGATTAGAGGTGAGGCATTAAGAGTCTACGCCCTGTATTTATGGATCAGGAAACATATCACATCCTGTTTCTATACGATGGCACAGCACAAAGCACCTGTGCTTATTTACCTCCTGCCCTGCAGCACCTGTCAAGGAACAGGACCTATTTCTTCCAGGAGATGACAAGAGATTAAGCCATGTGTGCCTAAAGCCACTTCTGAGCACAGGCAAGGCTGGCCCCAGCACGAAACAGCAACAAAGCACTGTCACAGCATCCAGACTCACTTCCAACTACAGTCTCATTTTGTAGCTGCCTCAGTACATGCATGTAAATCTTACCACCTACAGTAAGTTTTAAAAGCTTATACTTCCCCATACTCCCACTATCGTGGAAGCAGCAGTAGGATTTCGAGAGTACCCTGTATACTGCCAGAACTATCCCATTTCTGGTATGTTGTAAAAACACTCTATCTGACAATTCCTTCTGAAGGAGCATTTGTAAAGCAGATGAGATGTGGTGCTACGTACTGGAGGCCAGGTTTTAATTCCCAACTTTGCTAATAAGACATTGTAAAAGAACAGCTATCTGTGAGAATGATAAATGACAGGCCCTCCCAGGAAAGTGGAGCCTTGCTTAATACAAGTTATGGTTGAGATGAGTAAGAAATATTCAGTACCAGCACTAAAAAACCCAGCAATGCAGTTTGTGATTTTAAAACTTCAAGGCGGAGTTGACAGATTATCACAGTCCTTTAACTTCTACAGATTGCAACCTTTCAGATTTTCCACACCTTTCGTAGGTGTGGAAAAAATCCCCAGAAGTTCTGTTAAGGCACTGGAGCCACTTACAGAAAAATGCCACGTGGGGCTGGTTTTCCTCTGATGCACTGCAGTGTAACTCCATTTCCCTCAGTGGTCACCACATTTTACATTTTTGTGTTTTTTCTAACCTCACTCTAAGCACTCAAATTATTAATTATGAGATATCTATCTAAAAATAAGCATAAATGATCATGATGTGCAGAATGCTGATATTAGGTTCAGAAGCCATAGATTAAAATCAGCTTTAGTTATACAAACTCTGTAGTTCATAAAGACTGCATTTTGGGAAAAGAGGGCAGAGATAACTTATCCTTCCTCTCTACCTGGTGCACTTGGGGAAGAGTTATGAAAGCAGAGATTCACAGCGTTATGAATCCAGAGTGTCATACTGCAGCAGTTAGGCAAAAAACACGATTCATGCAGGCTTCCTTCTTTATATCATAAAGAAAACAAAGTCCTCGTGCATCAGTCCTTAGCATCATCGGTACAAGGTGCTACCACCTCCTCTGTACAGTTTCTATTGTATTTAAACCCAAATTAAAAACGATTCCAATGCTTTTTACAAAAGCTAGGACAACACTGACAAAACATCCTACAAAATGCAAAACATGCCTTTAATTAGAGTGCATTTATAATATATATGGAAAGTACTTAAGTATTTATTCCTCTGAGAGGTAGAAGTCTGATAAGATAATGTCAAAAGCAATTTTAGCTCAGATGAAAAGAACTTTAAAAAGTTCTTAAAACACTTCCATGGTGATTTACTAAAATGACAGACATTTTGCAATTACATTGTTGAAATGAAGCAATGCACATCATCAGTTGCATTTTAAATGAATGTTCTCTCACGCTGCTATATTCAGGGAACAGTTCCATAGCGACTTAAGCCCACAGTTCTTGTAAATGAAAGTCTACAGTGATGCACGTTAACTTGTTTCCCCTTGCCTTCCTGCTCTTTCCACCTCCTCTCTAAGTTGCCCTCTGTACATGAACATGTAAAAGCTGACTTAGTTGCTATGACTGAGATCCACCGTTTCTTTAATTTGTCACTTAGTTAAGTCACCACACTAAGTTGTGTATAGAAGGAAGCCAGAGTATGTCTGAAGAATGTTCTTCAAAGAAAAGGGGGTGAACAGAAAATCTACATATAGTCTTACATGCAGTGAGACTGCCTTAAACTGCTACTGAACTGTAGCATCGTTCACACAGGTAGAGGGCTAAGCAGGTACAAGTCAGTACCTAGATAAGATGCCCCAGGGAGCAAGGAGACTTGTGATTCGTCGGTCTGTAGGCAAGTTTGGTTAAATTTGATTTGTACCTCATACACAACTTTCAAAACAACATACCACTCCTCCTCAATAATTAAATGAGATGCTTAGCTACAAAACTAAAGAGGCCAAATAACATATTTTAATAGATAAAAATTATTGTGCTCTATAAACAGAACTCCTCGGGTCAGATAAGTAACACAAAAGAGAGAGAACACAAAATAAACCTAACTGGCATTGAGGACAAGTGAAACAGATTTATCACAGCCTCTATCATCTGAGGAGGCTCAAGGGAGACCTTATTGCTCTCTATAACTACCTGAAGGGAGGTTGTAGTGAGCTGGGGGTCAGCCTCTTCTCTCTTGTAACTAGTGACAGGACGAGGGGGAATGGCCTCAAGTTGCACCAGGGGAGATTTAGGCTGGACATTAGGAAATACTACTTTTCTGAAAGAGTGGTCAGGCGCTGGAATGGGCTGCCCAGGGAGGTGGTGGAGTCACCGTCCCTGGAGGTGTTCAAGAAACGTTTAGATATAGCATTGAGAGACATGGTTTACTGGGGTTATTGGTGGCAGGTGGATGGTTGGACTAGGTGATCTTGTAGGTCTTTTCCAACCTAGCTAATTCTATGATTCTATGATCTGATCTTTTGTTTGTTTGCTTTAATTTTAATTTGTCAGTTCTGACAAGACTGTTCCCTAACTACTACTGAAGTTTGATGGACAAAAAAATAAGCTTAGTAAAAATAATCAGCTTTTTATATACCACTGTTCAGATTGTTTTAACTTTAAATAATGATTCTTATTAATCTGCTAATAGCACAAGCTACCTCATATTACTTGGTGATCAAATATGACCATACTGCAGTTTTGCAAACGTTCACTAGATGGCAATAGATGGCACTGACTTGGAGAATGAATACAATTTTTTTTCCAAATTATTTTATATACCTGAATAAAACATTCAGTTTTTAAAGCGTTTTACACAACAGCAAAAACAAACTGTAGAGGTGGAATGCCGTTCAATTAATATAATTGTTCATGGGAGAATTAAAAGAATTGTGTTAAAAATTATTTGAAGAAATTGTTTTAAACTGAATATTCTGGAAGGTGGAAAAGATGATTGCAGTAGTGCTGGTTGTTAGAATGGTCTTAAAATTAGTGAGTTTATAATTAGCCAATACAATTATTTCACTGAAGATCTGTCAGGCAGGCAGAATAAATTAACTTGATGCCCTGCTCCGATTTTAAATGTAACATGGCTGTGTATGAAAATCTTTAAGACTCTCTACCTGTCCATACAGGGATATGTCTGGAAATTGTGATACTCACAACTGCTCCACAGCCAACACACTGAGATGCAAATTTCAGAGGGGAGCAATTACACCTTAACATGTAGTTGTAGGTAATCTGGAAGTTACAGCTGAAATGTAATTTTCTAAATCGACATCTGAGGCCCTAAAATAAAACTGACCCTAGAAAGAAGGCTGCACCTCGACTACTGTGTCCAGTTTTGGGCCCCTCACTGCAGGAGAGACGCTGAGGCCCCGGAGCGTGTTCAGAGGAGGGCGACGAAGCTGGTGAGGAGTCTGGAGCACAGGCCTTATGAGGAGCGGCTGAGGGAGCTGGGATTGTTCAGTCTGGAGAAGAGGAGGCTCAGGGGAGACCTCATCGCTCTCTATAACTACCTGAAGGGAGGTTGTAGTGAGCTGGGGGTCAGCCTCTTCTCTCTTGCAACTAGTGACAGGATGAGGGGGAATGGCCTCAAGTTGCGCCAGGGGAGATTTAGGCTGGACATTAGGAAATACTACTTTTCTGAAAGAGTGGTCAGGTGCTGGAACGGGCTGCCCAGGGAGGTGGTGGAGTCACCGTCCCTGGAGGTGTTCAAGAAACGTTTAGATGTAGCGTTGAGAGACATGGTTTAGTGGGGTTATTGGTGGCAGGTGGATGGTTGGACTGGATGATCTTGTAGGTCTTTTCCAACCTAGCTAATTCTGTGATTCTATGATTCTAAGTATCTGAGCTCCAGTGTTTCTGAAGTACCGTTTCCAAAAAGGTGCTAATCTTTGCTAGTATTTGCAAATGTATTTATATTGCTAGCAGAAAACAGCACTAAAAGGATCAAATCGGAAGAAAGATGAGAACAGTGCATGCACTTGGATTTGTGTGTACATGAGAAGAAAAGCACTGAAAATGTTAGAAAGAAGTCACAGCCAAAAGTAAAGTGAAACTGAAACAACTTATTACCAACATTTTCTTCTTTCTGCGCTCTGCTTTGTTTGAGATGGCAACTTGTGCTTTTCTCTGCCTGCCTACTGAAAAAGGACGTTCCTTAAGAACTTAACCTACATCAAGTACCTCCTTCAAAACAAACGCTTATCGATTCATTAGAATACCTCAAGGTTTAATGGACAATTGCATCTACTCAAGGCAGAAATCATTTGATTACAATGTAATTACAAACAGAAATTTCTTTTCTTCCCTAACTGCCATTAAAAGGATATTACATTTCACGTGAAGGAGTATTTGGTAACTGTATCTTACCTGAAAAACGTGTGCTTTCTGAGTTACTACAACATTATGAATGGAGCACCAAGGAAGCCCAGTCTGGAAAGCAGCTTAGTGAACATCAGATTTGGCATGACCTTGGGCAATCAAACAACAGGGGGCAAGGAGTGCAAATTGTGGTCTGTGAAGATTATAGTGCTGACAGTACTGCTCTGAGTCTGTGCTGTTAATTAATTTGTGAAGCACAGTTAAGCTCTGCACAACAGCAGTTTATTGCAAGCCAAGAATGGTGATAAACCTATTTCCCTGAGCATGAGGTGAATGGCAGAAATGGTTTTATTTCTTCTGCTTGCTGAACACAAGGAGAAGCTTGTGCTCCACCAAATGCACCAAAAGAGTAAGGGAGAGACAAAAGAGAAACAACACAAAACCAAACAGTGGTAGCTAGTTACTCTTCCTTTTATTCCCTTCTTTTTCCTCCCGTCTATTAGTAAGGATTTAAACTTGAAAAAGGTATCTTACAGCTGAGATAGGAAGGATGTATTTAGATGTTCTGGATCTCATCATATACAAAGTCTGTAGTATTAATAATGCACACAAACAGAGCAACATTCTTAGTGCACACTTTGAAAAAGAGCACATAATTGCTTTTAATTACAGCATTTAGTTAAGTGTTTGAAAAATTCAATTTAAAAATGCAAATTCTCTACTGTTATTGCACACTCTCCAGGATGATTTTGGGAGAAATAAGTAGATATGTTCCCAAAGAGCATTACTGCAAATAGCTATCTATTAAATAAGGCATTATTAAGTCTAATTAATTCTTCACTAAGCAAAGCCTCCAAGTACAGTCAGGTAGTCTTCCCTTATCTATACACCAGTAATTCTCTGGCACTTTCTCCAGCGTTCTATTCTGGAATATACGGTATCTCTGCAGCTGCTGCCACCCACGTACCTTCATCATTAGCAGACAGTTTGCCATGGAGTACATCACCCGGCCCAGACGTGACCTCCACAGCTGAACAGAGGCTGCAAAATAAGAGCAGCTTGTGAATTTGCACAAATAAATTAGAGGTTCTTTTCTGCAATCAATTACTGGTCCTATGAATTACGATTTTGAAAGATCCCCCTCGTTAACATCACTGGGTTTTAGCCTAGAATTTATAATTCTCAGCTATGCTGCATCATCAGACGGAAATGCTGCATCTCTCTGAGGGAATTACTCACACGGCTCTGGGGGCTGTACGTGATGGCACAATGCAGAGCAACAGACAGCCACTCTGCCCTGAGCTCGGGCCAAGTATTAAGCACTGCAAGAAGCCACGTATTTTCCAATTTAAGAACAAAAGGTGCATAAAAAGATTAAATTGATAATGAGCATCAATTTAAAAACACATCATCTACAGGACTAAATGTGATAAACTCAAAAATCAAATAAAGCTAATGGCATTTCAGAGCCAAAGCGTGCAGGGTGAGGACTGTCTGGGTCTGGGACTATTTGTGCTCGTCTCTGGCTTAGAGCTATGCAGGAAGAAATCTGCCAAGCCCGTCTGCTTTCCCCACGCTCCTGGAGCTTGCAGGCATTAAAAGCTGCAGCAGCAGGTTCTTCTCTCTTGGTTTGCAGACAGACTCCTGATGTTTTAAGAGAACAGTTCATAAAGTTCCCTGTTTTTCTTGATCCATTTCCCTAGATCAATGCTAGAAATATTCCTCTAATCCTCAAAATAAACATTAGGAGCATTCATTCAGTACATTTGGAAAACAAATGGGTCTCAGTCAATCAGCTGTCAAGGCCACTGTAATGCTTTGAGGAGGAGAAGGAAAGGGCAAAGAGGCCATTTCTATGAGACTGGGATAACTGAGACCACTCGTCTGTATCCATACTGTAGCCTTGGATGAAAACAATGGCAGGTTGCACAGATATTTTTTTAACACACATAAATGACATTACAAATAAGAAGAGAATCTGGTGACATGTCCACTCCTCTTTGCTTCCCATCCTAAAAAAACTCCTTTATCACTTGCTGCCCCTAACAACAAAACAAAAGAACAACCAAGTGAGCATTCCCCAATTACTTCTGTCACAAGAGAGGGCATAATCTGGGGACCGAGACTATACCCAGCACTTCATTCACCACACCTTAACATCACTCCTCATTCCTAGCTTTTGTTTTAAGAACTCCTCCTGGACCACAGGTTCCTACTGCTGTTAATGGAGAAGCTGCTGCAAACAATGAGCAACCGTTGCACACCACATTTTCTCTTTCCTTGGAGGCGTCTGTAAAATCTGGACATCATTAAATAACTCTCCTTTTAATGATCCTCCTTTATTTCATTGTGTTCATCTCCTCTGTTTGCATGTCCTCATCATTTGGGAACCACGTTCAATTTTTGAGGATTCTGCCAAGGACTTGGCTAATAACAAATCAGATGCTGATACCCTTGGTGCAGATATCCAGGTATCGTGCTAACAACAGCACCAACTACGGTACTCAAAAAAGACTACAAAGCAGACAGATGTCTTCAGTCAGTGCTATAAACTAAGCAGGGACCAGCTCCCATTTGGAAATTGTGTAGCTCAGTGGACGAGCCTTCTTAGCACTGGCAGAAGGGGGCTAAGGAAAACCTGCAAAGCAGTGAACAAAACTGAAAACTCAACACCAGTTCATTGTGCAATGCCTGAAAAATGCCTGAAAACCACTCTGCAGGTCCTTGCAGCCACAATTACATTCCAAACATTTATTTTTGTTATTTATGAAAGGCTCTGTACTTCATACTGCCACCCATTTCAACAGGAACTGTGGGTGATAACTTGTAAAACTGGCATCTTATAGAATGCATTACCAGGCAGGTGGTGCAGTGCTCTCTCTCTCCTCCTGTTGAAAAACTGCCAAATGAGGTGCTTTGTTTCAGACCAGAGGAGATGTATATGATGAGCTGACTGGTGTGGCACCTTCTTACAGTAAGGAAACTATTCACTAAGCACAATCCTAATAATGAATTACAGCTGCCTTCAAATAAACCTCCTAAGTTTTACTTCACCTAGGTCTCACATGGAAAAAAAAAGTAACAAAAGACCCACAACAAAAAAACATTATCAGCCTCCTGTAGCTTCATATGCAGCAAAGGAACAGACAGGGAACAGATCTGGCTGACTTGCACTGACAACAGCAGTCAGCAGTCCCTGCAAATGGGGCAGCTTCAGCAGCCTTGTCCCCTGGCACCTAGCAGCTGCCTTTCAGCCCACCCCTCCTTCTGAGCTCTTCTCAGCTCTGAAGCAGCAGCACTGAGGAGCCAGAAACTCACATGCCTGCAGGACACAGGATTATGACACAGCTAGGAAAAAAGTCCCTGTGCCCTAAAAGGGGATCAGATTCTTGATTTTGAAGGCACAGGAAAAAAAAAGAAGAAAAAAATATGAGGATAGAAAGGACAAAAATGGAGCAGAAAGGTAACAGGAAAATGTATTAAGCATACAGAGACAAGAAGATTAGCAGATAAAGGGAGAGAAAAACAGATTTAGGCTGTGCAAAAACGCTGAGTATCAGATTCTCTCTCTGCTTTTTCCTAACTCTTTTTGAGAAGAGCAAGTGCCTCTGCGATATACGCTGCTCACACATGCAGCAACTTTCTTAGGGCATAACTAGACAGTGAATGACACATTAAAACTGCTTGATGTCCAGCCAAACTTGAAGGCTAGAACTTGAAGACAGGACTGCACCACTCCATGCAGACACAGTTTTAGGGAACTGTTCATAACAAATGATTACTCTGCTAACAGCTGTACCTGGCCACTTCCCATCTCAGGGGCAGACCTTTACTTCTCACATTCTCTATGTTATTTCCATGTTTCATGTTATCATGGAAAGAAGTCGGTAAGATTTCTTCAGACTGTTAGCAGAAGCTGAACGGCATGATATTTTTAACATCCACATTGCTAGGCACTGTGAGTGGTTCATCTAATCCATTACCTATGCCTAAAATGTCATTTTGTGTTCAATTCTTAAACGCACACAAATTACCTCATTAGTATAAATTCCATTAAGAGAAAAAAAAAGATGCTTGAACAACCAATTTATCCAGATGACCTTTATGCAGTAATGTATCCCCCACTATTGAAGTTAAACAGCTAAGATAGAAGGAAAAGGGGAAAAAAAAACCTACATAATTTCATAAAAATTAATGAAAATAAGGTAGACGTAGATCTGAAGCTGTAGATGCAGATCTGAAAATAATGTAGCTCTGAAACTCATTTTAAAAAGTGACAGGTTTGACTCACCAAGTACATGCAGTTGCACTGAGATGAGACACCTGTACAGCAACATTCCAGGCAAGCGTAGCCAATACGTGACAGCCATAAATCTAGAGAAATTCCCTAAATTTTAGACATGAGGACTGAGAGGAACCAATGAGGCAAGGCTGAACGTGAAACACTGATCTAACTGTAACAGTAATACGCTTCTATATGCATCACTAAAGGATGGCAGCCATGTTCTTTGTTTCTTCTAAGTAGGAAAAAAGAAACTGATTTAGTGCATCAGTTTGATCATGGGTAGAACTGTGAAATTAATTCCAGCAAATAAAAGTACAAGTGTGTCATTTTAGATGCTGAGTACGCTATGAGGTAACAAAAATACTGTTCTAACAACTCTGGGGCAGTCTTGTGAAAACTTCTGGAATACTTAGGCAAGTGATAAAACCATACAGCCTGTGAAGAAATGTTTAAAGAATACGTACCTTGTCTGTTCTCCTGTGTAATGTTAGTCATACTTCCATCTTCAGCTAAGCCTTGTTCCAAATTTTCTAGTATCTGTAGTAAATTTTTTAAAGTAACTAACATGAGTTTAAGCAGCGCTATGTATTAAATGCAAATTATCTACAAATGACAGTCAGTATGAAAACCAAATCAAGCAGGAATGTTTCACCTAGATGCAGTTCAAAATTACTGATTATTACCATAGCTAGATCGATTGCACAAAGAAAGCCATTATATGGTAGAAGGATGTTAAGAGTTCAGGTTTATGATACTTACAGAACATTAAATGTCAGCACACTCAAGGGACATACACATTTTGTTAAACAAAACATGAAATATGTTTCACCAGAGAATGAATGTTAAAGACCAGAAAGAACATCAAAGTGATTCTTCTGTGAGAGCCATCCTCTCTTAACTCTCCCACCCTAAGTGTGGGCTCTGGTTGCAGAAACAGAAACTTGCTCCTTTTTGTCCTTCATGAAGTATCAGGTCTTATTCCAATTCCCCTCTCAAAATTTGGGTTTTATTGCTTCTCTTTGTTTATCATGGACTTTAAGTCATCCAAATTGCTGAGCGAATGAAACATTTGTTACATTACTGGGAGAAAGAGAGTGTGCACTTAATGAAGCCCGTGTCTTATGCACCTAAAAAATTCGTATATAAAGTTCCATTTGAAATAAAAGTCAACTTTCCACTTTGTAATTCCACTGCAGTTTCTCCCAATCTGTTCTCTCGTTCCCACAAAACTCTCAATTTCTCTTTCTAGCGATTTATAACTTTGGTTGTAGAACACTGCTTGAGATTTCCTTCAAAAGCTCATTAAAGCCATTGCTATTTAATCAGCCATTGTGGTTAGACAATTAGTGAAATATAAGGCATATCCTCATCTGGGGCCGAGCGCACTTTCGACAACAGAGCTTCTGTCAGGATAAGAAAAAACTGTTCTTTTCCACCACCAGCAAAACACTCCAGTTATGCTCAGTGGTTTGTAAACAAACACTTAAAAAAACCATAGGAAATACTCAAAAGCAAAAAGAGGCTGAATTAATCTGGCCTCAGACAGTGTGTTGGTGCTTTCTGCAGTGAATGGAGAGCAATCGAGACCTCCAGGAAGTGAGTTCATGCCATCTTAAGGTGGAAAGGAATTGCTCTGAGAGATACCAACCTCTTTTCATAGACTAGAGTGAAAGCCTAAAGTTAGGTGCCATAAACTTAGCTACAAATAGCTTAAGAGCTAGGAGAGACATAGCATGAAATGACTGCAGTTATCACATGCCAGCTGAGCCAGGGTAATTTTCCTGGTAAGAATTGTTAGCCCACAAGTACAAGGTTGTATGATTTAGTGTAAACCTCATTCACAGTGAGCTAAGCTGTCTTACCTCAAATTTGAGGCTACAAGCAAACAATTGCACAGACACTACTGCGCAGTTGATAGGTGGCAAATTATGAGGTCACAGTGGCACATCTCTAAGACTGAATCCCAGACCCAATCTGTCTAACAGTGTAGGAACTTGGACAACACTTAAAACTGAAACACCAGGCTTAAGCATTAAATGCCTAGTGCAAAAAAAGGCATCCTGTTAAAGAACACAATCTTGTCTTCCACATGCCAAAAACATCCTACTGTTTATTTTCCCCCAGAAAACATTCTCTCTCACTTCCCCTGGAAAACACCTAGTGATCAGGACTCCTTCTCAGCAAGACTTGGTGTTCTTACTCTTGAAATGGTCTGAATATAACAAGGTGCCTCCAACAATGAAACGTATTTTCTTGTTTAAAAAGACAATAGGTTTGTTTGAGAAAGCCTTCATCTGAAAATGCCCTGACTAATATAATCAGAAAAGAAATAATTAGATATTAACATACAATTAGAATACTATATTAAACATTCAGTGATATTACCTGGGGATATCTGGCTGTCACCTCAAGCTCAACGTAATTAAAACAGAACTCGGGGCTGATTTGAGGCTAATTGGTTTATTCCCTAGGTTTTTCTCCTCTGCCTTTCCTTATGCGTAGGAAATCATCTGCAGTCTTTCAGTATTTGGGCATTTCCTCAATTTTCCATGAATTGTTTAATAACAACATTAATGATTCAGGTAGTTTCTTAGTGTAAGTTATCCGGGTTAGATGACATGAAATGTTTAATTTCAACAGATACCCTCACCCTGCTTTTCCACAGATGGTAAACTATTTACTCTAGCTGTATCATACAGTCTACCTCCAAACATCCTTGTTTCAAATATAAAGACAAACAGCTTTGAACAGTTCCACTATTTACTTTAGAGAAGATGTATATATGACCTATGGCTTTCTCATGTTTGAAATATTTATAAACACACACTCATTAGTTTCACTGGCCAGGAATGTTTCACCAAGACTTCTGTTCCATTCCCTATCAATAGACTGTATGCTGCAACCACTAATCCACGCGCACTACCATTTGCGTTCCTACTTTCCTGTCCTATGTATCTCCTTTTAATCATTTCCTCCTTCTTCCACAACTTTTCATCAGCACTTGCTTTTTACTCAAAATAATCTTTTTTAGGGTGCTTCTGGAATTATGTTTTTTGGGTATTCTACAAACTCATCAAACAAGAGATCAGGAAACACTCCCCAGGCTGAAATAACATATGAGACACAGAATACTTATGTGTTCTAAGTAACTGAACCAGAACTGGAAGCTGAATGAAAATAAAGAGCAAAAGCAATCTGTAGTTAAGAAACTGAAAAATTCATCAATCTAAATTGAAACGAACGAGTAGGAGATATGTGGAGTGTGTGCAGGGAGGGACACAACTCCTCATAAAGAAGAGCAGTGGAAATGCAGAGGGAGCGGCAGATGGCTGAGTGGCACAGAAGATTTTAGAAAGTTTTGCAAGGATCACAGTTGCACAGGCTTTTTCAGGAAGCAATACTGTTAACCCACCCACCACTGCTCCACCCAGCTGGTAGAGAGCATAGTACAGCCCTATCACTTGAAGGATTAGGGTTAAAATCAAAATATGTCGCCCTGTGGGATGAGTGTAATTTATGGAGCCCTCCCTCGTTCAGCTAGGAAGACAGGCACAAACAAGGGAAGAGTTTAGTTCAAGCCTGACTATTGTTCTTTTCACATTTTGGTCTCTGGGTAAGCATTTATTAGCATGTCCTCAGCAGAATTAGCACTCAAATAATTGTATCCATGTCGTAAAATGAACACTGGAAAAGAACCACATTTTTTGTGACCTAAATTACTACTGTTACTCTTACTGTTTGGACTGTTTGGAGTCCATTCATTTCAAGGCAGATGTGTAAGTTCAGCAACTCATTGTGGCAATCCACATCAGGAAGACCAGCAATAACTCAGGACAATAACAATTTCACTTAATTCCTCCCTTAAACTATCACAGGCGTTCCACATTACAATTTTTTTCATTCTTAAATGCTGAACCTATAGGTAAGAGATGTAAAATATCAGATCATATCATGATCACAAATCTGCATGGATACTGGAAAAAATAAAGACGTTATTGCCGTTACAGGGAAAATAAAAACTGTTTTTCAATTCAGCCTCCAATTTGGTTCAGAAATATATAAGTAGGATGAGGGCTGAAGAAACGGAGTTACCAAAACAGTGGCAAAGGAAATACGGTTAGATCTCCAAGTTGAATGGCTAATCAAGCATCTGCAGCACGTGTACAACAAAAAGCAAGAGGGAATTTAGCAGGTTAAAAAGAGGTATCGGATAGGAATAACACAATCACGTTAAGGAAGAGAAACAAAATAGGAAGACAAATTTTCTTACGATAAGAACGCATTAGCATTAGCCTGGAATAGCCTCCCAGGGGAAGTGGCCTCAGCTCCACAGGCTGGCTCATTAAAAACTGGAAAACAACCTTGCATTGCACAGAGACAGACTAGGTGAGCTAATAGGTCTTTTCTCTCTCTCAATTTTTATGACTCCAAGATCATCTCATTTACATAATGACTATTCCTATGCCCTTCTGTAAATAAGGATGACCGAAGATTATTTTTCCACTTTTTAAAGTAGGGAAGTAAAACACTAGAGGTTTTTGGTTGAAAGCTCCCCAATTAATTCCGTTACAACCCAAATGGTTCCCAAGCGTCATATATAAATATTAAGATTAATGTGTACATTCTTTATATTATTTTCTTGGTTATGCCATGGGTTTTCGTAAGCATTATGTGCTTTATTCTTGAACATTCCAGGTGAGATCTTGGTTATTAGGCAAACAGCATTTCATAAAAAAATTAAAGCATATATCTAAACAATGGGTTTTTCAGATAACCCTGCATGACTTGAAATGGTTAAATTATCATCAATTATCTTTTAAAAATATCATTTATTTAAAAGCTGTCCTTTTTCACACTCTGGTTTCTACAGTTGTCTTTTAAAACAAAACAAAACAAAGCAACCCCAAAACCAAGCTCAGCAGTTTGATTTATATTCCCATATGACTGCCACCTCCAAAGCCAGCTATCCAGTTTATTTCTGAAGGACGGAGCAGAGGTTTTGATCATTCCTGTACCTCACTCTTGTGAGCCCCCACCTGGAGTACTGTCTGGTATGCTCAGAACAAAAAAGACATGGAGCTGGTCCATTGGAGGGCCGTAAATATGATCAGAGAGCTGAAGCACCTCTCCTGTGAAGAAAGGCTGAGGGAGATGGGCTTGTTCAGTCTGGAGAGAACACTCCAGGGAGACCTGATAGTGGCCTTAAAGGTGCCTACATGAAAACTAGGAAGAGACTCTTTATGTGTAGTGACACACAAGACTGTAGTGACAGGACAAGGAGTAACAGTTTTAAACTAAAAAAGGGTAGCCTTAGACATAAGGAAGAAATTCTTTACTATGAAGTGTTGAGGCACTGGAACTGGTTGCCCGGAGAAGCTGTGGATGCCTCATCTCTGGAGGTGTTCAAGGCCAGGACTGATGGGGCCCTGGGCAGCCTGATCTTGTGGTTGCCAACCTTGCCCACAGCAGGGGTTTGGAACTAGATGATCTTTAAGGACCTTTCCAACCCAACCATTTCATGATTTTTATGATTAACAACTGTTTTGAGCTAGCTAGATGCTGCTGAGTGAGCGAATAAACTCTCCTACTTGCCCTTGAACACGTCTGCATACTGTCCTCTGTGTCTTGTCTGGCAAAAGTAAAAAAGCAAGAGAACTCTGCATTCCATTGTTCTATCAAGCAAAGGAGAGAAGGATGCTGTATCATAAAATAGAAGAGACTAAATTACTTCTATTAATAAGCTCCTTATTTGTACCAAGATGGAATCAAAAATGTCATAGTTGAAACAACGTTCTTTGCAAGGACAAGAAAATGTATTTCCTAAATATTAAGAAATGTCAGTGCACAGAGAAGCTGTTACCTTGGTGCAGATTATCTTCATACTGTGCAGTCTATCAAGTGATTCCTGAGGATTACCGAGGTACTGAGGAAGTTCAGCATGTAAAATCCGCATGGAGAAAGGAACCATGGAACCTAGAATCATAATCAACTTCATTAAATGTGTTTGCTATAATGAGCAGTGCACAATTTGCCTATATCACAAGGGTATTTCTCACAAGTATAGATGACACAAAGCCTGCTTTGCCTTCATATTATTTTCTGTTTCTGGTGAAAGAAGAGAAAATAACAACCTTTTTCCTAGCTGTAGCATGCAATGTTATAAGATTTAAATATTACATAAATGCCTATATTTACATATTCATGTTTATTTAAATATGTTTTAAATGACAAATGTTTTAAGTGTGTAAACACATATATAATCACTAGTAAGAAGGCAATTTTCAGAAACAAGATACGCATGGAAGGAAAATGTTTATTAAAGACTTTAATAAACCAAGAAAAAAAAAAGAATTAAAAAAATGGAACATAAGTTTCAGCTACAACATTGCTACAAACATTAATAATTACACATATCTTACAATTAATGCAAAAGAATGAAGGTGAAGTTGTAGGTCTTAAAAGCATTAGGCTAAAAAGTCATAAAACAAGGTCATGCAAAAGCACTTATACACTTATATAATCTTTTTTCAAATAAACTCCAAAGCTGATAGGAAGGACTCCTATATTAAGTGAAAAATAAAGAGTAGAAAACCAGTATGAGTCAAAGGAAATAAAGAATCAAAACCGTGTAATGAAGAGCATAAAATAATAATACTGCAATTCATTACATCTAAAAATAAATTAAGTTCTCTGTGAAATTAAAATGTACTACAAAATATTTTATTTTTTCTATTAATTTCCACAGTTCTGTGTAAAGATCTGAATATGTTATGATGGGCAGAAGCCGTTCCATGATGCTAAAGGTAACTTTTAGTCTGACTTTTACCTCATTAACGTTTGCTTTTCGACAAATAGTTACCAAATGACTCGATATTCCCAGACCGACTTTTCATAAGGGTGTTATATTTTCTGGTTTATTGAAAATACAAAATAAGAAAAGAATTTTAAGCAATACTTGGAGAAGTTATAGAAATGTCTTTATTTTAATATTAGTTTACTTTAATATTTATTATTCTATTTACCAAAGACAATTATCTTGGAGGTTTATAAGCATCCTCGCTGACTTCAAGTTCAGTTTTAGGAACTTAAGGGAATTCCAGTACCTTGCTTTTGAGATAACCGCATATCCTTTACACGGAGAATAACACTGAACAGGATCATAAACTGCTACTAACAACAAAAAAATCATCATCAACAAAAAAACCAAAATAGGAGCAAGTATAATTGGGGGAAGAAGCCTTGCAAAATAGCATGCTACTGTTGTAATATTTTAATGTAATACATTTGCTTACTTTAGATGTATTCTAGGGGGATTTCCTTCTCAGCTCACCTCTTGCTTCATCTTTTCTCACAAATAGGACTCGGGAGCTTTTTAAAAAGATTTTTGCACCTGTTCTTAACGGGCTTATATGTCAAAGAGGTAAATGCTATGTACAGTGAGTAACTGCCTCTAGACATTTTTTGAAAGGTTGACAAAATTTTCATCACAAACCTCTTTCGCTAATTATGACCTTCAGAGTAAGCCAATTACATCTACATAAATTCTCCTTTTCCATAGCTAACTATTCCCAGTGGCTTCCACGCCTGCTGTGTTCCCTTAAAGAAGTACACACAAGTTGCATGCATCATCATATGTGGAATAGAGATTAAGAAAACAAAACTGCCTTTCTTTTTCAAGAAATTGAAAAGGTTATTGAAGTAACAAAGAATGTTAACTATTTTACGTATTTGACTTGTACCTAGCATGACACAAGTGAAGGTACAGTCAGTGTGTGTGTGTTGGGGTGAAACAAAGGAAAGTATGGCAAAAGAAAGATTAAAGTCTGAGCCAGAACACCATGGAAAAATCACTTTGGAGATGTAAGCTGTGAAGCTACGTTGTAAATCTACAGAAGCAAACCTGACCTCAGACTTGTTACCTTCGCTGCCACACCTCTTGTTGATCAAGTTCTAATTCCACCAATAATGTTGCTAATAAGCAGTGCCCCAATCCAGCTATTTTGGTACTGTTCTTCAGGAGAAAGTAGATTTAATTTACCACTAATACATGAATATGTATATATTGCTATACTCTGCAGGATTTCTAAGTAAAAGGTAAAAAAAAATAAAGCTTTGTTCAAGTAGTAAAGCTTTGGATAATCTGATGTATAGAATGTAAAGAATTTTAAGTTTTAGCAACATTTCTGATTAATGACTGTTCTAGCACTCTCAACTCCGAAAAAGGCTGTAACATTCCATTCTCTTGTAAAATGTGGCAAAAGGTCAATTCAATAAACACTCATACAGAAGATGTGAATTGGTAACAGAGCAGCTCAACGTACAGATAGATGAATATTTAATGGAGTGCAGATGAAATGTCTCACATTATCCATTTTAATAAAATTTATGCAATTTTTTGTAAAGTACTTTTTCGGATTGCGTATTTTGTGAAGTACTGATCATACATATTGCTGAATGAAGCCATGTGATTATGACCCAGGCAATGGGAAGGAATAACCCATTATCAACCTACATCACCCAAATTGGTGCCAGAGGATGTCAGAATAATAAATGGAACTCCAGACCCACCAGACATCACAAGAATCTGATTTATTCTTTATTGCAACTAAGACCTCAGCTGCAATAAGAATTCAGAACTGTATCATCTCTTATTATTTCTGAACCACCGAATATTTTCCTTTAAAGTACGTGACCAAAAAGCACTCCAGTGCGTTCCTTTGTACATGTTGAGTGTGATGAGAGGTCTCACCAAACAAAACCACAAAGAAGCTGACCCACACTGTAAAGGGTAGACAGCGTAATGATTTTTCAAACTAGAATTTGTTTCATGCAGAAGGAATTAAAGCTCTAGAATCTGTTTCTTCTTTTTCTTTTTGAAACTCATGACATGACTAGTACCCTGCAAGTAATTTTGCTGTAAGCATCCACCATATCCAACCAGTGAGTTTCTGTTGCTTACTGCCTGATTAGAGAGGCTGCTGAAATTATGTGTAACACCATTTCTGTCCTCTTCCACAGTTTCCTTGTAATCCTTCTGAATAGCAGAATATTTTATCAGAGAAGGCACAAAACAGTTCTGCATGCTATCACAAAAGTGTGGTAATGAGAAAAGAAAAAAAAAAACGAGGAAAGAAACTACCATTCACCACTATTCCCATCTCCAAATAAGCTCTGTTTTAGTTAAATTATATAAGGTATGGATTATACACCTAATTTAGTTCCTACATTAGTAAGGTGAATTACTAGCTAAAAAGAATGATCTTAAATTTACTTTAGATTTTGTAAAGCTTTCAATAAGTAGTACTTATTTAAAGCGTCAATAACACTACACAGACCTCTTGGGAAGAAACTATACAGCATTAATACAAAACACATGTGAAGAGATCTATTCATCAAAATAATTCTGTTGCTTCTGGTTACAGCTCCGTAAAAACTAGGAAAAAAAACAGAAAAAAGTGTGTACTCACGTATTCTATCACTGTATTGCTTATATCTATTATTGTACTCTTACTGTATTCAGAGAAGGATCAGCCAGCTACCAAAAACCTTTTCAGAAGGTGGATGATTATGAACCTTTGCTATCAAAAGACTCAGCAAGGTGACCTGCGTGCATACCATGGTGGAAGAGACGATAGAGCACACTGGGTTTGAAAAAAAGCTCAGCAGTTTCATGGGGTGAATGGGAAATGACAAAGGCAAAGGTAAGCCATAAAAGGGCTCTTGTGAATCTTCACCAGTGCCTCTTCAGTTCAGTGATAAAATGCAAAGAGCAATCAAGTAAGAGTGCTGACTTTAACACTTTAATTTAAGAAGTTAACAGATCTCCTAAGAATTAACAATACTTCAATTTGTTGTTCTGTAATGCTATTATATCATGTGGCATGCTATCATGTCAAAGGCACATCTTTCAGCCTCTTTTCTGTTTAAAAGACAACTGGAGAGGCCCACTCCTGTTGTTAATAATATATATTAAAGGGAGAGAGAGAAAAAAAGAAGCTGCACCCAAATCTACCAGAACACAGCTTGCACTCTGTCTTGCAAGGCACAGAAGTCAATCTTTCTGATTTAAAAAACCTCACAATATTTCAAGTATTTCTCAACTGAGGAAGGTGACAAATGAAACACAGAGTTGAAACTTATAAAGGTAACTGTCACAAATTCTGCTTAAAAAAGTACAATTATAAATTAGGGACAGAATGTAAGAAGCTGAATTATAAAAGAAAAATAATCACCATTTAACTGAAACATGCACATGTTTTTAAAGGTGATCAAATAATAATTTCATTTGTGCAGTACTTAGGTACTTAGTTTTCTAAGAGATTATTCTTTCTGCATGTTTTTCATATAACAATTACAAAATGTTAAGTATTACATGGAGACACTGCTAAAAACCTGGCTGTAAAGCAAACATATTTCATTGAATGACACTCCAGAATGGTAAAATCTGAACTCTGTTGAAAAGCATTTGATATCTTGGACAGATATCTTGCTCTTGAAGAGCAAGAAGGAAGTGCATAGGCAGTGGAAACACAGGTGTTGCGGGAAGAACATAAGGGAGCTGCTAGGCTGTGTAGGGATGGGGTCAGAAAAGCCAAGGTCCAGCTTGAACTGAACTTGGCAAGGGGTGCCAAGAATAAGAAGAGTGGTTTCTACAGGTACCTCAACCAGAAAAGGAAAAACCCAAGAGGGTGCTCGCCCTTGTGAGTGACATGGGCAAGCTGGTAACAACAGACAAGGAGAAAGCTGAGGTACTTAACAACTTTTTTGCCTCGGTCTTCCCTGGTAACTGCTCATCACACAGCCCTCAAACAAATGGTTCAGAAGGAGGTGATTAAGAAAGCGACGTCCCTCCTACTGTGAGCGGAGATCTGATTTGTGACCACCTGAAGAACCTGAACATCCACAAGTCTATGGGTCCTGATGAGATGCATCCCAGAGTCCTGAGGGAATTAGCTGATGTAGTCGCCAAGCCACTCTCAATGATAGTTGAGACAAACAGGTGAAGTCCTTGGTGACTAGAATAAAAGGCAACATCGCACTCATTTTTGAGAAGGGTAAAAAGGATGGCACTGTGAACTACCGACCTGTCAGTCTCACCTCTGTGCTGGGAAAGATTGTGGAGCAGATCCTCCTGGAAGCTATGCTCAGGCACTATCTGGACTTCGGTAAGGCCTTTATCATGGTATCACACAACAACACACTTCTCTCCAAACTGAAAAGATATGTATTTGATGGGTGGACTGTTCATGGACAAAGAGCTGGCTGCAGGACTGAACCCAGAGAGTGGTGGTTAATGGCTCAATGTCTGGGTAGAGATCACTGATGAGTGGTGTCCCCCACGGGTCAGAGCTGAGGCCAGTACTCCTTGATATCTTCATCAACGATATGACAGTGAGATTTAGTGCACCCTCAGCAAGTTTGTGGATGCCACTAAGCTGTGGGGTGTAGTGGACATGCCTGAGGGATGCAATGCCATCCAGAAGGACCTACATAGGCTTGAGCAGTAGGCCCAGGAGAACCTCATGAGGTTCAACAAAGCCAAGAGCAAGGTCTTGCACATGGATCGCAGCAACCCCCACTACCAAAACAAGCTGGAGGGTGGAAGGATTGAGCGCAGCTCTGCCAAAAAGGAGTTGGTGATACTGGTGGATGGCAAGCTGGATGCTAGCCAGCAATGTGCCCTCACAGCCCAGAAAGCCAATCATATCTCAGGCTGCATCAAAAGAAGCGTGGCCAGCAGGTCAAGGGAGGTGATCCTGTCTCTCTACTCTGTGCTGGTGAGGCCTCACCTGGAGTACTGTGTCCAGATGTGGAGTCCTCAGTGCAGGAGAGATACAGACCTGTTGCAGAGCATGCAGAGGAGGGCCACAGAAATGATGCAAGGGATGGAACACCTCTCCTACAAGGACAGGCTAAGAGAGCTGGGGCTGTTCAGTCTGGAGAAGAGAAGGCTCCAGGAACATGGTAGCGGCCTTTCAATATCTAAAGGGGAGCTACAAGAAAGATGGAGACAGACTCGTTATCAGGGTCTGTTGTGATAGGGAAATGGTTTCAAACTAAAAGAGGGTAGATACAGGTTGGATATAAGGAAAAAGTCTTTTATAGTGAGGGTGGTGAGACACTGGAACAGGTTGCCCCAAGATCTGGAAGCCCTGTCCATGGAGACATTCAAGGCCAGACTGGACCAGGATCTGAGCAACCTGATTTAGCTGTAGATGTCCCTGTTCACTGCAGGGAAGTTGAACTAGATGACCTTTAAAGGTCCCTTCTAACTCTAAGAGTTCTATGATTCTGTGATCTTAACTCCAGCTCTACTTGCTGGCATAGCTTCACCTACTCAGTCAAATCAGGTAGGGAAATTGCCAGCTGCTGCTGTGGTTTGTGTGGCCAGAGGGTGCTACTGCAGCCCTGAAAGGGGCCATGCATCTTCTGGACCTTCTGAAACCAAAAACATTAATCACACTTTCCTTCAAAGCACCCAACTTTTTTGAGTGTATTATCTGCCAGTCTTAGCTTAGAGGCATCTCAATACAATCAGTTCAGTCCCTGTAACACAAATTTGCTATATAAATATCAAAGTCTTAGAAGTGGAGGAAGGAATATATTTTTAAATAAAATCACAGAATTTTATTTGTAAACACGATAATTCAAGTATATTTTACAACATGAATCAACAAACGGTGAGAAAACTACGGCTTCAGTGGGGAAAATCCACACAAATTAAGTAAAACCTATTTGCTCAGGGTACTTCAATGAGAATTAACATGGTTTCTTGTTCTTGGTTACGCACGCATCACTACTGTATGATTACGTTTCTTTTTATTGTAAAGACTGTGAACAAAGTCAGAGAAACAGGTTTATTCAACAAAGTATTAGGATACCAACTTCTGATGGAATATAAAAAGCCTTTCAAATCTGTTTATATTGGGCAACAGCTGCAACTACTTCTTTAAATGACAATATTCTAGAGCTCTACCCTACTTTTTATTGCACTTTAGATTCATGCCCATTGAACAACTCAGGAGCAGAAATTTTGTCAAGATAAGGGCTTTTAGGTCTTATTTTGTATACCGAAATCCAAAGGAATTTCATACTAACTATAGCAGCCTACGATCTTTGCCAGAACCTATCAGACAATGCTATCCTTACAGCTGGGAGACAAAACAGTGTTGACAAAACTCCTAGCATTAACTCATTGTCTTTCAGATAGCAATTTATGTTGCTACACTAATGTCACCTATCAAACTAGAAAATCTGAATACTTACACTAGGAAGTCCACACATTACCAAGGGAGAAGCATGCATACACTCATGTGCAACACAATCCTCTTCAGGACCTGATCCAGCAGCAATAGCCATTTAAGTAGAGGGATTCATTTAGTTTAAGCACTGGATTAAAAGCATTTTACTCTACCTAATCTTTTTACTACTGTGTTAAATACATCACCTAGCTATATGTGCGATGAGCCCAATAATTTATTTGCTTAAGCCTAAGCAAATAATTCTTTTTCAATCAAAAGTTTCAAAACACATTGATGAAATGGTCAAAAATAGTAAACAGAAAAAATATCAAAAATTTTAGAACAAAATTGTAAAAGAGTGAGTAGCTGAAAAAAATTTAGAATAGAAACTGCTTCTTGACTTATCGCTAGAACTGAAATTTCATTATAATTAATTGTCAAAGTATCATGGAAGCAAATTCGTGTTGATATTTGGCTAAAAAAAAAGAGAGACACTATAGTTGTATGTGACCATCAAGACTGTTGTGAGGTTGTACCATGAACTGTAAAAACACACAGTAAGAGACAAAGCCTTCTACAAAACAATGAAGAACTAAGGACATAGATTTTAGACTGCAAGAAGATAGCAGTATTTCTTTTCCACCTCCTTTTCTGATCCTGAGAAAGAGAATTTGCTCATCTTACTTAGGGATGAGAAGAAATTCAAGGGCCAGAATACAAACTCCTTTCTAAAATTCTAATTGCTCAAGTAGAACATAAATCTTTTCCTGCAACTAAGACAGAAAAGGAAGAAAAAGTTAATAGGTGAAACAATAATATGCATATCAAAGAGATTGTTTCTGATGGGAATGGATGCATTCCAGACGGAAGGAGCAGATCATAAGCCATGCCTGAGATTCTAGAAAACACTGTAATTTTCATTTTACATCATCCAGTTAATGAGAGAACAATTGGGAAGAGGTATGTCATTTGTTGGTGACCCTAGTTGATCAATGACAATAGTGTTATGAAGGTCAAAAGGGAAGGTTGTATAATTCAGTACAAAATTTCATTAAAAAGCAGATTAACAGCAGGGAAAAAAACTGTACTTGCTTCAGTAAACACAGTCACATCAGGAACAAACAAAACCAGAAAGAAAGATTGAGTAGATTAACATTAAGCTGTAACAGAAATAAATGTGCTTACCAGATTAAGTAATTTGAGGGCAAAAAAATAATATTATATTGTCTGAAAGTTTTTCACCTGCTTGGTTTCTGTTAGGCCACATAATTAAGGCACACAGTGTAACACAAATTTCTTTGCGAAAGGTTCCTGTGTAAGTGCACATGTAATACATGTAATAGCCCACTGGGGCTAAGAGGATTTTGGCACGGGCTGACATTTGCAAAACAATTTTAAATCAAAACTTCTACTCTATTTTACTCAATACTAAATGAAACAAAGCAACATAGCTTTTATGTATACTACCTCAAGGAAATATTTTTAACAAGCAGCATATCCTGCAATTAAAATGTTTACTTGCAAGCACTGGAGAATGGATTTTTGCTCTTTTCATGCCTGAGATCTCTCAAAGAAGTAATGCCTTCTTTTATAGCAGAACCATATTGACTAAGTTTAGATGATTTCTACAAAGACACTACTCTCTGTTATCTACTGAAATTTTTTCTTTTAAGTTTAATCCCTTTCTAGCTTAATGTTTTACATTTGACCTCTGTTGACCAACCTTAGGAGTTCATGGTAATTTTATCCATTTTAATTAATAATGGAAAAATAGTGCCATTTTAAGACAATTCTTTTTTTTAGCTACCCCTTCACAGTGATCTACAGTGATTATTTTTTTTTTCCCCAAAGAATATGACATCTGATTGTCACTTTGGTATGAATAAGTCTCATTCATACATATATTACCAGCATTCAAAATGTAAAACTGAAAATATAAAAAAAAAAAGGTCTCCGAAAAAGAAAATGGCTACTCCAACAGCATGGAAACCAATGGAGAAAATACCAAGATTAGGTTGAATTTTCTTAAACCACAGATTTCAATTTCTATTTTTTTAATAAATAACTGCACATTTTTATAACTGTCCTACCATAAACACCTCATGCAAACCAAATTCAAACCAAAGCCCTCAACTGCAGCTGTATTATACGAATAAAATGGGGATTCCAACAGCCAGCAGTTTTATCTTTGTATTTTCTTGTTGCCAATTAAGGGATCAGAAATTATTTCTGATCTGTCTTCTAGAACTTATTCCAAATTTTAAGTATCAAAAAAGCAGCAATAAGGCAAATGTTTATTTAAGTATATTATTTAAGTGTAGTGAGATCTTTAAGAAAAAACAACAAACAAACCAACCAGCCCCCCAAAATTTCCCTTCCTTGGATAAAACAGAAATACAGAAAATCTTAAAAGATATTCTGCTTTATGCATATGTATACTGACAGAGGTGTATATATGTGCATTTACATGCATGTACTTTTACATACTTCTACAACAGCATTGTAAAATAGAAATAGGACCCTAAATATCTTTAGCCACTGAAAGAAAATATTTTTAAAATTTTATCTGAAATTGCATATTTCCATATAATTCTAAGTTTAAGTGCATGTGATCTAAAAATAAAAAGACATTCTGAATTCAAATTTGGTTTTGAAAGTCTTCAAAAATACTTTTTCAGTAATCTGGAATTGTTATTTACTTTGAAGCAAGGAATACGAAAGAGAAACAATATTTAAAAAAAAAAGCTCAAAAAACAAACTGAAACAAAGCCTGGAATAGCTGCCTTATCACAAAGGGATTGCCCTTACCCCCTTACCCACTCAAAACTGTATTTAGGCAGAACTGTGAAGTGAGATACTTAGTCCCCTTTAAGGAATAACTCTATAAGGCTGGTATTGCCTATAAAGAGACTACGTAGCCTTAGGAAGGGAAGCACAATTAAATATTTTAGCAGTAGTCTATGCTTTTAAGATTATACATATATATCTTAACTCTAAATTATCTATATTGTCTTAGAAAAAACTGCATTTGCAAATTTGACTACTCTGAATACCCATCTGGAACCACAACACTTGACTCATATTTATTCAATCTGTATTAGCCCATTTATAGCTGGAAGGTAGCTCTAGAACAACAGAACAGACTGTATTTAAAGCAACCAAGGAGACATACAAGGAAAATACACCACATCATCATTACATACCATAAATATTAAAACCATTAAGCTGGAAAAAAATAGGACCTCACGTCTCAGCTCATACTTAAGTTTAACATACCAACCCAGACCATCATCTGATCACCTGTGAGGGAAATAAGGTCAAAGTTGCTTGGAATCAGCCTGCTGGTTGCATGTATTTTACATAAACACAATGTCATTACGATGTGGAACAGCTATCAAATCTTCCTTATACAGCTTTGAGAGAGGAGAGGGAGAGAGAGGTGTTGCTCCCAGGGATGTAAGAGAGATTAAGAAATTCTTTTCTGGCTAGCAGTAAACTATGCAGTACTGGATTATAGACAAAGGAACTTAGTATAAATGCATCGTTAAATAGCTAATTTAAATTAGAAAATAGACATAAATCACTTATATATTTTGGTTGGAATATATTAGTATGAAGCCAGAATCTGCTGATGTTTGGTAAGCCTACATATCATTTTGTGGTGTAACAAGCATAAAAGGAAGAGATTCAACGTTTTAATTTTGAGTCATGGTAAATAAATGGAGTAAGCACTTAAACAATTTAAGAAACGAGACTACAGATAGAAACAAAGTACACAGTAATTGTAATACATAGACTATTTTTGCATCATTTCTTTATATTGAAAATATATGTAATAATAGGATATTATTAATAAATTTATAAATTTATTAAATATATATATTTATATTATATATAAAAATATATAATATTTAATATATATATTAATATATAATATTTAATATATTAAATATAAATTTAAATTAATAAAAGGGATGTAATAAATTAATTTTTTTTGTGTTTTCTGTGCTTGAAGTAAGGAAAGTTTATATATCTGAGCTTCTTATAGCAGTGATCGTAGTCCCTTATTCAATCATCATAGAGGAGCATATATCAAAGAATTTATATTCCAAATAAGAGTAGGAGGTGTGGAAGATGTTCTCGTATCAATTTAACTTAACAAGGTGAATAAGGTTGACTTAATTTTCCTCTGAAGACCTCCCAGAGTTCTTCTCTTTTCCTCTTAGCAATGTTACCAGCCTCTCTTATTGTCCTGACATTTTATATGGCGTTTGCAGCCATACTGTGCAGATTTCACTACTGTTTTCTTTATCATGGTTCTAAGATCAAATATTTTAAAAACATCTTCCTTTCCTGATTTCTACAGTTTCTTCCTTTTGTCATCTCTGTCACCTATGGGTGTGCAACATTTTGGGATGGCAGGGGTGGAATCTATTGTGATCCTGGTATTAGCCAGCGAAATTAGTTAATTCACTCCTCAATCTTTACTGCTTGATCCAGAGATTAAACCAGTCATATGAAGTTACAGATTAAAGTCTTCCAAATTCCATTTTCTCTGTTCCCTATATTCAACTGCTTCTGCTTTCTCTTAGCTGCAAAGCTGTTTCTTCCACCAGTACATCTGTCTTTGTTAATTTGTTCGCTAATCTGGGGAGTATTTTTTCATATATATTTTTATATATAAAAAATAACTGCAGTCTTTGTCATTTGTCTCTGTGGCATAATTTGAACGAGAGTGTACATTTTACAGCAGTTAAAAGGCAGTCATCGCTCATCAACATCTGCCAGGAAGGAAGGATCAGCCCTATTGTTAATAGTGACAATTCTTGCTAGCAAGTCTTGCATTTTCAAGTTTTTCTAGCTAGAAATTCCAAGCAGAAAAAAAAGGAAACTGCAGTTTGGCCCATATGGTTACCCAATTCTCTGCCTGACCGCAAGAATTACTTGTGATAGTATTTTGTATCAGATCAAAATTTCAAAAGTACCTGTTTGGAGTCAGCACAGTAGTCATTTTCTCAATAGTAAGCATCTGGGGGAGGGGAGAGGAGGGAGGGAGTCACTGTTGTAGTGGTTTTTTGCGCAGCAAGGTTAAATTCAGTTTGTAGCGTACATGCATCCTCATTTCTAGAAATCATTTGCAGAAAGAAGGAAAAAAGTTCTGATTTCACTTAAAAAAAAAATTTATTACTACTTGGTAATCGATTGATACTTAGGTCAGGAACTTGTGTCCTAGATTGCTTCCTGCACATCTCTGCCAGACACTTTGGGGTATATACAGTAGGATTCTTGTTGTCAACCTCATGACCCATGGACTGCAAAATTCATTTTAGGGTTCTATCTTTTGATTTATAAAGTCTGTTCCACTTTTATTCATATCCTTTACTTCTGTGTTCCTTATAATACTTTATAAATTCTCTTGTATGACCTACCAGCTAATCTAACATGCCCATTTCACTGATAATGCCTGTGTGTCTCTGAAAGAGCCAAGGATTAAAAGGAAACATTAAAATGCCATTTCATTTTTTATGAGATAATTTGGACTTGTTTCTGGTTAATAGACCAGTAAGTTACAGAAAAGTTAATGCTACCAAATTGAGTGTTCTAAAAGCTACAATAATTGAGAATAACTTAAGAACTAAAAAAAATAAAAATGTTTACAAGTAAAGACGTGGCTTTTATCCTCCTTACCAGAACTCTGTATGTAAGGTTTTTTTATTCTTTTTCCTCCTTTCCGCTTTTCTTTCTGCCTGTGATGATACAGCATCATATTTACTGCACTAACACACAATCAGTCTTCTGTTTTCTGGTGGAAAATGCCTGAACTAGTAATGTATTGTTCAACATTTAGTTGTATGGGCTCTAGAAACTGCCTTTATGGTATCTACCTGCCTGTGTTAGTGATCTTAGCACAAATTTTTTAATGTATGACGATAGGGATACACTACTGTGTGCTGCAACAGGCTGACATCCCAGAGTTACCAGCCCAGAGATGCATCCTAGAGTCCTGAGGGAATTTGCTGACATAGTCACCAAGCCACTCTTGATGATCTTCCCAAGTCATAGCAGTCAAGTGAATTCCCTGGTGACTGGAAAAAAGGCAGTATCATATCCATTTCTAAGAAGAGTAGAAAGGATGACCCAAGGAACTACCGAACTTTTAGCCTCACCTCAGTGCCAGGGAAGATCCTGGAAGCCACAACAAGGACACGGAAGAGAGGGAGGTGATATAGGATAACAAGCATGGTTTCACCAAGGGCAGGTTCTGCTTGACCAACTTCGTCACTTTTTATTATGGCATAACTGCATCAGTGGGTGAGGGAAAAGCCACTAATGTAATCTATCTGGACTTCAGTAAGGCCTTTGACATGGTCCCTCCTAACATCCTTCTCTCCAAATTGGAAAGATATAGATTTGATGGGTGGACTGCTCAGTGGACAAGAACTGGTTGCAAGACCATATTCAGAGAGCAGTGGTCAATGGCTCAGTGTCTGGATGGAGATGGGTGATAAATGATGTCCCTCAGGGGTCCAGATATGGAGTCCTTAGAATAGGAGACACATGGACCTGTTAGAGTATGTCCAGAGAAAGGCCACAGAATGATCCAAGGGATGGAATACCTGCCCTACAACGACAGGCTGAGAGAGCTGGGACTGTTCAACCTGGCATAAAGAAGCCTCCAGGGCGACCTGATAGTGGCTTTTCAATATTGAAAGGGAAGCTAGAAAAAAGAAGGGGACAGACTCTTTAGCAGGGTCTGCTGTGACAGGACAAGGGCAAATGGTTTCAAGCTAAAGGAGGGGAGATTTAGATTGGACATAAGGAAGAAGTTTTTTTTGATAAGGTTGTTGAGGCACTGGAACAGGTTGCCCAGAGAGGTGGTGGAAGCCCCATTCCTGACGACATTCAAGGCCAGGCTGGATGGAGCTCTAAGCAACCTAATCTAGCTGTAGATGTCCCTATTCACTGTAGGGCAGCTGGACTAGATGGCCTTTAAAGGTCCCTTCCAACTCAAACAATTCTATGACTCCCTGACACTTTCAAATGTGAAGTGAAAGATTTATTTTTATACTTATTTCTTCCTTTGAAATATAGCGTGACTAGACACCACTCAACTATTGGTTTAGCATATTTCCTAAGTCTGCATTACTTTTCTGACCTTATTATTGTCCACTGTAGTTTGATGTTCCAGTGGAAATAAATGAAGAAACTAATACCGAAAACAGTTGTATGTGTGAGATTTTAAGTGTCCTTATTTACTCCGGTGTAGTCTTAATTTATTCTTATTTTTAATACTGAAAAAGATACAAACTCTTCTGCTTCCTTAGGATGAAAAAAGGCAATATTTGTAAAGCATGAAAATGTTGAATAGTCAGGAAGAAAATTAAAGTATAAGGGAAAGGATCAAGAATTCACTCTAAGGCAACATGTGGAATACAAGGAACAGTGTGTCAGAGATCCCAGGAGCCCCTTAGTCTACTTGTGGAAGAAAGCACAATACTGCTGTTGCTATTCAAACAGCCAAGGAAACCAGGAAATTTTTGCCTGCAATTGTTTGAAAGATCCTAACTATTTGGTCAGATGGACTCCTTCTAGGAAGTCCACACTGGGCTTGTTGGGCCACAAATGATCCTCTGCATCACAGAACTGATAAAGCAATCTTCTGTGAAAGATCCTGAACATTCCTGACTATCCTTTCTGGCAACGTGAAAATCTCTTCATCTTTTTAGGTTAACTCATTGAGACAACCAGCACTTTACATAAAATGGACTGCATTTTTTCAGATGGTGGCCCTGTCTATTACAACTATATTCTTTACAAGTATTTCATTATAAATGCTTGTTCAGCTATGAAAGCCAAAGAACAGTAAGAACAGTGTCCTTGCATCAAAAAGAACATAATAGGTGTAGTAAAACATTTTCAAAATACAATGGAAAATATTCTTAGAAACACTGATATTTCAAACCCAGACTTCTGGAGTTCTAGGATATCTAAGTTAACCAAGGGGAGCAATGGGAAGTGATGCATTTGTAATTCAAGATAAAATACTTAAACTACTGAGGCTGGCAATGAATTTTTTCCTATTCATCAACAGGCTACATAATAAATTCTTATTCTTTTATTTAGTTAAAATTATTTAGCAAATTTTACATTTACGCTTTAATTTTTTCCAGAAAATTTATCAAATTCTCAAAGGTTTTTTTTAGCCTTGAAATCAGGAAACCTAAGAAAATAAGACCTAGATTATCAATGCACACGGCCACGTGAGTGTCTGTTGTCTATTATTAACTTTGGAATCTATGGGCCAATGATACGTAAGGCTCAAGAGATAACAGTAACCTACAGTTTTGTGGGCAGTAAAAAAAAGCATTAAAAAAAGCTGCCAGACAGAAGAGAAAGATTCTGCATTCTTTCCCTCTTTCACTATGTGGAAAGCTATAAATCAGTTTAAATCTTTATTAAATATCATACAGAAAATGTGTAGAGTAGGAAAGCCTATAGATTCTACACATATAAACTCTCATCTTTAACAGTTCCTTCCGGCTAGAATTAACTATTTAAATTCAAAGAGCTCAATAAGTTAGAACTACAACACTATTACATTTACTTGTTTAAAAACACCCCCCTCTCAAATCAATGTTGTAACAGCAGCACAAAATACAATGACCACCTCTATTGTGATGGAGTAGCTTTACTTGCTTTACTTCTTTTTACTTCTTACCAGTAACTCCGTAACACAAATAATCATTTAAGTTACTAGTTAATCACACTCTCCTTGGGGAGCAAAAAAAAACCAACAAAAAACCAAACAATCTACAGTTAAACAGTGTTTTAGAGTTTGAAAACAAAAAAGCATAGAATCCATAATTTATGTAAAAACTGATGATAATGATAAAACTGATAAAAATGATAATAATAAAAAAGGAGAAGAACACATGATTAAAATAAGTATTTCATAAATTGAGTATCTCACCTTTTCGTCCAGGGTATACATGAGGGTAATATTCGTAATAAAGATCAGGCTGGTCTAAATTTCCAAATGGTTCAAATTCCATTTCTGCATTTTGGAAGAGATTCAGTTTTACGAGCAGTGCTAGTCTCACAAACCACAGCTAAAAATGATTATACATAAAAAAGTAAAAGATAAAGTTTGTTATTAGCTTCAATCACAAGCCACATCCAAATATAACTTCAACTTTCTAAGTTTTAAAGTTAAGAGTTTCTGTGTTACTTGCAGGTAAGAATTGGGGTTTGTATGTTTTTTCATAGAATAGTTTTCCTCAGAACATTAAAGTAAAACCCAGAGGACTGATGATTTATTTATTTGAAAAGGTTCTGAAATGTTGAAGATGATTTTTAATAAATAGCCTGTTCCAAAATTAAAACATTCCAAATCCATTGAAATTGATTTAGCATATAACAACTATCAGTCTGACTTCTGTTTTTCCAAATTTGTGTACATTTTAAAATCTGTTGTGATTTTGGTAAAACTCCATGAATATGATAGCTACGAGGGTCAGGCCTTGACCTGTCAACTGGTTACATTCTGCAGGTGCTCCAGGCATGGAGCAAAAGTTCTCTGCAGCCCATGAGCACCATGAGGAGCAGATCTCCATGCATGTCCATGGAGGTGCCTGTGGTGAAGCAGTGGAAGTGGCCTGAAGGAGTCCACAACCCATGGATATCCCCACAGGAGCAGCGCGAGCCGGAGCTGCAGCCTGAGGAGAGTGGTCCATGGTAGGGCAGGAGGGCTGGGGGAGCTGCCACCTGTTGGGTCAGTGCTGGCTTCCTGTAGGATGGGCCCTGTGGTATGGAGCCACGTTAGGGCAGCGCTGGGAGACATGCAGCCTGTGGGAAGCCCATTTGGGATCAGCTGGGAAAGGACAGCATCCTGTGGGAGGGACTTCACGTGGAGCTGGGGCAGAGAGTGACCACGGAGGAGAGGCAGAGATGAAGCGTTATGGACTGATCGCAACCCTGATTCCTCATTTCCTTGAGCCACTCAGGGGAAAAGGTAGAAGAGCGTGGATGGAAGGAAGGGACAATAAATTACATTAATCTCCTTACGCTGAGTATGTTTTGCCCATGGCAGAAATGGGTGAGTTTCAATCTGTCCTCATCCCAACCCATGGGCCCTTTTCCAACTTATTTCCTCCCACTGTTCCTTAGAGGAATGGAAGAGAGTGGTGTGGTGGAGGTGAGCTTCCCATCAATGTGAAACCACCACAACAGCGCCCATGAGCTCAGCACAGAGTATTCCGAGAGCAAAACACATTCTTTTTAAGTGTCATTACCTTTCAAATATACAACCAAGACTGATTTTTACTTTTGAAAAATATTTTGTTTAAAATGCAGACCAACTTCACATACGCAAGCAGAAATAAGTGGCTTGCTAAAATTACTTAATAAACCTGGTCTGTAGGTAGAAATTAGGAAAAGAAGTTGGATCATGTTAAAAATAATATTCCACCGTGAAAATTCCTGGAAAAACGTGACAAGGGGATATCCTTGAGCTTACCTGCAAAGAATCTGTTGTATGATTTGTAGGTAGTCCACTTTTTTTATAGCCTTGACCATGAGCAGTTAACAAACGTCCACACAAATCAACTGCTGCCCTCCAGTTTTTACTGCTCTGGGAAGAAGAAAAGAGTAAGTAGCAAAAACGTATACGCAAAACCCCCCTAAAATGCATTACTGCTTATTTTGTCTGAAGCAGCTACATCTGCCCATCAGTAAAAATGACAACGGTCAGGAGAGCTAGTGGTGAGAAGCACAATGTCATTTGTCAAAGCTCCAGGTTAGATTAGGGAAAAAGTGAAGCAAAGCATGAGAGAAAGCAGTATTATCAGATTACTAAACCAGAAGAACGCATTCTTAAGTATATTTTTTCTTTCGTTAAACAAAATCCTGCCCAGTTACACAAGTCTCACTGCACTGTCATGCTGTCATCCTAGTACTCCTTCTGGCTAGTATTTGCAAATATACCTGTGTAAATACCTAACACAATGAAAAATGTTTGAAACAGATTAAGGCTTCAAGGATTTGGAAAATGTGCCAACAGAGCAATCAGTTGGATGGAAAAAACTCCAAGTAACAGAGCGTGATGAGGTTTCATACTCTGACCCGTCTTACAGCCACACTCATTCAAAGGGCAGTGAAGCTATCACAGTGCACTGACTACATCATCTTTTCCCTGCGCTGCCATATCCTAGACAAAAAATGGAGTTCCATTGGAAATTTAGAAGTTGGCTGACAACATGATTGTGAAGCAGCATAGCAGCTTCTGAGATGTCTACACTCTTACAGAAAAGCAAGAGTCAATGTGCACTTCTAACAGTCTTAAGCAGAAATGTTCATCACCGACTCCTCTTCTGCAGAGACAAATCAGTTTCTTATTGTCCTCAGAGCTGAAGCAGACTTAGACTCTCAAACTGCTTAACTTTTCTTCCCAAATGAGAGTTAGGATCTAGAAATAACAGCGGAACACTGATGAGAAATTAAGGCACTACAATTTAAAAAATCCTATTCTGGACAAGAACAAAAACTAGTTTCCCTGTATAGTAGGAGACAGCCAGGAAAAGTCAGATGACCACTGTGAAAGAAGTCTTTGCTAGAGAATGAAACATAACATTCCTTGTGATTCCAAAATTAGAGCTGTCTGCTGGTTACGAAGTGTAGTTCTCTTGTGGAAGCTTAACAGAAGGCTGTTGGCAGTGTAACTTTAATTTGAAATTAACAGGACACATTACTATCTCTGGCAAATTGTACCAGAGACGCAGTTGGCGGAGGTGAAATTCTTTTACCAATTAATTTAAAAAATCCTCAAAACCTTGCAGGATCTGACATTTTTATTTCCTGTGTTCTACTGCCATACGGCCCTTAGAACCTCAGTTTCCTTTTCCTGAAAAGCATAGGGATGAATTTCATTTCTAAGTCATAAGTAGCACTTCAAAGCAAAAGGACACTACTGCTCCAGATCATCAAAATACTGTCTCCAAGACAAAATACTGACAACCAAATATTATTGTCCAATAGTTCATTAACCCAGAGGAAGCCTGGCAGAAGAGAACCTCTTCCCACACATCACATTATCAAAGGCTTTTAGCTGGCTGTGGTTGACTTGTGTTACAGAGCCCCTCCTCTCCCTTTATTATCAAGGGGGAGTACATCTTGCACATAAATCTGATGCGCCTTTTTTGGAACAAATGTATTTTGATCACGCTTCTGACCTAACCACATACTGTGCATGTACAGCTTTAAAGGGTAAAGATGACAGTGCAAGAGGATCAGCCTTTCATTCCTGATATTACTGATTTGCATTCTGCCATTTTCAAAATAAGAAACAGCTATTTATTAATAAGGCCTTTTATTAAAAGTGAGAAAATAAAAGGAAATCAGCTAAAAAACATCTGAAATGCAGACAGCAACATATATTACAAATTCTGATAAATCCACCTCCAAGTATCTGATCATGCTTCTAGTCCGCCTGGTCAAACTTAAAATTAACTGAGACGTTCTGTGCATCCTGATGCCTTTTACAAGCTTATTTCCCACACAGAAAGATGAAGGATTGAGATGCAGGATAAAAAGATTACCTCTTCCATCTAGAACTGGAATGCTACAATAGTTCAAATACGAGAATAGTACTTAGGCATTATATTTTTTAGAATGAGAAATGAAAAAAAAAATTCCAGGTGAGTAAATGACCCAGTCCAAGCAAAAAAACGGAAAATACTTTTTATCATTTATCTCTTTTTTAATTAAGTGTCCTAAGAACTTTAATTACCAGAATTTTCACCGTTTGAGAAAGACAGCATTTTCATTCTGTTGTGAATACATTCACTAATTTAAACTGAAAAAAAACCAAAACAAAACAAATCTGCCAAGTAGCTGACTACCGCCCTCTCACAGGTAACTGCTCCCTAGAAGACTTCTCCTCCAGGCCAATTTTGCTCGATGTTTTGAATTGCAGTTGAACAAAGACAGCATATGACTGCAGGAGTGCTCCTATTTATTCTTTGTATACAATACTGTGCATTGTTTTCCTTAATGAAAGCAATGAAGTTGAGGTGATGCAACAACAAGGACTAATACCCATGTGGAATTCTACCGTCAAGCAAAGAAAGTCATGCAAAAGAGAGAGAACAAATGGTAAACCTGTGAAAGAAGATAAAAACTGGTGATCTGCAGAATATGTGTTCAATGAAAAGTGAACTCACCTGACACAGAAAGAGAATTTATAACATTATTCAGGCTCTCAGGAAAACAACTGTGAGTCAGAGGTAAGGTACTGAAATTTTATCCAGTAAATAGATATTTTTTAGTGGCAGAAATTCAGCTTCCCTCCATAATCCTCTCAAGCCCCCAACTACCGTTTGCACTGCTTGTGGAGACTCCAATCTTCTCTTCAATCAGGTACAAAAACATTGTAAATCACTGAGTGATTTAGAAGTAAAGGAATACAAAACCCCCTGTATTTTTAGGAGAGTATCTAACTTATTAAATGTGTATGCCATACTGCTGCATCCAAGTTTGTTATAATTGAAAATATATGCAAGAACACAACATTAATCACATGCAAAAGTAACTCTATATGATTTTTTTTGGAAATAGACTCAAAGGGAGTCATTAACTCTACATGTAACGCCATTAAAGTGATTAAAATGTCCTCCTCCACTAGCTATGACATTCTTCTCCCCTGTAAATTACATTGGTAGAGCACTTTCACATCAGTTAAGAAAATGTAGTTAGTAACCCTTTCTTGGTCTAGTTACTTGAAGAAATTATTGCATACTTAAAGCAATCACTGCATATTCATAGCGGCAAAATGCACAAATCTTATTTTAGGTATGACAGCTATTGAAGACTATGACTGCAAACACCTTACAGCTCAAAATATCAGAAAGGTCTCTAGTAAGAAATACGGTGCTATTTGTTCAATTGAGGGTAAAAAACTTAATCTAAAATTTGAAATAACTAACATAATCACAACTTGCTTCCATATGCATAATTTTTATTTGCTGCTGTAAAACAAAGCAATGCTGTGAATACAGCCTATCGCTCGTACTTGTGTCAGAGATAAATGCATTCTCCTATAACAAATTAATAAAACATTTCAGGAATTAAAAACTCAGATTTTCCTTTTTCATCTGAAATACATAAATACTTGGACTTGGCCTCTACAGCCCTTCAAAGCCTCGGAGTTGCAAAACTGGTTTAAGTGCAGAACATCTTTACCATTGCTCTACTAGGAACACACTTTCAATTATCCATTAAATCGTCAAAGTGCAATTGTTCAACAAACCAGCTATCTAGCATTGGGTACAAATCTCACCCAAATCAACTAGAAACCAAATTTGTGCCAAACAAACACTTTTGCTAGCCCAGTTCTACAAATGGAGTTAGTGGTGAACAGCTATTCGCCTCAGAAGCTACGCTGCTGTTGCACCTTTGGAAATTCAGCCAACTACCTTCTAGGTAGCATTCACCCTCTGACAACTAGTTGTCCTTAAAGCAACTTTTGTAGTTTTTATTATGATCCACCCAAAATTACCTCAGTCATCAACATTCTTTGCTGCAAACACTAACTTCATCATATCCACAAATTTATCTTTTAACTTGCAGAAGTTTTTTAACGAAACTTTTATAAGGAAGGTTAAGAAATTATAACTCATGATGTATACTGGAATCAATCTAATTTAAGGTATTCTCTTGAGATCCTGGTGAATGGAGCTGGTAGCTCTTTTTGCAAATGTAATACAAAAAGTACTGTCAATATAAATAAGGACATCACTACTCAGGGATCACACGATTTATAGTATCAGAGTAACAGAGGAGGTAAAACATGGTTATTAACATGTAAAAAACATCTACATGAACATGTACTGCATACTGCTTTGAGTTCTAGACAGTCATAATGAAACAATGGTAGTTTCAATTGGAAGTGATACCAAGAAGAACTGTAGGATGATTAAGAAAATGTATCTATTATGAGATACCTAGAAGAAACCAGAAAGTTTTGACTTTAAAAATAAGATACAAGAAATCTGAGAAATAGAAATGCCACTGCTGTGTCTCCATATAAAGTAAGAGTATAGAAGGAAACACCAAGAAAATTATTAGAAAAGCAACATGAGAACAGAATTCACAATCATCATACATCACTGGGGCATTTTAACCTAACAAATTTCTTCTTACCAGGACTCAGCATTTACTTCTAGTTTCAGTGGCCACTGGTGCCTTCGTTCAGCACCTTCCTACAGTTCTTGGGCATGTTAGGTGGGACTCCACATTTACACATCTAAGTTTAGATGTTTCCAGTAACTGTATTGATTAGATCTCTTTTGACTTAGGAGTTCAGATGCTAGCTCCTATGTACACATCTAAATAATAGGAGAGAGTTCAGCTCCACACTGATACCTAAGTCTGTGTTTTTATTTTCTGCGCTGTGGACCCCTTTGAAACAGACCCTATTACATGGTTGTCCACTGCAGAAAGGAATTGAATCATATGACAGAACCGATCTCATTAATTTGTACACTGATGTGTAATTCATTTGGATACCAAACAGATAAGGAAAAATCCTGTTTCTGTGGGAACTGCATAGCAATATTCCCAAATTTCATGAGAATCTGAATTCAAGCTCCAGATTTTATCCAGATGTTAATTAGGATATTCCCTGTAAGTGGCCTTTCATATGAAAAGGTAACATCCGCTGAACATATTTTGTCAGGAATTCACTCAAACAGTAAAATTAGTGGTTGCTAAAGGAGCACTTCTTACACTTATTCTGGCCTGCCAAGTACGTAAAAAGCATCCAGCTTTTTTAGTAATATAATCTATCACAGAATTTTAATGTTTCTAAGAAGGTTCAAAATACCTATTACCTTTAAGACTGCTGCCAGACAAAAATAAGTTTTCTACATTAAGAATTTCAGAAAAAAAATCCACAGTAATATTGGCAAGGAAAAAATAAACCAAATTAATTCTTATTGTAATAAAAAACAAAGTTCTGCAAACAAAACTGAGAACTCGTTATATTTCATACTCAACCATCAGCTAACAATCAGAAGGCCTGAAAACTGAAGAACACTGACTTCTGGCTGAATGGCTGGTTCCAATTTTACAAAACAAAAACAAAACACCCTCAAATAAGATAAATCTTAAAAGAAATCTGCTGCAGGGAGCAAAAGATGCGACAGCAGCACATTGCTTCCTGTACTCTCTGATTTAATCCCAAAGCCATAATAATGCCCTAATGAAGCTTAAGTGCACACTCAAAGCTAAAATGATACCCGTGGCAGAACTGTACTTAAGGTGTAAGACGGTTTGCAGCACAAAACATTTTGCATGGACAAAGCTACCGGGCCAAATAGAGAAAGATTTGTTTCTCCCGCTAGGTGAAAACACCACTTTTGAAAGAGCAAATGGAAACGGGGAAAAAGCCCTTTCCTACTCTGGCACAGATGGAGACAAGATTTCTTAATGAGATTTTTTCTTCTCTGAACTCTCCAGTTAAACAGAACATGGAGGGGGATAGAAAAACCATCTCTGTGATGGAGATTGCAGTATGTTTTTTCAGGTTTACTTTCAAAAATTAACTCTGAATTCCTTGAACAATGTTTGAAGTGACTACCTAGAATCTTCCCAGCATGACTAAAAAGTCTCCTTTGGAGCTTTTGCATGTAATGTAACGCAACTAAACTATAAAACTTCAAATGCTAAATACGAATTGTTCTAACACTTACAATTCTTCAGTGCTTTCCTTCAGTAATTTTTCATCCATTCTTTTTCAGAAATAAAATAAGCCTGAAACGTTTTGACATTTCAACAGATTAAGTCCAGCTCAGCCATTTAATAGTGATGAGTTTCACACTGAACAAAGCAGTTGAAAGAACAAGGCAAAGCTCACAAGGCTGCTGGACACAGCTATTTAAAGGCCTGAAAGAACCTTTCACTTATGGAAAAATAAACTTTCATTGGAAGTATTTTAGTGTAATTTTCCTGCTTTGAAATAAAAAAATTAAAGCAGTTGAAACTACCACTTCAGCTTTGCTTACCATTTTACTGGCATATCTTAACCTTCTGTAAAACACTACTCTGAAAACATCAAGAATGCATATGAAAATAAACAAAAAAAAGCCATTAAAATCTATTTTGAAACCATTTACATTATGTAAAAATTAACAGCTGGTAAAATTCACTGTATCTTAAAATCGCCTTGTTTCTAACTTTTGCATACAAGAAAAAGTACTACATCCATTAACATCAGTATTTAAGTACCAGTTTCATTCCCATTAAGGAAACTACCATATTTTGGCTAATGCATCTGCAGGATCATGAACAGATTAATATACACGCTGTCATTAGCTGGCCGTAATGTTGAGGGAAGCATGACATTTAATAGATATTAAATTATGAACATTTTTACTTACAATTAGCTGTTTCAAGCCTACAAATGACTGTTCTACAGAAGTGGCATTTAGAACTTGTCTCTTCACCGCGGCTTGCTCCCCCAGGAAGCGGAGCATTAAATCTTTTACTGCATCTCCCTTTGCGTTCACAGCAGAAAAAAATAAGAAACATAATGAGACACTTTTAAACATTATTTTGGTAAAACAAAATATTGAATCAAAGGTAAGCAACATAATTTTCTCACTTGAGAAATACTCATCTTCCTGTACTTTCCGTGTGAAATTTATATATATATATTTGTAGTATTGTAATGAAAACTTCTAGATTTACTATGCATTGCTGGTTAGATTCTTTTTTCTAATGTTCAGGTTTCAACTAGCATAGAAATACCCATGCTTATTCATTTCCTTCAGATTATTAACCTCCAAACAACTACATACATAAACATGCCTGTCAGTGCCAGCCACGAAGTGCTGGTATATAACAATATATAGAAACGTGCAGGGTATACCTTTCACATAACTTACGAAATGCCCTTCAGAGATATTACATATCAAAGTTTTACTAGATATTTGTAATGGATAAAGCGGCACACGATCAGTTGGCCTTAAATATCTGCAAAAAAAAAGAACTTCAAAAAAATCACACGACCAATTAAACAACAGTCCTTCAACAAGTGTTCTTAACTCCAGAAGAGTTAACTGCTGGAATCAGAGAAATCAGGTTATCGAAGCAGCTCAGTAATTTGAGAAATGAGACAGATGGACATTTGACATACAGGTTTCTGAAGTCAGAAGGATTAATTCTACATTTTACACAATGGAGCAAGGAAGACTGTTCAAATACATGGCCTACTTCCAGCTTTGCCAGCAATAAACTGAGTAATTCTGTATGTGGTACTCTCTTGTACCTCAATTTCAAATTCTAGTTTTGCTCAGCTATCTATTTCTCTGTCTTCCCAAGCATGGTTCAAGACTGCTGCAGTTCTGCGTACTACTTCTGGAGATTTCAAAAGCTAATGAAGAAATTCAAATATTGCTTAATTCATAGAATGGCTTGGGTTGCAAGGGACCTTAAATACCACCCAGTTCCAACCCTCAGCAGCTCAGGCTGCCCAGGGCCCATCCAACCTGTCCTTGAATGCCTCCAGGGATGGGGCATCCACAGCTTCTCTGGGTAACCCGTGCCAGTGCCTCACCACCCTCTGAGTGAAAAATTTTCTCCTAACATCTAATCTAAATCTCCCCTCTATTAGTTTAAAACCATTCCCCTTTCTCCTGTCCCTTTCTGCCCCTGTAAAAAGTTGGTGTACCTCCTGTTTAGAAACTCATATTCACACCAAAACCTCAATGCATGTAGTTAGGAGCTGATTTAACACTAAAAACATGCTTCTCAAAATGCTTTACCTGGCACTTTGAGTACTTTGCAATGATAGTTTCAGTTAAATATGCAATTGAAAGCCCTACAATCATATAGAACAAGGGATGTTTGGCCAGTGAAAGAGAACGCTTAGGCCACTGAAAACCAGTAACTGGATGTGATGAAATTCATGTAACCATAGAGAACCTCAGAATTGGACAATGTATTTGTCCAGTTCTGTTCAATACGCATGTTTGCTTACAAATAATGAAGATAGCAGGAGACAGTCCCTTTGATCCCCTTGCTGATTTTACATCAAGTCTTACCACAGAAATGTATCATACAGAAATGTATCACATGGACATACTGTAATGTATTATTTCTGCTTACATGCTTTTGTACATCTGCATTTATACTTGGATCCAGCTCTGGATTTTATGTATGCTGTCAACACTGGTTTCCAATATACCTAACAAATTTAACTCAGCCTTTGTTTTAGCCCTTTCAGGTACTAGTAGGCAGTGACAATAAATTTTGTAGTAAGGACTGGAGTAATACAAGAGGGCAGCTGGCAAGAAAGCACTCAGTTAAACACATTATTGGAGACCTCTTATTCAGTATTTCTAAAATACAACGAACAACTGAAGTACAACCACAGACTCTTACCTGGATATTATCAAATTTTAATCCAGGCATGGTGAGATTCTCTTTGTCTATGAATACAGTGCTGTATTGTTGTGTGGCAACTGAGAGAAGAACATTTCTGGTCTCCTCACTGGGAAGCCACGCATCATTTCTTCTGTCTAGTTCACTCATATTTAAGGCTGTGGCAAATGGGTCATCACTCCCAGCAAATACAGCCTGGATTTGTGAGAATGGCTTAGGGGACTGTGTTGTTTCTAGGGATGCTTGAGGACCACTTGCTTCAGGTCTCCCATTTCCCACAAAGAAAGTAGGGTTGGACTGAGCACAGGAACTTTCTCTGCCATTAGATAGAGTGGACATCTGCTCTGGAACTGAAGAGCTCACATTGGGATTACTAACAGAAATAAAATTGGATGTAGTAAACGAATCAAAAAAATCTGAAGCTAAAGTATTAGTGTTAACAGTATCACCAAAGAACTTGCTTAGACTAGGACTGGGTTGAACCACCTGTGGATTAGACTTCACTGGAGTCTCAACGATACTACTGAAACTGGGAGATTTAACCATCTGAGGCTCAAAGCCATCAGGCAGGAACAACTGTGGCTGAGCATTAGCACTGTTTGCTTGGCTGAAAATAGTACACACAGGGATAGGCTCAGCCTCAGCAGATGGTTTGCTAGTACTGGGTGATGATATCTCATCACCTGGTTTGCTTTCATCAATACCATTTGGCTTTGTTTCAATGGGAATGTTGTTTCCCAACTTTGGTTCATCTTTCTCTGCTTCCTGAATTGATTCTTCCTTTAAAGATGCCTGATCATCAGTTCCAATCTCAGAGATGTCTTTGGGTGTCTCTTCATGTTCAGTTTCACTCTCATTACTTAAAAGCTCTTCTTTACCCACTTCCGCTTGAGTTTTTTGGTTATCCTTAGCTTCCATTTGCTCTACAATCTCCTGCAGACAGCCAAGTTCACCGGTGTCATCTTCACTGTTGTTTGGAGAGTCTGAAATAATGACACTCTCCATCATTTGTTCATTAAGCTTATCTATAAAGTTATTTGAATCTTCCGATACTGTTTCATTCCCTTCAGACTCCTCACCACCAAGATCAATGGTTTCCTCGTGAAAGAGGATGTCTTCCTGAGTTTTCTGCTGAGTTTTATTTCCGCTGTCCTCTTCATCCAAGGTGCTCGGAGCATCCTTAGCACTGCTTGCACTATTCTCCATGGCAGCTGAAGGGAGAAAGCGTATGCAGGAATGTATCAAACAAATACTGTAATTCTTGCTTTAAAAGCCCAGTCATTTCACGATTTCCCATTTTTCCTTCAAAGTCTGCCCACGAAATAAAATCAGAAGACAGGCTTTCATCCTAAAAAGGCTCTCTTCAGCCCGCGGCGTTCTGAGCAAGCCCCAAACGCTGGGATTCACGGGCAGGTGCCTCCACTTAAGCACACGCAGCAAGACAGCGGCTTTCGTGCCGGCAAGGACTAATGCGGCCCAGGCAGGAAGGGAGCGAGCGGCTCAGCCCGGCGGAAGCACAGCTGTCACCACCGCTGCGGCGGAGCGCTGCTTCCGTCCCTCCCGCGCAGACCGAGGCCCTTCAGGTTCGGGGCCTCGGCGGGGTCCCCCCGGCGTCGCGCGATGGGCGCGGCCACCCCTCTGTCTGATCAGCGCCGCGCCGCGGGCACCTACCCTCCTCCTCCTCGTCTTCGTCCTCTTGCCGCGGCCGTCTCACCGTCCACCTCGGCTCGGCTCCCCTCCGCCCGCCCGCCCGCAGCTCACCTCCGCGCGCCGCCCGCCGCCCCCGCTGCACTTCCCCACTGCGCCTGCGCCGCCGGCCGAGGCGGGCGGCATTGCGGCTGCGCTGGGTCTGCCCCGGGAAGCGGCCGACGGGCAGCGCCGAGGGCCAGAAAGGAGCGGCGGGGTGAGGCGGGCGTTGTGTGCCGGCATGGAGGACGACGCGCCGGTGATCTACGGGCTGGAGTTCCAGGTGGGTGCGGGCGGAGGAGGGTCGTTTCAGCTTCCTGCAGCTGCAGGAGCCGCTGTGCCGCTCCCTAGGCCGCCGGTGGGCTGGAGGCCCCGCTGGGGCTGCTCCTCTCCTGCGCTGCTTGGCGGTGTCCGGGCAAAACCGTCCCTGGCGTACCCTGGGTGGACGTGCTCTACCTGACTGGTTCTGTTACGTTGTCAGCTTCTTGTCTGCTTCTCGAGCAGTCTCTTCTTTTTTGTGCTGGGCTGATAAGATGCTGTCAGTACCCAGTGGGTTCTTCTAGCTGTTTCTTCCCTTTCAGAATTCTTTTTTCTTTTTCAAATGCTCTTCTGAGGGTAGAGTATGGAACTTCCCAATAAGTTGTGAATTGTACTTGGTTATATCCAACTGCAAAGCAACACGGTGTATGTAGGTGTGTCTCTTGCTATTTCCATCTCTCTGTGCCTGTCCCCCATAAGAAATGAACCCATAGCATTAGGGCTGTTTCCAGTGGTCGGAAGCCACACGGCAAGGGGCAGCAGGCAAAAACTGCAACATAGGAAGTTCCATACCAACATGAGGAAGAACTTTCTGTGAGGGTGACCGAGCACTGAACGGGCTGCCCAGAAAGGTGGTGGGGTTTCTTTCTCTGCAGGTATTCAGGGCCTGCCTAGATGTCTGCCTGTGTGACCTGCTGTAGGGAACCTGTATTAGCAGGGGGTTGGGCTCGGTGGTCTCCAGAGGTCCCTTCCAATCCCTACGATTCTGTGATTTTTGTATATAAGAACTGAGCCTCTTCCTGGACTGCCTTACTCTACCTTACGAACCTTCATGGAGTTCTACCTTCATGGAGTTTCTACCTTATGAAATCTTCATGGAGGAATACAATCCCGCAGTCAGGACAGTTCCTACAAGTTGTAGGGGAACACCTAGTAGAGTTGCCAGGTGGGTGAGAGGGATCCTGTCCCACAATTCCTTCACATGATAAGGTTTTACTCAGCTGTTACATGTTCTTTTAAGCAACAACTGCCCTACCCCTATTGCTATTAGAGCACTAATAGGAGTGGCTGTATTTCTTCTGCAGCTCACAGAGCAATGTCTTCTCTCTACAGTGGATTCAGTAATGTGATGAAAATGTGTGTTTGCATGCATGTTTTCTTTACTAAAATGCTCATGGAAAGTGTTCTGGTGATGTATGAAGGTTCTGTTTATGAAGTTTGGTTCTCTGTCTACCAAATTGCGTGCTCTGTAATGCTGTCTACACAAATATTTCTCTTTTAGAAATTGTACATCTGTTTGATTTTCCTCTCATGTAATGTTGACCTGCACTACAAATTAAATCTACTGAAGTCTGATAATATGCTCTTGTTTTATGTGTAACTTGTACTTAAAGAATTAACAAAATTTAAATTTTTCTCGTAGAATAGAATATATCCTCTGTTTAGTAAAATTCATAGCTTCATTCTAGTAGGTCTTATAATGACAAATTTCTCGGAAATATTGGAAAGCTATCCTGTGTGCTGCCTGCTTGTAGGCTTGCACCATCCAGCCTTTCACATCACACATCCCTTGTGGACCTCTTCCCTTCTGCAATGTGTGTAACAGCTGTGATGGGATGGTGAAGCGAAAGTACTAAGATTGTAGTAATCCAAGATGATTACACTTAATACAGAACGTTTAGAGAGAGGGTAGGGATAGGAAAAGTAGTTTATGACTGCTTCTTTCCAGTGTATGTGTCAGAAGCACTGTGACTTCAGAAGAATTTCTTAGCCTGTTTAAAGAATTTTTTTTGCTGTTGCTCAAGTCTGGCTTTTTTTTTTCCAGTTATTGATAACCTTCCCTTCAGCTCTTTGACAAACTTACTCAAAGCTGAGATTTGAAATGATAAAGCATTTATAAAGAGGAAGGAATATTTCTAATTCTGTTACAAATAATTATGTGTTGCAAACCCAGGGCGTCTAGAAGCTATACTAGAGATGGCAGACTGGCCCATCCTGTGTTTGGCTCCAGGAGTTAGTAACAATCTAGTTTTGGCTACTGCCTGTGAAAATGTGGTTGTTGTAGGAATGTGTTTGATCTGCTTCAATATAGCATGTTTTTTAAATTTAAGAATGTGAAGTTAGCACCCTAGAAGGAATTATCTGCTACCTCACTTGCAATAAAAATACTTCTACAAAATTTCTGCTCAGTTCTAACTGCAAATCTTTTTTTTAAATTTAGGTATCAGCATAAGTAAGGTAGCTTAAAATAATGTACAAATACTATTTTTTTTTTAAATTGGTTTTTGTGAAAATAGAGCCTAATGGAATAAAATGTCTTAGTTGGCAGAGCCACACCACTTACTCTTCTGACACGTGAGAATGTAAATTAAAGATACATGCTCATACAAAGGCTCAGGGTTTGTAATTACTTGCTGTTTTCAACTACTTTGAAGAACTTTTATCAAGTAAATTAATGAATTCCATTTTATGCAGAATTAGTTTAATTTTCAACCTATTTCATTTCCCCTGTTTTACCAGATGGTTGCAAATTTTTTCTTTTGCTATTTATAATGTTCATATCACCCTCGAAGTGTGGTCTGTTCTTTCTTTGCTGCGTCTGTGAGCTATGTGAACATTTCGTGTTTATAAAAAATATACATCAGTTTTAGGATGTGTGATTCTTTCCCCAGACAATGACCCACCATGGTTGTTCTATTCTCCAGCTGTAGTCAAAATGAAAAAAACTGCAGGGGAATGGATGATGGGTGAGAAGCTGCATGAATTGAGGACTAAGTGATGTGGCTGTGAATCTTTATGATGAATATGAGGCAATAGCAGTAGCTGCAGAACATCTCAATACAGAAGGGTTGTGCTTCTGAAAGGAATCTTTGCAAGCTTCTCCAATAACCTAAATTATGAGAGTGTGGTAAATGGGATCCCACTAGGAAACGCTTCGGTGCTGTTCCAGTGACAGAGCACTGGCACAAGTTGCCTGGAGGCAGTGGAGTTTCCTCCTTGGATATCTTCAAAAGCCACCTGAACATAATGCTGGGCACCCTGCTTTGCGTGTCGCTGCTGGAGCTGGGTCTGGACCAAGTGCCCCCCGAGGCTCCCTTCCCACCTCAACCGTTCTGTGACCTTACTATTTTTTTTGTTACTGAAATGATCTGCTTCTTGTATTTCCTGGTTGGAGTTGACTTATGTTTGCTCTCTAACCTACAGTACACAGTGTGCTTACTATTTATTGAATAAGCTTCATTTTCAGGTGATCCACAGTTTCTTTCAATTTCATATTGTTTGAGTATTTCAACAATGACACTTTAAATAGGTGTGTAAACACTACTGAGTGCCTGGAAGTACTTTATAGGCCTTAGCTGAAGGTTGGCTGGATGCGCTTATCGCCCTGGACATGAAATGTGTGGAGATTGCCATACTTATGTCCTGGAAAGTACAGTTTCAATGCCAACTGTGATTCTGGAGGAAGAACCTGTATCTTGCTTTGTTCTCCTGTAATGATAAGCAATCCTTAGTTCATGTTTTAATTTTCAGTCAGTTGTTGGTCATATTTGTACCACCTGCTAAGACCATTGATTTAGGGCTTTCTGTCTGTTTGACAGACGAAGGTAGCTCTTAATTTCCATAAGGCAAAACGAGACTTTACAAATGATCTTAAAGCAGTACAAGATACTAACTAGCATGGGTTGGTCATGAGTCTTGTATAGTATATGTGTACATATAAAATTAGTATGTACTGAGAATAGCTGTAATGACTTGCCTTTTCTTAATAGGAAGCAGGTGTAGATTCATAAGAAGGAGGAAGGGAAGGGACTTTCCAGGGAGATGCATGCTGCTTGTGCAGCACCCAAGGAACCTCTGCATCCTCTCAGGCTCAGCTGTGCTCCCATTACAGGAGGTGCAGAGGCTATGGCTTGTGTTTGCAGTGGGATTTTCTTCTTCCTTGGGAGAGCCTTTTCAATCCCTTGTGGGGTAGAAGAAAGTTGTCTAAACGGAACTAAGATGATAATTTGATTATAGCATTAGGGATGTCTTTGGAGGATTTATTTTGAAAATTGTATTGATTCAAGAAACTGCATGATTTTGACTTAAGAAAACACTAGGAATTTTACTCAGTCTTCTTTCTTTCCCAGTGTTACTTGCCTCATGAGTGCCAATCCTGTATATTTTAGTCCAGGCTGGGAGGATGTTCTCTCATGAGTTTTTTTGTATCTGCCTTCCACTTCATGCCCCTTCTTGAGGGCAGCATTTCACCTGAGAGGGCATCGTATAGAACTCCAGCCAAACATATTATTGGATTCAAAGTCTTGCTGAGAGGAGGAAAAAAAAAAAAAAGGTATATGACAAAGCTCTCTTAAATAATCTTCTGGAGATCTTAATGCTTGAACTGGACTAGATGGATACTGCTTCTTTTAAGACGCTTAAGCAATTAGCAGGATTGTAGTAATATTAGGTATTGTACAGCCTAATGACAGTATGAAGCTACAGTTACGTGAGCTTGAAGAACTCTTAAAGATGTTTACCTTTAAGCTTAATTACATGTGAACAGTGACAGAGTGAAAGTGGGATTTCTAAGGATGATTGTGCTATGCAAGGTTTTGTGCAAGTGTTTTGTGCTTTTGTAGCTGGGAAGGTTTACAGAACCTGTCAGCCTGTGCAGTAGGGTCAGTACACTAAATATGTTCGTGGTGGGAGTTGTTATGCTGTGAAGGAGTTTGAGAAAGCAGCTGTCAGAGCACTGAGGGTCACCTGGGCATGTGTGCTGCCAACCTCTTCACTGATGGATTTGCTGCAGCTTTTTGCAGCTGATGGTTGGAGAGTCTCCTGCTGGGATGGGAGAAACAAGGCTGTCCTACCCAGGCAAAGATCAAAGCGTACCTACTTGAAAATGGAAAATAGGCCAGAAGGAAGCATAATATTCATGCTGCTATCATCCTGGGGCTTTCTTGAGGAGGGAGGAAAAAAATTCTTCATTTTTCTTTTCCTCCAGACAGGGACATCAGCAAAGCCAACGCTCTTCTCTCCTGCCCTTGCAAGTAGCAGTATAATGTTTCTGGGTATGAGCATAAGCAGGTGACTGCCTTCAGATTTGGAGTCTGCAAGCCAGATGTGATGCCATGAACATCTTGTATTGTAATTTCACTGCTTAATAGTACAGACTGATTATATCATTTTCAGATGGCACCTGTAATACAACCAAAAGAATTTCTGTAGCTCATTTAATGCAGATATTCAAATGTTGAGGGCATTGGTTTTGTTGGCAGATATCAGACCAGTGCAGTGCATCAACTAGGCAACGTATGTGTAGAAGTAGTATTGAGATTACTCAAGCTGCTTTTTTCTTGGCACATTAACAGCCTAAATAGTAACAGTCTAATTCAGAAAGTGACTTTGTGGATTTGGTTAGCGGAGAAAGAGGAAGTGAGAAAGTTCTAAGAGAAGTTGACTAAGTGCAGATTGGTGCATTATGGTTCCAAAACAGCCTTCTTTATGTCTTAGACCAGGCATATCCAACCTGCGGCCTGACACAGCCTGTGCTGTGGCCACTCTCTGCCCCGTGCCATCGTGGTAGTGGCTCAGCTTTGGGCATGCACCCATTGATCAGCAACAACCAAACCATCAGTGCGCTATTAGCACTGTCTGAGCTGCAACCAGGGCACGGGGAGGGCGTGGTGCAGTGCCTACTCTAGTTATGGCAAGTAATTCTATTCATGTTGATACGTTGGCAAGCACAGTCCTGTGAACAGTGAAAAATATGCAGCCTTCCCTTTTGATAAGGAACTTGAGAATAGGTTTCAAGATTGCCCAAAAAAATCATCATTTTTTTTGTGTATTTGCAACTGCATTTTCATTTGACATATATTCAATTTCAAGGTGTATTTATAGAGTTGCAATCAGGCAACTCGAAAATCTGACCATGTCTCATTACCAGACTTTTATGAGAGAAAAATATCCCTTGCTTCACAGTCATGCCTTATTCATGTCATTTGTTTTGTCAATACAGATGTTTGTGAGCAACTGTTGTCAAGAATGAAGCACAGGAGAATTAAAGTTTCATAAATCTCTGAGATTCTTGAGAATTGCAAACACTTCTATCAAACCAGCCTGATGCATGCATTAGTTTCACAAAAACAAGGTCAAATATCCTACTAGTTTTATGTTTTTGAATAATGAAAATATTAAAAACTAGAATCAGTTTTGTTTTTGAAATACATTAACTATGTAATATAGTTAATGAAGGCTGCTCTGAAAGTAATGCTGCCTATTTTATTATGTTGGCCCACCACATCAGAGGTGGATGATGGTGATATGGCAGTAGAGGTTGAACCTTCCCACCAATATTCCATTGCATTTTGTTACCGTGTGACAGATGGCAGCAGAAGGACACTCTGACACAATGGCATCTGACATGGAAGTGTATATCGTGAGAAACACTCAGAATCAAAGATTTTTAATTTGGCAAAGATCTTAGTGAAGTAGCATAGTTTATTCATTATTGCAGTAATGGACGCACACCCTCTACTGGCAAGGGAGAAATTGCATGCAAGTCAGTGAAATTCATTCTGGTATATACCCTGGATCCGATGCAGATAACATCTCTCCTGGCACTCATTGGTTGAGCATCTCAGGCTCCCGATCTTCCCAACGCTGTTGCTATGGTACATTTCCATATAAGGTCTGTTACCAGCCTGTTGTTTTTAGGTATGTTTTGTACTTTTCTGTGGAGATAGGAGGGCAATGTTTCTAAAAGTTATAGCACATTTGTGCTGTCCTGTACTGGGCTCTCCCTACCCTGCGTATTTCCCTTATCTTGTACCTGTCTCAATTCTACCCAAGTCAGAACTCCCCAATCTCAACTTTACTCTGTTCAGCAGCTTTTTTTTTTTGTGGAAAAACAACTTATTTAACTGTCTTGCAGGAAGGTTATAATTTCAGTAAGGGCCTACACTATGTACAGAGAATACTGGAAACTTCCACTGCAAAAACACAATCTGCCTCTCACAATATGAAGCATAAGTGTGCAATTGAATTTCTCCGTGCAGAAAAAAATGGCACCCACTGATATTCACTGGTGCTTGCTGAATGTTTATGGAGACCAAACAGTGGATGTGAGCACAGTGAGGTGGTGGATGATGTTTCAGCAGAGGTGACAGCTACAGTGGATCACCTCCACTGGTGTGGGTTTTGATGAGCATGGCATGCAGGCTCTTGTTAATTGCTGGTGATAATACGTAGCTAATAGTAGTGTATGTTGAATAATCTTGCATCTCCATTAGGAAATGCTAGAACTGGATTTCAGATCATGTATGATCTAAGCTTTTGGTTTTTTTTTTCCTAGAAAAGCCTACTTACACCTACCTTTAAGTTACTCATTTCTACTCCCATCCCTCTCTTTTTTTGTCTCTGTCCAAGGTGCTGGTCATTCTTGCTGCAGGCTTGTTTTTTTCCTTTCTGCTTTGGTAACAGTATAATTTTTGTTCAAAGTTCATTCATAACTTGCTCTAATGCTGCTAAAAGCATGATAGCATTACTGTCGTGGGAGCAAATGATGCCTTATGAATGCTTTTTATAATTTTTATTTTTGTATACGTTCATGTGGTTTTCTCTCTATAGATATGTAATTTTTGGCTCAGTAAAGCACTTCAGGATGCACTAGATGAAAATGCCAGTTTGTTTTGTTTGACTAGATTTTGTCTCTGACTCATACTGAATTTCACTGTGACCACCGCTATAGGCTATTCAGTTCTGTATCTGTTTGAGTTCATGCCTTAACAAAAAAAAAAGTTTGAATTTTAACAGTTCTATAGCCGGTGCTCTTTCTTTTAATATGACTTGGAAATGATATTTCTAATTTATGCACAAAAAAACATGCTATGGTATTCCAGTACAGTATTCCTTACACTGGAGTCCTAAGGTGGTTTTCCTTTGTTCTTCCTCCAACCCCCCCCGCCTCCCACACACTCTACCTCAACCTCATTTTTCCCTCCAGAGTGTTGTTGTTACCTTGAGAGGCTCTGTGTAGATGGAATAGCCTGTCCTAGCCCTAGGGTGTAGGGGGCACTGTTTGGGAGCACCTCTGAAGCGCGGTGGTGCTGTGTCCTGGATCTCAACAACCATTGCTCAGCATCTCTTGTCATCCATAGAGACTTCTGTTTTTTGAAAGCACAAGGTGGAATTGATAATCGTTAGATTCCTTAGGTTTTCTGTTTCGTAATTATGTAGGTGTAACCCCTAATTTTGTGGAGCAGATCAGTTGGAGAAGCTACAGAACGCTATGTGGAATAAATGCATAGATGTGAAGGCTACTGGTTTGTTGAGTTTCCTTGGCAGATAGTACTGAGAAGTCTTTAGTGTTTGCTTTTCAAAGGCAGTATCTGCTTCTGTGTTAACTGGGTGGGATTTTTGACTGTATTGTTATAAAATTCCTTTAGACTGTTAAAATATTTGGGAAAATTCATCACAGTCAGGTTGCTGCAGTATCACTCTAATTTTCTAAAATTCCACCTGGTTTAAGCTGTGTAGGCTTCTCCTCAGAGATCGCTATCTGAGGTTTATACTGAATATGAAGTTTGAATGTGTAACCAGAAGGTTCTCCATAGATCCCAATATTTTACTCTTTCCTTGTTTTTTTTTTTTTTTTCCTTAGGAAAAAAAGTCTAGATGTCCTTTAAAAATGAAGCTGATTACTTCTGTTGCTGCATTGTCTAGAAGCATCAGTTAGGTGGGGCCCTGCTCTGCCAATTTGTAATGTCAGACATCATGTCAATTTCCTTGGTAAATAAATTTTTAGTATTTTCAGTAGTAAACTACTTTCAGATCTACTACTTAGTGTTCTGTGGATAACTAGCTTTGTATAAGAAAGGTTTTTATTGGTTTAGATTAATGGATGCTTCTTATACTCTGCTTTTTATTTTCTGATTGCTGCGATCGTGAGGAAGGATGCTTTTGTGAAAGATATTGGACGCTCTTCTAGACTCTGCTCAACAGTCCTAATGCAGAGACTTCATTCATCACAGGAGTTCTTCTGTTGAAAAAACATTTTTTTCTCTAAATGTAACTCCAAGTAGACAAAATTAAACATATATTTGTCCAGGAAATACATGACAGTCCATCATAATGCTACTTATTTCAAGATTCAGATTTTCCTTATTTGTGATCAACTGAGTTTGAACTCTGTATTCTGTGGCAGTTGTAGTCCTTTATGACAGACAATAAACAGTAATCTGTAATCTTATTTCGGGCACTTTGTGTCTAACCTGATTCATTCCTGAAAGCAAAAAGATTAGATCTACTTGAACAGCTTGAAAAGGGGTGAGAAGCTCCTTTGTTTCTTTATTTTTATTGAAGATATTGGAGGCCTCTTCTGCTCAACTTGCAGAAACAAAAATAAACTAGTTTGCTTGAAAGAGATACATAGCCATTGACTTACTTCTAATGTTATCTTCAAAATAACTGATAGGAGGTCTGAAATGAAAAGCAGCTCTTTGCTAGAGATCTGCAAATGTAAATTCTGTTTAAGGCAAAAGCTTTTCTGCAGTCTTTTTGGTGAACTCTTATTGTTTCTGTCAATCGAAAACACTGTCTAGGCTTGTTGGAGGTAAGTGCTGCATAAATAGGAGAGTACAAACAAATCAGTTCAGGTTCATACTGATCTACATTTTAGTACGTTTTGAACATAAACTTCTCACTGAATCATGTTCCCTAGTGCTTCCCCCCCCCCCTCCCCCATAGACTGTTTTGTCTTATGAAAGAAAAATCTCTTGAGTTGCTATTCTAGAACTACATTGTTATTTTAAATTCATATATCGTGATCTATTTTTAATGTCTTTCTAATATTCTAGACATCTTTTTGGTATTAACTTAAAAATACGTTTGGGCAAGACTATCTTGAAGCTAATTGTTCCTGAGTACAGAATGTAACCACTAGCTTGCTGCAGAGCGGGATTGCGGCATGAAGGGCCATTCTGCAGTCACCTAAGTCCTTCTGAATTATCTGTTTACAATATAGGCTTTAGTGTCTGGAGAGATCTGAACAGCTTCATGCCAAGTAGGATTTGAATATCAAAAGTCTTCTCTTCCAATGTTTTGACAAAAAAAAATCATATTGGATAATATTATTAGGGTATCTTTGTGCTGGTAAGTAGTGGATGTATTCCATTTATTGTTGCTAGAAGTGCCTACCTCAAAATTAGTGAAAAGTCTATGTTAGTGACTAGTGCAAACTAACAACTAAAGGTTTAATTCAAGCTATAGTTTATTTCCCTGTGTCTTCTACATATAGGAAGTCTTAATTTTCTTCTTCCAAGACTGGTCAGTGCAAGGTGAAGAGTCTAGTGTTCTCATTAACAATAATATGACACAATTGCATGAGTTTCTGACACTTTCCATGGGTAAACGGATTGTTTGTCCAATCATTTATACAACTCTTACCTTTAGTGATCTAGAGTTGAAAAAGAAAAGATTTTGTATTTTGAAAAAGAAGAGTTTGCTTTTTAGGTTTTTTTCAAACTTGAGGTTCAATGGTGAGGAAAAGAATTGCTTCAGTTTAATGCATGCATCTTCTGTCTGAGTTGTTTGAAGGGAGCGGTGGTGAGGGAAACTTCCAACACAGCTTTTTTTTGTTAATATTATATCCAATACACTTAAGAATCATGTCCATTGTTCCACTGTTTGTTTTTTTCTATTTTACTTTATCCTTTCATAATTCATGAAGGAGAATTAATTTGGAGGAATTGCTCTTACAGTGATGGCTAGGTAAGTATTTAGGGCCTATATCTTCCATGTACATTGTAAATGTAAGAAATTGCAGAAAAATGTATTAAGCAAAATAGACATAATGGACAAGAAATTATTAAAGTTGTAAAATATGATGCTTAAAATTATGATTGATACATAAGCCTGAAGGTTTTTGCTGAAATCAATGGATTGTATTAACTGGACTTTTCTAATGGCTTTCTCTTTCCCTAGGCACGAGCGTTAACACCTCAGACAGCAGAAACAGATGCAATAAGATTTTTGGTTGGAACACAGTCTCTTAGATATGATAATCAGGTAACTTGTTTGGTCAAATGTCAGGTTTTTGTTGTTTTGTTTTAACACTGTTTGAAGATCTTTCTTTCTTCTTCATCCCTCTAGCTCTGTTTGAAGTTTAAGTGATAGTTAAGTTGTAGATTTACATGAGTAATTTGCAGATTCATTGGTAAGAAATGTGAAAGTGTGTATTTCTGGAAAATTAAACTCTTCTAAATTGTATGACTAAATCAGATTGGCTTAGTGAAGCAGCTGCCATTTTTTTTTGTTAATTTACATCTTTAGATTCTCTGGAGCTGTCTTTAAACCTTGGGAGACATGTGAAGTGAAACAATTTTTTAATGCTTGATTGTCTTTAATGAGACTCCTGACATATGCTTAGCTGTGTATCTTAAGCTACATGAACTGGATTTTTCACCTATAATTGTTGGTAGTCAATTGTGTCTTTACTGATCACAGATTTAGCAAGTTAAAAATTTGAGGGACTATCATGGCTTAATTTCTGTTGGACCGTTTCCTCTGTGGTTAATAGTGCAACACTTATAATTTGACAGTAATCTCACTTTTTATTATTAAACCTCAGTAAGTGTGTTCATAGACATAAAACAATTAGAAAGCTGTGTTGGGTGTAGGCTTCAGGTGGGTGAAGCAGAGGCTCCACAGAGGGTCTCTGTTGGAGGGTGCCTGGCACTGCCTTGTGCAGTTTGCAGCTGCCCGTGCAAGGAGGGCGCAGTTGAGCCCATCAGAATGGTGGAACCTCTGTGAAAACTTTTGAGATGGGAGAAAATACTGGATGGGGAGAGGACGGAACAAAAAATAGAGAAAGAAACAGAATAAACCGTAGAGGGAACACTAAGGTCAAAGGAGGAACAAGCAGTGCTCTGTGGTGGAGCAGATATCCTCATCTTCCTGTGGAGAACGTGTTCTTAGCACGTGCGTATTCTTTAAGGAACTTCAGTCCATGGACAACCCATGCTGGAGCAGAAAAAAGTGAGAGATGAAGAGTGGTGAAGACCCTCTGTACTGACTAAAACCAGTGCCCCACACCCTCATGTGCCACATGAAGCCTCCAGATTGAAGGAGTTAAGTCTGAGAATAGGGAGGGAGAAGGTGTGGTTTTAAGGTTTGTCTTTTTGATTCCCACAATCCAAATTAGTTACTAAATTTATTTTTTGCCAATAAAAATGTAATAACGCAATTTCCTCCCCTGTAAACTTCAGTGTGTTTTGCCCACAATAGTAATTGTACACAGTAAGGTGTTGAGTTTGGTACCAAATGTTAATACTGGTTAAGACTCAAGGGGAAAAAAGCATTCAAAGACATAAGGAGTATTGAGTATTCAGTTTGTTCACGTTTCAGGAAATACTTGTGAGACCAGTAACAAAAGATGTGGTATAACAAACTTAGTTAAAAATAAGGTGATCAAAAAAATCATTGTGTACATTTGTCCTGGCTGCTCTTCATGCTCTTCATTTGGTTTTAAAGTGCTTTTCTGCTGAATAAACAGCTTTATCTGGTAAAAAGTTGAATCTATCTTTTACTTTGTGGTTTGACTAATTAAATCCAAGATGATTCTTGCTGATTGATTGATATCCAGCAGATATTCAATAATTTAATAATTTAAGTGTTCTGATTTAGGTAAATTTTTTGGCATAGACTACCTATTTTAGAAATATCTCCATATACATGTTTCAGCCTCACTGAACATACTTTTTTTTTCCCCAGTGAATAACATTAATAATAGATGTGCAAGCCACTTCCTAGGGTATTAACAAACCTTTGGGGGTTATTGGCCTTTAGCTGTGCCTCAGGCCATCAGCTCCATCAGCTAGTTGCTAATCCCTAAGAAATGCCTTAGGCCTCAAGTCATTATTGTTTAATTCAGTACTATGTTCTCTAGATTTGCTTAAAAACTTTTGGTTACCTGACCTAACTTATGAACTGGCTTGCAACCTTTAGTGCTTGACCAAGTGCTGCACGGTGAGGCATTCCTTATGCAGCTCTGTCATGTGCAGAATGTTTCTTCCCTTCCAGTCACAAACCAGGTGTGTTGCAGGTAGGAGAGCAGCAGTTGTGCAGCTGGCAAGGTAATTTCTTCCTTAGTGAGCTTTACTTCTGTACAAGTAATTTGGGCATTCATAGGAGATCTGGTGGAAAATATTTTGCAGTTAATGCTTTCCTTACAAGGCAAAGGAAAGTATTTTTTAAATGTTATATTCTGTCAGTATTTGAGATATTAACAGTGTGAAGTATTTGGTCTTCATAACTTCCTGAAAGTTAAGTAGTTCCTTTTCGGCTGAAAATCTGTCATCTACTTCTGTAGAACAAATTTGCTACATACTTTCAGAATGCGAATAGAATTGGGAAACCTGAATGCCTACAGCTAATGAAGAAAGCCCAGCTTGTGGTGGTTTACTCTCTTTTATGAGGTTTAGAGACCTTGAATAAGGAGAAGAAAAGTATAGGAGAAAGAAGGAAGGAGAAGAGAATGTTCTTGTTGGAGTATTGTGGAAGTGGAGAGTAAAACTGGCAACATGAAGTGTGGTGTCAAATGGAGGAGAGGTAGAGAAAACTCTGGAGTGAACTGCCGCTTGGTGGAAGGGGATTATTGAAGAGAGCTGTCTAGGCTGCTGGTCTGTGTTATAATCTTTTTTTAGCTCTTGGAAGGTGGTGATCTCTGAAAATCTGCACTTTCTGTCCAGGTATCTGTCATTGAATGTAAACATCTGCTGCTGCTGAAGGGAGGGGGGGAAGAGGGGAGATTTGGATGCTTTCTTTTCTAAAGGAATTCTCTAAACCAAAACAAACACTTCAAATCTTTGAATATAATTTTTGTTTTTTTTTAAACTATGTTCACTATGACTTCTGAGAAATTGTTCATACAGTTTCATACTTCTGACAGTATTTCACACGATCCTTAAAATCTTGGCCTTTTGGAAGCTTTTGTATTTCATCTGCTGCTCTTAGTTAAATGCATTTACGTTTTTGGAAACATAAAATAAGCATACTTCACCTAATCTTTTTTGATCTCTCTGAAAACTGAGTTATCTGCAGTCTTGTGTTAGAATCCAACATACTTGTTTTCATGCGTGGCATTATTATAAGGCATAGAGCATGGCAGTGGCCACTCAAACTGAAACACTTCCTACATCTTCCTGTCTGCACCCTATCAGTCTCTGATGTAAGGAAACTAATTATGGAGATTGTGTAATGGAAGAAAAAGAGTAATTTTGTTCTGAATGTGCTTAGTTGTCAACCTGCCTTAGTCATTTCCATAGCAATTAGCAATTTCTCCAGATTTTTTTTTGGAAAGTCAAATAATTATTTGTTTGTCTTCAGATCTCTACGTTTTTTTCCTCAGTGTTTGGACTTGTGTGCATTCAGAGGGAGTCTTCAGCATAATTACAGCAGCTAGGTAACTCCTTAGTGTTGCTACTGATAATAAAGCTGCTCAATTTTAAGAGGTATTTTCTACAAAGATTGTGTTCCACAAGAACTATGATAATGCATATCATTACTCAGGACAGTGCAGTCATGTTGAGAAAGTTCTCTGGGTGAACCTACCATTACAGTTTCTGTCATCCTCTTCTATAGCATCTGTATGCTGCGCTTACTCATCCAAGTTGAAGCTCATTTCCATACTACATTGGGAGAAGTTAGATAGTGATTCAGCAACTGAAGGATAGCAGCCTATGCAACTGGAGGTTAAGACTGTTGTTGTAGCTAGATGTTTTTCTGCTAGTGTTTGTCTTCATGGCATAGCACTGGTACTGTATTTGGTCCTATTGTATTTTCTGTGAGAATTGTTTTGTCTTTAGTATTTAGCATAGTTACAGCAGAGTTTCCAGGTATCTGTGATGTCAGCTGAAGCACAGACATAACAGCAGAGGAGAAATTGGTCATCTGTGATTTCAAAGGGCTTTGGATGGGGTAAAGAGCTTTCTCACAGTTTGTGTTGAATGACCCTCTTAACATGGGCAGTGCAGGCACAGTGTATGTGTGATTGGAGTAAATAGAGTTTTGATTTGTGGTTCACCTCTAGGGACTTCAGTGGAGCTGCCAAATAGACTCAAGTGGAAGGTTTCCTTCCCTCTCCTTTTTTATTTTTCTTTTGAGATAACTGCAAACAAGCAAATAAAGCAGATCTGTTTGCCTTTTAGAGAGAAAATAAATGCTTGTTTTTAAAGATTTTCACATATTTCGAATTCTTTATTTGTTAAGCATCTAATTCAGTAAATTTGAGGGATCTGCTTTTTCTTGGAAATGCAAAAGCCAATTATCATTATTTTGGTGTATAAAAATAATAATAGGAATTGTTCTTCTTGCCTTGAGCCTGTTGAAAGGTTTACTTTAGTGTTGAAAATATGTTGCTGTTTATCTCCAAGCTATTGTATTTCTGAACAATTTTGGTTGTGAGTTGATTCAGAACATCAAAATACATCTGATGAGAGCAGTGCAGTGGGCTGAGTACATGGTGTCTGAAGTTAGTGATTTTTAGCAATAAAATAAGAGTTCTTTTCAGAGACAGAAGCACTTGATATAAGACTGGGAGTAGATCAGGAGGGGATACACAGAAAGCCAAAATAAAGGACAGTGGTAGCTGTGTCCAAGGAGTGTGACTCCGGAGAGTTACAAAAGGCAGAAAGGTGACTTTCGTAAGCTGGACAGGAAAGATGGCTGTGCAATTGCTGAACCAGATGGATGATGTCCTGATGCCTGGATAGATTTGTAAATTCAGGGCAACAAATGGAGTCAAGTTTGAAAGGACAGTGTGCTCATCAACTGGGGAACTGCTTATGTGTCCTGGATGACTGTGTTAAGAAAATTACAGGTGATGAGGTCCTGCGTTAAATCTGAAGAAGTTGCTGATGACTGCACTCACCAGTTGAGTGTTTGAAGGAGAGAGGAAAAAAAGGTAACAAACACATCAGCCATTTCACAAAGTAATGCACAATATTGCCAATATAGTCAGGGTTGCTACCTTTCTAGTTGCTTCTCTATTTTACGAAAACTTTCTGCAATATCTCGTAGTTAAGACTTCTGCAGTGGTTCAGTAGTTAAGATAGTGTCTTTGTTTCTCTCTTCATCGTTGATGCAACTTTACTAATGAATCTTAGTTGAGACTATGTAGAAGAAAAACAGGAGTGAGATATAGATCTAATAAAACAGCTAGTGTTTCTTGAAAGAAAACTGTATAGATTCTTAATCTTTCAATTCAGTATTTTTTCTTTGCTTGTAGTCTAAAATTTATTATATTTCCAAGTGTTTTGGTAATAGATAGTTTTATATATTGGTACATACATTGGATTACTTGCTTGAGCAGAACTCTCAAAGTTTGTTGTTTCAGTTATTTCTGTTTCAAAACGAAGTCCTTTCTCTCTCTCCCATTCTTTCTTCAAAAGATATTTAAATTTGATGGCTTGGATACAGAGTTAATGCAGGCATTTAGACTAAGGATTGTGATGTTATTATTTCTGTTTATTGCTGGAAGAAGTGTTGAATTGCAGTACTAGTGGCTTATTACTATTAACTATAATATGAAAAATCACCTTTAAGCTGAAGAACTGAGAAGAATAAACACTGTATTTCATCAAAACAGAGAGATGGCTTGTTTTTCTAGAAAAGTCTATCTTGCTTGAAATCAGTGATATACTAAATTGTTAGTATAACAATTAATTAAAGTAGATATCAGTTAGAAAATTCTCATTAAATTGTTCTGTGCAGTCATTGTGTATAATTAAGACCCACAGGAAAACATTTGAAAACCTAATGTTCTCCTTTATTGTATTTGCAGATTCACATCATAGATTTTGACGATGAAAATAACATCATAAACAAAAATGTGCTTCTTCATCAAGTGGGTGAGATCTGGCACATAAGTGCCAGTCCTGCAGATAAAGGTGTGCTAGCAACTTGCTACAATAAAAGTAAGTCCTTTCCAACAATTTTAAAGTGTGTTTTGATATTTTTGAATGCACAAGGATTGAACATCTGGCTATGTGTAAAACCTTAAAAATAGGAGTTATCAACACAGGTATTTTTTTCAAAGATCTGCTGTACTATTAATTATACCTCATCCTTCTCCTATCCATAGATTGTCTTGATTACAAGTCTGTTTGCATTCATATCAAAGAAAGCAGCAAAACCAAAGTATTGCTTACCTGATTAATGCCAGTCATGTCAAATAAAATATTCCTGTTATTTTAGGCTTCATTCTTTTTATTGTGTTATATGTTTGATTTTTTAAGTGAAAGCAAATGTCTTTCAAAATGGCATCTTGCCAGCATCAAGCTCCCTTTAAAATTGCAGATTAAGTCTGCATATAGTGTTGTTTGTCATGTGTTTAATGCAGATATGTCCACAGAGAAGTATAAGTTATCTAACTGTCTCATCGGAGACAGTAGGAGTGCTCCTTGTGTACCCTTAACACTAAGTGCACAGCTGTTTAGATTAAGGATCTTTGTGCCTTTCCTAGGCAAAGCAGGTGTGAAGATTGTCTGTTCTAAGGCTTGGAAAATCCCCTTACATCACTTGAGGAGGGGGGTAGTTTTTGTCTCTGACAAGTAAGAAGTCTGTACTGTCAATTTGAATAAATATTGTTTAGTCTAGTACATTCTAGTGTATTCCTTCATAAAAACATAGTCAAAGCATACAAGAGTAAGACAGTGAGTTTCAGACTTCATGCATCTGTCAGCTGTAGACCTGTAAATTCCTACTGCTCAACCTTGTGGTAGAAAAGAAGTTCCAGAGCTGCTAGGTTCTTGTGTTTCATCTGGACTGAAATAAAAGTCCTATGGCAGGAATTTCTTTTGTGAGTCAATTGTGGATTTTTATAAACAATTATAAAAGTAATGGAGGGCTGCTCCCCTCTTCAGTCTCAGTTTAGTGGGCATTCTGGCTGAGAGTTCACTGAAATGGTATTGACGTAGTGTGGTTTTTGTTTTTATTTTATTTACTTCTTACTGTCTTGTTGACTTCCTGGACATAACTTCTCCATTGATCACTGCCAAGGCAAAGAATATCCCGAAGCAATAATCTGGCCTGAAGTTCTTAGCTGTCTTACAAAATTGTCTGATGAAGTTTCCTTTACAGAAAACCAAATCAAATTGATGCCTTATATTTCTCTAGCCTTCATGAGCTGTTTTGTTAGTGATGTGATGGGACAGGGGAGATGAGGAGGGAATGTTGTTTATTTTCTTTTCTAAGAGTACTATACTCTATAGAATATTGTGAAACACTTTACAGAATTTATGCACCTCTTTTTTTTTTCCCTTGTATGACTGAACAGCAAGTTGATGAGAGATTATCAAATCCAGTACTTCATTTTTGTAATGTTCTATTTAACGGAATATTCTGAGTTGAAAGGGACCCACAAAGATCATTGAGTAATGTTAACTACTTTTAATTTATTCAATTTGTATCTATTTTTGAAGCCAAATATTGTTCTAGCCGGTATGATGACCATATATAAATATATTCCTTTCTTAAAAAGCAATATGAAGTTAAGACTTGTTACTCTAACATGGTACAAGGGACATTCCTTACAGCAATATGCATTTTAATTGATAAAGCCTCTTTGGTGGAGAGCTTATTGAGCAAATTATGTCTGCTAAGCACAACGTTTCAAATTTGTGATATTTCTAATCTCCATTATTGGACCTATTAATTTGTATGTGTGCTTTCTATTCTAGCTTCTTTGTGTTCCAGATTTGGTTTGCTTTATCTGGTTTAGAAACACTAAGCTTTATTGTTTGTACTTCATGCATCTTCATTTAGAACCATCAGCCATAAGTATTCTGAAGAAAACAAGATCTGATTCTCAAATGATTATTGATGAATCTAAATAGCAATATACATAACAGAAAGCACACAGAATGAGTTGTAATAATAAGGAATTTTGGGTTTAGCAGGCAACTTATTTCAAGTAGTAATGCAACCAAATTAAGCAATCAAAACATTTAAAACTCTTTTATCTATTTGTTTTTATGTGCTGCACTTGTTCTGTTATTTTAAAGAGACTTTTTTTCCTTATTGAATTACCAGGCAAATGACATCCAGTCAGAGGTATTGTGACCATCTCTTGTTGTCTGAGCACTGTACATCAGGCAAATTTTGACTGCTGTTGAAACTGAGAAAATGAATTAATGTGATAGGTGACCATTGTTAATAGCTGTTTCTTAATGTTGCTTAAGTAAGCAGTAAAATTTGACAGAGAGAGATTGAATCATATTTTGCAACTCATAGCTCACAGAAATAAGCTAATGAAATAGGGTGAAGTGCTGATGGGAAAACTGAAAGTCCATTGATTATGCTATATTACTCCAAATTAAAAAGGTCTACTAGGTACAAATAGAAGAACTTTTATTTTTAGCAGATTCACTTGTTTTTTTTGTCTAGGAAGAGAGGTATACCTTTTATATAAGAAAACTTAGGGATATTATCTCACAGTTCAGCCTTCATTTAATACTGTGTACCTACTTTGAAGAGAGATCTTTGAGATGCCGTTAGTGTTTCAAAAGCATTCTTCATCTAGTGATACAGAAATGCACTGATTAGTGAATTGTCCATGTGCTGATGTGTTTTGATCTTCTAGACTACTCTCTTTAAGACTACGGATCAATTGTCTTTCTAGAGCTAATTTATGCAAGATACAAAACTTCCTTATATTTTCCCCAGATTTTAGCTACTTCTATCATACCGCGTTTTTCACGCACAGAAAAGTCTTTCTACTGTATGCAGCTACCATCTCCTGTAATACTAATAAACGTTCACACATTTTAAGTTATGTCTGTTAATACTACTGTCTCAAAGTCAAAGTTGACAGTAGCAGTCTTACTGTATATGTTGAAATACAGTTCACTGTTCCTAGATTTTTTTTGTTTTGTAGAGATAAAAAGTCTTGGCAAAGCAATTTGATATGCTAAACATCTTGTTAACTTCTGCTAAGTGGGGAACTGCATGAGGGGAAGCTGATATTCGTACTTAGCTAGTGATTATGTATTATCTGTGGGGTCAAGAATTAGATGGAAATATGAAAGCCTTTTGTGTTTGGGGTAGAATGACACAGGACACTAACATAATGACATTGTGACGTTTTAATGATGGTTGAGAGAAGCCTTGAATTAACGTGGATCTTGCTCAAAAGTTGCAAGATCCTCTTGGATGGGGAAGTTCTTCATGGTTTTTCTTTTTTGTTTTTGAGCACTTCAGCTATTGATAAATGTGATGATTGTACAGTGTATGCTTCCAGTGCTACAGCATGAGGCTTTTTTCACTGAATCATATAGCTAGAAAACATTCAAAAGGAGTGATGCTAATGTAGACTCTGATGTAACTCTCCATTTGGAATTTACTGAACTTGATTTTTTTCCTGCTTCATCTTATTAAATATCTTTACTGATGACCTGGATGAGGGGATTGAGTGTACCCTCAGTAAGTTTGCGGATGACACCAAGTTGGGAGGTAGTGTTGATGTGCATGAGGATAGGGAGGCCCTACAGAGGGATTCTACATGGTGGATTGCTGGGCTGAGGCGAATGGGATGAGGTTCAACAAGGCCAAGTGTCAGGTCCTGCACTTTAGCCGCAGTAACCCCATGCAATGCTTTCGGCTTGGGGCAGAGTGGCTGGAAGACTGTGAAGAGGAAAGGGACCTGGGGATGTTGATCAGTGCTCAGCTGAATGTGAGCCAGCAGTGTGCCCAGGTGGCCAAGAAGGCCAATGCCATCCTGGCCTGCATTAGAAATAGTGTAGCCACTCTGGAACGTGTCCAGAGAAGGGCAACGAAGCTGGTGAGGGGTCTGGAGCACAAGTCTTATGAGAAGCGGCTGAGGAAGCTGGGATTGTTCAGTCTGGAGAAGAGGAGGCTCAGGGGAGACCTCATCACACTCTACCCCTTCCTGAAGGGAGGTTGGGATGGCCGGGGGGGGGGGAGTCAGCCTCTTCTCCCAGACAACAAATAGGACCTGAGGAAATGGCCACAAGTTGTGTCAGGGGAGATTTAGATTAGATATAAGGAAAAACTTTTTCTCTGCAAGAGTGGTCACGCACTGGAATGGCCTGCCCAGGGAGGTGGTGGAGTCACTGTCCCTGGCGGTGTTCAAGAGGCATCTGAAAGACCTACTAAACTATATCTCGTAGCACCTTAGCGAGTAGTAATGGTGATAGGAAGACAGTTGGACTAGATGATCTTGTAGGTCCTTTCCAAACTTGTGATTCTATGAATATGTGAAATATTTTTACTAACCCTTGAGCACAAGTGAAAGAGGCATAAGCAGGTGGGACTTATAATATAGATTACTATTATCTGTGCCCCTACTGAGGAGCAGAATCTTGTGACAAACTATAATGAGATAGCTGCATGTCTGTATCAGAGAAATTTATTTCCTTGTTAGCCACTAAATTGATCAGAGGTGATGCCAATTTTCTACTTTTTGTCATTTGTCACTTTGCCATTAAAAATTGCTTGTCTTGTTTTCAAATGATAGTGCAAATGTAGCCAAAACTTGGGAACCTGTCATGGTTTTGTGATTTTCGGTTATTGGTATTCCACATCATAACATCATGTAGTGGATGTACCTAGTTCTCAGAAGAGAAGGACTACTACAGTCCCCACGCTACTTTGCTCCTCTGTTACCATTTTCCAGCTGGAGGGAAAAGATAAAAGCTCACAGTATAAAAACTTGCAGATCACGAGACCTCGTCCCTTTTTCCGCCGTCTCTCGTCTTGGCAGCACCTCGCTCTCCAGCCGTCTTATCGTTGGTAGTAGAGTAAGGCCTACCTTGATTTCGGGACATTCTCTCTCTCTGTATTGGATTTATCAGCTTAAATTGTAATTATATTGCATTATAGTGTGTTGTTTTGCATTCCGATATTTTATTTAGTAAATTAGTGTTTCTCCTCAGATTGTTGCCGCTATTCTTTGCTCTCAGGGCCATCTCCTCACCCTTTTCCCCTTTTCCCTTTTCCTGGGGCCCGTGGATCCCCCGTCCCCTTCGTCACGGAACTGGGCCAAACGCCCGTAAACCGTTGACAGAACCCTACAGATAAAATGTTAAAACCAATTTAGTAAAATTCTGTAAGTTCAACTTTGAATCTCTGTTCTAATAAGTAAGTGTGATTTTTCTGAGGTGTTTAACAAGTTTGGTGGTGGTAGATAGTGAGAAACCAGCGTAGCAAACTGTGAACCTAGTGATTTTCATGTGTTCTATTACCATAACCTGTATGAGCAAATGGCAGTTTTACGTTGTCTCCTTTCTATTCTGGACAATCGTTACACTCTGGTGTTTGTTTGTTTTGAAAATGAGTTTGGCAGCTGTTTGGTACTGTGAGCACTAAGAATTATGATTGCTATATTTTATCCCAGATTCCCAAACTGGATGAAGAAAGGTATGTAAGTATGTGAAAGAAGCTAGATGTAGGAGGAAAAGCTATGTTGAAACATGGCTGAATATTTTGAGGATGGGGGGAGAAGACATTGTAAAATTAATACTTACAATACCTAGATAAAATTATGCACTGCTAGTCAGTTTTGTGACATGTTGATGCGCCATGTTTTCACTCTTGTGGCAAGTCAACTAAATTAAAAATAAAAAAACAAGTATTGGACTTTTTTTTCTCTGAATAAAAATCTTATCCTGTTCAAGCTTTAAAACTGGTGAACGTTAAGGGGAAAATGATTTTAATAGTCTTCTAAATTTAGGAGTTTGTTAGATTTCAATGTGATACAGATTAAGTTTTCTTAAAAAAGATGGATTGTTGTGTGAGCAAGATATGATGTACATAGGGTTTGGGGGTATGGTAATAAAGATGACAATAAGCTGGCATGTTGCATTTGCATTTTGACTGGCTAATGCTTCATCTCTGGAAATTTACATGTGCTTATAGTTGCATTGCTTTGTTGACTGTTGCCCAGTAATAAAATGGAGAATGCACAATTTAACAAGAAATCTGTCAGAACAATTCTAGAAATGTTACATTTTCCTTCTTTTTTTCTTGTTATGACTAGTTCTAATCAATTGACTGTAAATTTCTTACTTTCTCTAAAGTACTGCAGTTGTGACGCTTTTAAAAACATGAATGAGAAAGGTGACAAAGTAATTAAGGAGATAGAAATAGACTTTTAAATATTAGAAAAGAATAATGGTGGGGTGGGATGAGGGCCAGGATGGTACTCTCCAAATAATGGTATAAACCAATAAAAATAGTGATACACAGTATGAAATGAATATAAAAATGAAGATAAATTAATCTTCCAATTTTCAAGAGGTAGGTAGCTATCCAAGAGCTCTGTTCACCTTATTAGGGAAAGTAATTTCATATATGAAATATTACATAAAGTTTGAAAGAAGATTTTCAGTATTTGAAGGGGCATTATAGGGTAAACTTTTCATTGTGATGAGCTAAAATGCCAAATAGGTTGTAGGTAGAGGAGGCTAGCTTGGAAATCAGAACAATGAAAAGCAGACAGAGCCTACACCCAGATGAAGTTCAGTTTACAGTCTCTTTATTGCTGGAGATACAGAAAACAGGAAGGGAGTCAGGGAAGCATTTAAATGGGCTTATAGTATCACATAGGATCTCAGAGATTGGAAGGGACCTCGAAAGATCATCCAGTCCAATCCTCCTGCCAGAACAGGAACACCTCGATTAGGTCACACAGGAATGCATCCAGGTGACTTGCAGCAGTGTTCTGGGGTAGGGAAAGCTATTGTGCGTCTAATCTAATTTTTTGCATGTGAGTGAATAGCGATATCCTCAACTAGAGTTGGCTGAGGAAAGTGGGACCCTAAAGGCAAACAAACCAAATCCTCATTTTGTTTTGCTTGTATTTTTTTAATGTTTTTAAACAAATTGAATCTTCTTGTCTTGATGACTGAATAACCAAGCAAACTAGTAACCCAGGATGCGTGCTCTTGATCAGTCTGCTTTCAGATTTTTTATTTTTACTGAATAGCTACTTAGCTATAATGACTAAAAAAGTTTGGAGTTATGTCCTTTTTAAATGCAGCACCCTTTTTCATGAGGGGAAAAAAATTGCAGTTTGCTATGCACAAGCTATATTCTCAGTTTTATGCTCCTCCATAACTGATTATTTGCAGTTCACCTGAATGTTGTAGTAAGATTTTGAACTCCGGGAGAAGTAAGAATGTGAATGAATCAGTGCACGTGTTTAATTCCTTGTCTGTGCCTTCCTTCTGTTTTGAAATGTAGATTGTTTGAGAGCTGTTTATCACAAAGCTTCATAGTACTTACTTCCTATCCATTTCTGCTTTGGGAGCTAGGGGGAACAGAAGAAGAGCTACTTAGAGATAATTCCTACTTACCTCCAAAACAGATGAGGAGAAATGGGAACCTAATGTGGTTTTAGGAAGGTAGAGGTCAGAATTGGTTATCAAGATTATCTCTGCATGAGTAGAATTAAACATTTGCTTGGACATAAATAGTGGTTCTGGCAGGAAACCTATGGAGGTGGGGAAAAAAGGAATAACACAATCATCTCTTGTATGTTAGGGAAAGCTTTTTTTTGGTGTGGAGAGGATTGATGAGGTACAGAACTATGTTTTACCTTTGATCGCAGTTCTGTGAAAGTTAACTTTAAGGATGTTAGACGTTCTTTTTCTCTTCCAAACTGAGTAGTCTCAACCTGTTGATGAAAACAAAGATTGGTTCATCTGTACAAATAGTGTGACTTCCACAGCAGCAACAGCAGAAACTGTGTAGGAAGACTGTGAACAGTTAAACTAGATGATCTTTGAGGTCCTTTTCAACCCAGGCCATTCTATGATTACCTTCAGAGAATTGTCAATAATGACACCGAGAACATTTTTCCAAGTTGTATCTACTCAGTCTGAGTACAACATCATATCAGGATGACTTAAGTTGTTTTTCTTCCATTCTTCTGTTATAAATCTTCTGATGCTAATGCACTTGAAGAAAACTGTTAACAGTGAAGTTCATCTGTCGCTTTTTTTTAAAAGTTTTCAGGAATTCTTCAGAAGTTCCTGCCTTTTGCATAGCATGGAACCACCTGAAATGGTAGTTGACAGTAGACTAAAGTTTACATTTTCATAGTAGTAATTCTTTTTAGGAAGCTCACAGTGAAATGCCTGTTGTGTTTCTGGCTTTAGCTTTTCAGAACCTCATTATAAATCCATTGGGATAAAGTTTCATGAATTGAAGCAAGAAAAAAACAAAATCTTTCTCAAGCATAACAATTCAGATTTTTTTTTAAGTCAGTTTGTCACCACTTCCAGAAAAGTATTCTTTGTGTAACATGAGTGACGAAAGAAAGCAGCACTCATAAAGTTGGGTAAAACTTTCTCTTAGACCATTTTGAAATGAAATACTTGAAAAATAATTTTATGTATCATCACTTTCGTGCTTGCCTCTGTTAGTCTTAAGAATTCAGTATCTTAATCAAATCCATTGAAATATATCTGGAAAACAGTTTGTTTTCCCAGTGCAAATGTGTTTTCTGACTTATATAAAATAGGAATTTGGACTTCAATTACATGTAGGAACACCCAAAGCCACCAGAGGGCAAAAGAAAGTGCAAATGGAGAAGGCTGTTATCTGAGTTTTTGCACATGCGGGCGTGCACATGTGCAAACATGTCTCTCTATTGTTTTTGTTTCTGCAAACAAGATAGGTCCTCTGTGCAGCAATTATGGAGATTATATATATTATATACATACCGTGCTGTTGTAGATTCGGGGCCTACACACATACAGAACTGCTGCTTAATTTTTATTTTAGAAAGGAAAATAAAACTTGTATTTAAAATCCATTAATTTCAAACATTGAATCTGCTTTGAGTGTAACATATCACACTTTTCACACCATAAACCTGTGTGTTAAACTGGAAATAATGCTCCTGGTGATGCTCTCAACTGCTTAGTACTGAAGAGAGCAGATGACATGGACCTCTCTGGTTTCACTGCCCTTTTCTGTGATGGAAATGCTCTGTGTAGGTGAATCTTTGAACAGCACTGTGAAAAAGTTGGAAGCACAATGCAGAGGTGGGCTGGGATCTTAGTGAACTTGAATTAATCTCTCAAAATATTGCCTGCTGCTCTCCATAGCACTACTGAAGAACTGTACAGAAGAAAGCTTTTTGTAATTTGAGGGAAGAAATGGATCTTCTTGGTTTTTTGTTGTTGTTGTTCTCCGTGTTCTTATTAGGTTGTACCTGCTATTTTTCTAGGAATTCTAGTTATATGACACTTGTAGCGTTCCCATCTAAGTACATCCTATGAGGTTTTAAGTGAAATGGTTGACTATCTGATGCACATGATGGAAACCCAGTATGGAAATGTTAGAGTATTACAGGATGGTCATGATATTGAAAAGAATGTTTCTAAAATACAGAAAGTGGATAAACTGCTGCTGAACTAGAACTTGTACTGAGAGACAATCTGAGTTATCCTTTGGCACTAGAAGATTTTATTGTATTCCTGTTCTTTTTTTTATTTTAAAAGCAGACCGAAAAAACCTGTTTTCTGGATCTGATCTCCAAGTATTTTTTAGCTCAGTTTTCAAAAATTGAACTGATCCAGTGTAGTAAATGGAAAAAAAGGCATGTTCTTTCTGCATATTTAGTCAGCACATTGCTGTAGTAAGTAACATTTGGTGTATAACACGTATTGTGTTGTAGTACACTTAAGCACTCTTGTTCCACTATCTAGACAGTAAGTGAAATCTAGAAGCTAGCTCTTCCTTCAGTGTGTATTAGACTTCAGAGTTATTAATGAATTATGCAAGTGAAACCAAGTATTCTGTGCAAGTTCCATCAGTTAAACCTTAAGAGATTTTGTGACTTCATTTTTTTTTTTTTGCATTTCATTCTGTGGTCCTTTTTCTGCAATAAAAATGTAGCTTGCTTTTTCTGAAGAGATTTGCTTGCGCGGTGGACTCTTAAAAGAACACAAGTTTTTTTTTCCTTCTCCTGCTGACCTAATAAACATCAGAACTCATGTCCTAACCGTCTCATTACTCTTTACTCAATAGCTGTATTTTCTAATACATAAAGTAACAAATCTAGATTTGGATTTAACCACCTGATAATATTAAATTATACTGATACGTAAGTTTCAGTTTATATTTTAAAATGAAAATTGTTTCTATTTCCATAGTCTTCTGTTCCCTACTGCACTTGCATGAAAACTAGTTAAAATACTTAAAATACTTAGAAGGTGGCTGCAATTCTGTTTTTGCCTAGTTTTTAGGTTGTATCTTGCAACCTTAAGCATTTCTGTCTAACTGACATGAAAGTGAAGAACCATTGCAGATGTTTCTGCTACTGAAGTAGCAGACAGCTACAGGGAATAAGAGAACTTGAAGTTAATATCTATCTGCCTTGTCTGGCATTGTGAAGACTCTTTTGGAGCTCAGCATAGTTTTATGATGTCCACTGAGCCTGTGCATGGCCATCAAACAGCGCTTTCCCACAGTTTAAGAATCGCAGGGTGATTTGAGTTGTCAAGGATGCCAGTGGGTCTCTAGTTCTTCATCTTACATGAAGCAGAGTTTGCAGTGAGATCAGACCAGCTTTTTAAGGTTCTTACATGATTGGTTCTGGAAAATCATCAATAATGGAATTTGCACAAGCTCTCCGAGCAACTGCTACTCCACCGCTTGACTGTCTTAATGGTGGGGGGTAAAAATTGTTGGCTTGTATCCAGTCAGGACCTCGCTTGTTTCAGCTTGCTCCTTGTTGCACCTGGACTCCCTGATTTTAGAGTAGTCCTTGTTTTCTCTTTCCGAGTTCTTAGACAGAAGTCTTAAAGACTTTTTTAAAAAGCTAATGTCCATTGTCAATAGAAGATCTTCTGTCTTCATTTAGTGGATCAGTCTTCTGCCTCTTGAGATTGTGTGTTTTACATCAGTTTTACTAGGCTTGTTTCCTCAGACTTGCCCTCTGTTTCTTGTCCTGATTACTGAGAGTGTCTTCATCTTTCTGTCCATCAGCATCACAAAGTGAGATTTATGGTTCTTTTGTGTGCCTGGGTCTATACTAATGCCTTGCAGCATAATTCCATACAGATCGTAAAGTGTATGTCTGCCTATTGCAGTCCTATACATCTTTTTTTCTTTAATCTTAAGCAGTTCAGTCTTTTTATAACCATGTTTGTTCGAAGAAATATTGTAGAGATGGTTTTCCTAGTCTCTGACTTTGACAAAGTCAACCTGCTTCTCATCCATTTACTTGATTAAACTTTTATAACTGTTTAGCCCTCTCCTACTACTTATTCATAATGTCTAATCAATGTTGCCAATTACTTTGTATTCTTAAAGGAAAAGAGAACTTCCCCCCACCATGTTAGTACTGTGTGTGATAGGTTCACCTCAAAGGTATTTCGTTCTTCAAATTCCTTCTGTCTAACTCCCTGCTTTGCTGCTATACCTGCCAAAATATGAACTTAAGCAAACTGTTGCGCTTAAATTGCCATCTGTTATTACGACAAAAAAGTTGCCATTTTTTCCTTTGTTATACAGCTGTACATTAGCTGCTGTCTGGCTCGTACATGAGGTGGTTCATGCAAAGCATAGCACAAGAGTACTCAAAGGCTGGCATTATCAGCTAGAGAAAATTTCCTTTCCATTGGAACATTTCAGAGGATGAATTTTAAAGCTATTCAGACAACATTTGAATATTGCATATGAACATGAGAAAAAGCTTCTTTACTTTGAGGTTTACAGAGCACTGGAGCAAGCTGCCCACGGAGGTTGTAGAAACTACTTTCTTTGGAGATACTCAAAACCTGCTTGGGCACTTTCATGGGCAACCTGTTCTAAGCAACTTGCTTTAGCAGGAGTGTTGGGTTTGATCTTCAGAGGTCCCTTCCAATCTCTACGGGTCTGTGATGCTTCTGTGAAACCTTCATATCTCTGAGCACGTTTTTGTGGTTATGTCATTGTGAGGCCCAACAGAACACCTCCCCCATGTTGTCCCAGTGATCATCATCAATGTTAGATACTGTCTTCCTGAATTGCTTGTATCCTGCTCTGTTTTCCTACTAGTGGGCACTGAGGTGGTTGAAGTTCCACATGAGCACTAGGACCTATGAATAGGAAGCTCCTTGTCATCTGAAGATTGTCTTTTCTGTGTGAAAGAAGATGGCGCCCACCACAATGTTGCTACTTTGGATTGCTCTCTATTCCTAAGCTACAAACTGTCAGCTGGCTCTGATCTATCCATTTACAGAGTTCCATTCTATCTCCTGTTCTTTATAAAGGATGATTTTCCATTTAAGCCTTCCTAATCTGTATTTCCTGAAGAGCCTCAGTTTGTCCATGAGTTTGAGATCCCAGTGAGATTGTAGATACGCGATAAACATAAGGTGTATTTGGTTAGTAATAGCAAAAACAATGTCTTGTTGAAACACAATGACCTACTAGCTTCTCAATAACAATTATGTGGTTATATTTTGAATTGTATTCAGTTTATTATATTTTTTTCATCCATTGACTTGTTTTGCTTGGTGTGGGAGCAAATCTGGAAGTTACCTGCCCAAATCAGCCAGGTAATATGAACACTTAATTATGACTTTGAGGTCTGTCATTTCAATCACAAGCCATTGCTGGAAGAAAGTTTGTGTATGTTGATAGAGTGGCTACACTTTGGGATCTCTATTGAGATTCAGTATAAAGTGGAAACTGCAAGTCTTATGTAAGGTGTAGTAAATCTATCTTCTCAAATCAAGATATTGGTTAGAACTCAATCCTGCAAATTTGAGACAGCCACATAAACAACTGATTTTGGATGTAGTGACATCTCACCTATTTGAATTAGATTTCCATGAACTTTATTTGTCTTTGGAGCTCACGTGCAGTAAAATAGTAGGCTAAAGCCTACTTAAATAGAGCATTGAATGTGCAACTGTCTGGTGATGGCGTGATTCAGTGGAGGGGATAAGTGGTTCTCAGTTGCCATTAAATTGTTAAGGAGTGCAGTGTTTTAATACCTCACGAAACATCGAGTGGGAACGTTAATGTGTTGCTATCATCTAGCCCTGCTTAACTGACAGCTGCTGTGGCTTTGGTGGTGATGCAAGTGAGTGCCTCTGAGACTGCAGCTTTCTCTTTGGTACTTCTGCATACAAAAGGACAGTGTTGATAATAGTGTTATGCTTCACTAGCCTTAGTGATGATGGAAGCCAGTGTGTCTGGTTCATTGGCTTTTATTGGTGTGTTGTGCAGATCTCTTCAGCCCAGGGTGAACTCTAGCAGTGCATTCTGTATGGCCAGCTGATACCTTGCTTCTTGTATGTCTCCTGATGCTGCAGTTATGGTGTGCTGATGGTAACAGTACCAGGAAGATATCTCAAACAAACAAAAGCAAGTAGTTAGAGCTAGTTTCTTCATTCTTTTTTGCTTCCTAGAGAGGGATATTTGATGGATCAAATATACCATAAGTCACGGTTGTGACTTATGAGATCTGGTCCTCTGAAGTTTCAGAAAGCAAGCATGCCTGTTACTGCTGCCAAGCAGTTTTTACAGTGCTGTAGCCAAATTTTGCTTGAAGAGCAGAGTTTGGCTTATCAGTATAGTGAGGGTTACAGTTCTTCTCTTGGGCTGTCCTCCGATGGCAGAATTCCAAAGGTGCGGTCAGTAAATTTTGAGCTCCTGCAGACAGATATATAAACATCTGCAGAGCACATCCCAGAGAAAAAGGTATGTGCTGAAATATTGTCTCAAATCACCTCTGGACAGCATGAGAAACATCAGACTATAAAAGAGTTAAGTTTATGCCTTCTCCAGTTTTTCAGCCTGCTGACTGCATGCTTTCTGCAGGTTCTGTCTCACATCCCATATTACATGATTGGTTTACCTGTTTCTTTGCATCATACCCATTCCTTTGCACACTTTTAGATTATCTGTGTTCTCTCCAGGATGCAAGGGTTTTAAAATTTCCTTGAACATTTGTGAATACGATGCAAATATGGGAGCCTGGTGTCTAGCACCCAAGTCATATCTATGTTGTGCTGTTGTGCAGTAGGTGTGAATTTATGGTCACCTGTGGTCTGCGTGCTAACAGTAAAGCTTTATTTGTGCAGCACTTGCCACTTGTTGAAGTCATGAGACACCAGGATGGAATGGAAGATGTCCTCTGTCTGAACATATGTCTGGGCTGGACCTGAGTGGAGCGTGTTTCTATTAATTATTTCTGTTTTCAGCTCCTCTTGGAAACATGCTTCTATTAGGATACAGAGTGAGCTGCTATATCTCTGCTTTGTTTCTGTGTATACATTTACAAAATAAGAAGCTGTATGTTGGTAGCTTAAAAATGCATTTCAATGATGAAAAGAAAAATTAAGCTGCCTACAGTGTTTTATTCTTATCTTTATATCAGCCCACGTATTTCTGAAAAATGTAAAATGAAAGGCTACGCAGGCTTAGAGCGCTGCAGCTGAAATTCTTAACCCAGAAACAGAATGGTGTTTTTTTTCCTCCTCTTCTTTTGCCTGTAAAAGACAAGCTGATTAAAGAGAATATGTTTTATCTTTTTATGAATCAGCTGAAAAGGTTATTCTTTAGAAAGGTTATTCTTTAGAAAGAAGTGTACTTAAATCATGTTGGATTTTGATTTTTTCATTTTATTAGGAGAAGGATGTTTACATTCATTAATAAGGAAGAGTGATAACTCTGTTTGTCAGTGGTGAGAAGGAGGCTCCTGCACACTCACTGCTTGTTCCTGTCATACTGAGAGCACTAATGGGCACCAGCTGGGCTGCAGCTATAGCAGCTTCACCACTTCAGCCTTGCACAGCAAGAGCTGCTGTGGCGGAGCTGCAGAAGGGCCTCCTGTGCGGATTTAGGAAGTATACACTTGAGTTGTTGTTCCCTGGGCAACAGAATAACTGCAGCCAGCTGGCTCTGCACCACCTGAGATGATCAAAGAGCAAACCCTGTCAGGCGCTGATACTTCAGCTTCTCCAGCTTCAGCAGGAATGTCTGCAGGCAGTGATGTAGGGAGCGTTGTCATTTGGATTTCAAGGTTAAACACAGGGGAATGTAGCAGAATGACAGGAGAAATAAAATGTAAACATTGTTCCTGCAGGTGCTACCATCTCATGCATATAGTTATCGATTCTAAAAAATCAATTTAAAAATACTTCATTACTAATGTACATATAAAATGCTTCAGAATGATTTTAAGAGTGAGCAGGAGACTAGCAATAACTGTCTTTGTTTTCCTTCTTCCAAAAGAATGCATTAATCGGGATGATTTATCACAGACGTTAGGTAAGAAAGATGGTAATGAATGATTGAACATAAAGATTGTAGTGCTTGGTAAAATGATATAATTAGGGAGGGCTGTGCAGAACTGGACTTATTCTGCTTTAGGTGACTGCTGCAAGCCTGTGGCAAGTGCAGACTGTGGTTGTTACACATGTCAGAGCATACTTCAGTGACATGGGGGTGGTTATTCTGCAAGTGGTGCCTGATGAATGAAAGGTGGATGATTGAACAGCTGTGTGTTGTAATGTTGGCTGTTGTGTTCCTGTATAATTGAGATCAAAATCCACTTACGGGATGGGCCGTGGGTGATGATGCTTCCTGAATGTCCATTTGACTGTATCCTTACACTTTAGCCTTTATATTATACCATTGCCTGTAAGCATCACTTTGCTTGAGAGTTCTAGGGAGCTTTCAAATTTTAAAATCCTGTTTTAAACACTGTTATCAAATGGTAAAGATTGAAATTGTGTTTTATCAATCTTCTTGAAATATGTTTCTTCTTTATATTTCCTAATATCTCCATTGCCTATGAAAGGCATTAACTTCAGTTCTGGAAAGGTAACTGCAGTGGGTGAACTGGAGGCAGGCAGAACATGGACAAGTGATAGTATAGGTTCACTTTTATTGAGCTCAGGGTATCTTCAGTCCACATCTGATCGAGTAAGGCAAAAACAGCACTAGTGGATCTCTGCATGTGCTCAAACCTCTTTTCTGCTGGAACTGCTGAGTATTGATTAGCATCCATACTTCTAGTGAGGATTTATCTTTTTTTTGTACATCCACGTGTTCTTTTTGTTCTTCTGCTTTGTCTTTGTTTTAGTAATATTTGACTAATGAGAGTGTTTCCATAGACATAGTAGTTTCAGGTGGATTTTTATTTTTTTCTTGTTAAACCTTAGACCATTAAACCTTTAAGTGGAATTTTTTTGTCCTTATCAAAAATCTATGTGGGGAGGGAGAGTTTGAGTGAAGGAATCAAATTTGAGAAAACAGTAACATTGGATTGCAGTATCACTTACATCTCCAACATCTCCCATTGTCTACATTTCCCTGTACTCTATGCTGGTGAGACCTCACCTTGAGTACTGGATCCAGATGTGGAGTCCTCAGTACAGGAGAGACACAGACCTGCTGGAGTTCATCCAGAGGGCGGCCACAAAAATGGTTGGAGGGATGGAGCACCTCCTCTGTGAGGACAGGCTGAGAAGGCTGGGGCTGTTCATCCTGGAGAAGACTCTGGAGTGACCTGAGCACAGCCTTTTGGTATCTAAAGAGGGGCTGTATGAAAGAAAGAAACAAACTCTTTAGGAGGGTCTGTTGTGATAGGAAAAGGAGAAATGGGAGATTTAGGTTAGATAAAAGGAAAAATTTTGTACTATAAGCTCTGGAGCAGGTTCCCCAGAGATGGGGTGCATGCTCCGTCCTTAGAGACATTCAGAGTCAGGCTGGATAGGGCTCTGAGCAACCTGCTCTAGCTGTAGGTGTCCCAGTTCATTGCAGGGGAGTTGGACTAGATGGCCATTAAAGGTCCCTTCCAACTCAAATGATTCTATGAACAGGGATGGCTTTTTGTACTCAGTAATACAAAAACAAATAGAGGTCTAATTGAGACTGCTTACTGTTTACAGTGATTACAGAGATTGCATCTCTTGCTTCTGCATTTAATCTTATTTACTGTGTCAGTCATCTAGATATCAATTGAATTCTTAGTGATTTGACTGAGATTACAAATTGTCTTTTCTAAAGTTGTTATTTATTAAAGGGAATAAATTATATTTTTGAAGAAGTCTCTATAAACAGACTTTTATGATTGCACCTGATGTTCAGTTGGATTTTTGTGGTTTTCCTGGCTACGGAATTTCCTGAATAAATCTTTGGAAATATTTGGAATGACTTTTAGATTTCTAGGTTCTTTCAAAATCTGGAGACCTGACAGAGCTCACTTCTTTGATTATGGTAGTCTCTGGATATTGATAAATCAAAGCCAAGGGTGGTTTGAAGTGCTTAGACAATTCCTTCTGCCTTAAAGATCTGAATATACGTAGAAGTTGAAATTATCTGCAAGGATGGGAATGATTTTTAGTGTCATAAGCAAATGGAACACATCTGGAATCAGTAGTCTGTGTTCTTACATTCACATTTTTCTTTTTTCTTCTGGTCTTGAGATGACTGTGTTGTTGTTAAGGAATGTCAGATGGCTACTGTGTTCCAGCCAGAAATGGTTCAGTGAAATAATCTGTTGCACGTGACATAATTCTATAAAGGAGTAACAAGTACTTGTAGTTGAGATTATAGGTGTGCTTCTTTTTGTACCGTCATTAGTAGCTTCCTGATAACTTTACCTGTCAGATTTTTTTTTTTGACGGGCTTATTTCTCTCTGAGTGATTAAGCTGGAACAACTCTCTGAGGGGAGCAGTGTTTGGAGGTAGATAAAGAGGGTGTTTCACCTCCCTACTTCTCTTTCTCAGCATTGAAACTGCTGGTAGTGGAAAGCTGAAAATTGTCATGGAAGTAGCCCTCGTTGTGAAGTTCTTTTGAGTGCTGTAGTGAAAATTGGTATTGATTTGACCAAGTTGTGACCTTTTGCAAATTGCACAGTCTGTATGCAGAGGGTTTTCTCACTTGCTTAATTTGCAAAGTAGGCATCTGAAGCAGGCTGTGAGCACTGTGGCTCTCTCAGGCTTTGGGCAAACTTGCTGAAGTTTATTTCCTGCAGTTTGTTCCTGTACCCTCTGAGCTGCCAGAACAGCTATGTGTGCAGTTTCTTTCTAACTCAGTACTGTCAGAATGTGGGATTATTTGCTTATTCCTGACTTCTTGCCTGCTTGCTTTTTAAGCTTGGATCATTTCAAGAGAACTGGGTAGAAGGAACTGTGTGTAGTCACTCTGGCAGATCTGTGAGCATGGCGTCCTCAGCCCAGGAGGTCATGTTAATGAATGTGAGGAAACAACGCTTAGCAGGGAGTTGTTGCTGTTGGTGAAGTGTGTCTGACTCCAGCCATAACTACTGATAGGTATACCGAAGGTGCACAGTGAGTTCGACAAGGGACTTTTCTTGAATGACGAGGAACAAAAGTGACAGCAATATAACAATTCATTGTCTTACTCTTGGATCACTGTTTTGAACAGTTCTTTGGAGGACTGCCTTCTGCAAAACTTTTATTTATGCTTTATGAAGGTGTAACTTAATGGTTACTTAATGCTTAGTTAAACTCACTAACGCTTTGCTTAATACACTAGCTTATCAATTCTTTTCTGGATTGATGCTGTGTAATAAAAATTCTGGTTTAAACATGAGGTAACATTGGAAAAGTACTTTCCAACTATATAATATCTTTAAGGTGTACAGGTCTGACTTATATAGTTATTCTGTGTTTTGGTTGTTTTTATTTCTTTGACAGAGTAACTGGCACATTGTCACTTAAATGCTCCATTCATTCATATGGGTCTCTTACTAGTTTTAGGGAAATAATATGAGAGGAGTTACAGGAAAGAACAATGTTTTTACCAATGTATGTTTGCGGTAGGGTGAAGTAACCTAGGGGAAAATCTGGGGGTTCTGATGTTAATTTTTTCTCTATGGACATGACGAAGAATTGATGATTACCCTCACTAAGTCTTTCTTGATATTAATTAAAAATATATATGTATTTTATTTCTGTTTCTCTAAATTGCACAGAAGGAGCTAATAATCATTGTGAGAAAGAATAAATGACTGCTATGCTGTTGAGATCTGTAGAAAGTCTAACAGGTAAAATTGTATTTAAAAGCTGTATGCTAATATACAGTTCTTAAGGAATTTTTAATGATAAAAATTGAATTATGGAAGAAAATTTCCGTAAGTACTACAAAGTCATGACCATTAATAAATCTAGCACGGTTAAACTGTATTTCAAAAATAGAATATTCTCTTGCATTTTGGAAGGGCAGATGGCATCTGATGCATGTCATAGCATCAGAGCAGCTTTCCAGAAAGCACAGTATTTCCTGGACCACAAGGAATGGCATAGGTGGATCTGCAAGATATGGAAACCTGATAACTTTTTCTACTACTCAAGGAAATGTCTTCTGCCTAGAATATTGAAGTACAATGTAAGTGTGTGTAATTTGAAAACAAATATGAAATTTTATATAATTACTCCATACATAAAAGAAATTCAGGCAGACCATTTCATTGGTGGATTTTAACAAATTTTCAAAGCATCAAAGTGTTAAAAGAGCCCAGGTTATATCAAGTTTCAGGGAGACTTCACTGTATTTTCTTCAGCTTCGATCAGTCTTCAAAAAGCTGCTTGTTTAGTTGTTTTGAGATTTCTGACATGGGAATCTGATTGTGCATGACACTCTACACTTTTATTATTATTAATACTGTTTTTTATACTTGCTTGTAGGAACACAACACCACAATGCCAAAATGTTTGTTTTGGAAAGTTAAAATGATGTTTCAAGGCTACCTCAAACTCATCGTGCTATGCTGAGAGGAAAGATGGTTTATGAAATGTGTAGTTCATTTTTCATTATTGGTTTTGTGGTTTTTTGGATCATGGTGATAGCAGAAAAGCTAAAGCTTTATATGTATGATACAGACCTTTCAGTAATTTTAATCCACCAGAAACTTCTTTGCTGTGTTCTTTAACGTTCTGTCATATATTGACTATCTAGGCAAAGCATTCGATAGATCTTATTTTCTCAAACTACTTTGCACATTCAGTTCAGGTTATTTATTATTTGTATAGAGTAGAATGCATGCTGTGCATTGACTTGCCCTTTGCTAAGAGAGGTAGCCATCTGCTGTTGCTTCCTCATCTTTCAGTGGCGCATTGATTTAAAGTGAAGGATTTACCTCAAATGGTTTGGAAATAGCTGTTTAGCATGCACTATAATTATTAAATGCTCAATTGTGTGCTAATAAATAAGGTATTATCCCTTATTTATCTTTAGATAATGGTAAGGCCTCTTGATACCATATTCAATTTGTGTACAACTTACAATTTCAGTAAAACAGTTATAAAATGATATTTCATATGTAGTGCTTTTCATCAAATACCCAGTGCTCATGTATTCTGAATTCTGTGCCTTAAAGTTCTTCTCTTACCCTTGTTTATTTCTATCAGGAATTGACATTGTTTTCCATCTTATTGTCTGTTGTTAGAGTGGCTATTTTGTGTATCTAATATCCAGATTGGTCACTTGTGTAGTGGAGACATTTCTCTTGAATGACATTAAACCTGAGAAAGCCTTTCTCTGATTTACCATCCTTGAAATTTACCGTCCTCTTGAAAACACTCTCATTACAGTTGTTCCTATTTTCTTCAAAGTTGGTCACATCTGCTCTAAATCAGCACTTGAAGGTAGAACAGTAAGAGAGGGGCATGTGATATCACTTCATAACACAAAACATTTCACTAATTACTCCTCATCTTTGGGACTTTGTATTGAACACATCTTCCACTAGGCAGTAACACCCAAAGCTTTCACTCCTGAGTATAACTGTAGCTGGTTTCTTTGTTCGTGCTGCAGTAGACACATTCTTCTGCTTTGAACCCTGGACCAGAGGCTGTAACGATATGGACATGTGCAGTGCTGCTCTGGTCTCCCCTCGTTCTTCACTACTGCAAATTCTGATTTTTTGGCGTGATGGGCAATATCGTATGTGCGTAGACCATATGGTATTTGTTCGTTTTGATTACAGTTGGCGTCTTTCTCATATATTGTGATAATTTGCTATGTGTATGAGTTCTGTTTAACTTTTGGAAGCTGCTTTTGTTCACCAAAGTTAGAGGAACGTACTTGGGTGGAGTACTGAAGTTTTGTAGTAAACTGTCAGTCATAGAAAAGGGTACAGCATCATGCTATAAGTTAAACTGAAGATAGCCCTTGATAGGAAAACAGTATAACTGCCTCGCAATTGTTAGTGTTAAGGGCTCAAGTAACATAAATTGTGGGTCTTTTTCATTAACATCGTCGTGGCAAAATGAAGCTTGGGAAACTTGCCTTAAAAAGATGTTTTTATGAGCACTGACTTTTACCTTTCAAACAGGGAGAGCTGGGTTGAATGCATGCTAATTATGAGTTTTGCAGTAACTTGACTGCTAGCTTGAGGTCTGACTGTACCCATATTCTGTGTTCTTTGCATTCAAATTGTAATCTTTTTAAATTTTTTAAACAGCAGATGTGCATTGCTTATAGATTTGTGTAAATGTCAATGCACTGTATACAAAATATGTCTCCCATACGATGATCTGTTGACATTATTCTCTGTTGCTTAGCTTCAGACAGTAAAGTCATGACATGTGCTGCTGTTTGGAGGATGCCGAAGGAATTGGAATCAGGCAGTCATGAATCCCCAGATGATTCATCAAGCAACACTCAAACCCTGGAGCTACTCTGTCACCTTGACAACACAGCCCATGGCAATATGGCCTGGTAGGATTCTGCATATTTTATAGTCCTAGAAAAAGCCTACAGGAAAGACCTGTGCTGTTAGTTTTGTGCAGATTTATACTGTGGAAGCTATGCTATACATTTTAAAACTATTGTCTTTAAAGAAAAAAAGTACAAATTGGATTTCTGTCTGAGATATTTCATAGATAAACATTTATTATAGTCTTGCAAACACATATGGAGTAACAGCCTGAACTGTCTTAACGTGCTTCTTCCCACCTGCCCTCATCTAAAACCTTTGTGCAACAAAGGTATAATATTTAGCACTTCATTGTTTTTTGTGGAATATAAATTTAATGTTATGCCAGGTGAGTAAATACTGTAAAACGAAGACTAGTTTGGCATAACTGTAAGTAATTTACCAGGGATAAAAATTCATTATATTATTTGGCGCTTGTTTAACTACTGTTTTCTGTGATCTAAGAAAAGACAAGGAGAGCTGCAGTATTGGAGAGGGAATTACAGAGGTTTGTTTCCCTTTCTGTTCTCCGAAATATCCATTGGATATTAGCAAGTCCTTTGCTGTGTGTAGGTAGTGTAGTGTTCCACCTGATTCCTAACAAACACAGGGCAAAGAGCTGTTAACAAACTAACACACTTGGTTCATATTTCACCACCTGCAGTATTGTTTTACGTGCCTGTGGGACTACAGGGCCATCTTTCACTGGCAGAAAGAGCTGAAATTATCAGAATATGATCTTAGGAATTCCTGTTCACCTGTCTGATAGAATGGAGTAGAAGATGACTGTGCAAGTCGCACACTCTCTTTAACAATTTTAAGAGAATTTTAAGTGGGCTGGAATAACATAGCAGATTCTTGTAATTTAAATGCAGCACTTCTGAACTGAAATCAGGCAAGGATAAAGCAGCATCAATGTTGAGACTGTTGTGTCTTAATTGAGTGGAAGGGGCTTCTTCTGTCTGAATTCAGACACTTGATGTGTGAGGTATATCCATCATAATCTTATGATATTTACATATATCCTTGTAGCAGTAATTTTAAACTGTATCAAAAGGGGAAGATAGTTAAAATCAGTCTTACTCAGTTCCTTTTCAACCTCGAGTTATGTGAAATTTTTGTTAATTAGCCGGTAAGAAAAAAAATGCAGAATTTAGAAATGATAGCTAAATCGGTTGGGTTTTAATCATGGTGTCCATTTTACTTTGAGTTTTAAGACTTTATTTGTAGGTTGGAACTGGAATTTCAACTTAAAAAAAGGTAAACAGAGATAATATTTTTTAGGTTCTTCTTTAGAATAGATAGGTCACGGTGTATTCAAATATATGTTGTTGTTAGGGCTACTTTATTCTGAAATCTAGGTTTAGCTAATGTTAATTTTTTTTTCATGGAAGCAACTTTAATGCCTTGCTGCTCATTTTAATATGAATACTTTTCTTTCTAACTCTTTGATGTGATTAAGCAATTCCATTCTTACTGTTGGAAACTAATTATCAGTTTTTTTCAGTATAGTTGGAAACACTGTGGGGGTGGTTTTTTTTAATCTTCACATTTTGCCCCTTAAAATGTTTTGTCTTTTGAATTTTCTAAAATCTAGTCCTCTCTTTCTGATGCTGAGATACTGTTTCATCAGAGGAGAAGGATGCAGGGGGGAGAGGGGGGAGTGGCAAATCACTCTTTATATCAGGATTTGGATTTCTTTAAGACTAGAAATCTGCTGTAGTTGGAAGTAAGTTCGTAAACAATTTTGTCTCCTGTCCTGTGATTGTTTTTGTTCAGGACTAATGCTTACAAATACCTACTACCCATTATCTATGTAGGTTTTCTTCAAGGCATGTCTCCATTACATTCATTCAGTATTCTGTTTTTGATTCTCATTTTAACAATGAAGTCTGAATATAATCTCTGTAGATCTGTCTTTCTGTCTTATTTCTATGTCACTTTAATATTGCAAAGTTTCTGTGTATATAGTTAAAATTTAATTTAATGTATGTATCTCCACTCTTTAAAACAGTAGATACATGTGTGACTGAGTGCTAGTCTCATTCGGTTACATACCTACATGCATCTTAGCTGGTACTCTAGTGTCAGATCATCATATGGACAACATAGATACAGTTGTAAAGGGAAAACGAACAGAGATTGCAGAAATAAGAAAAGTGGAAGCGTAATCATGGGAGGCCTGAAAGAGGAGGAATGAAAAATTCAGTTCTTAAGTACCAAACAACCGTCAGTTGCTATAGAAATTTGGAAAGGGGTGAATACGTTAGGGAAAATATATGATTTCCAAATATATGTAACGTATTATACATAGGAAATATAGGGAAAGCCAATAACATCATTAAGGTGCTCTACATACTGAAGTTGAGTTTTTTCTTTGTGTCCCACTCAGTAAATCCTAAATGTAGACTTGCAAATATTAAGTCTAAAAGATAGAAGAAATTTTCTTCTGTGAAGTCTCTGTTTCAAGAACTTGGAGCTGTCTATCACTGAAACAAACTAGATTTTTGAATTCACAGAACAGAAAACTACAAGTGAGCTTTCCCACAATTTTTTTTTAAGTCTCCAAGTATTGACAAGTACCATCTTTTCTTTAAATGTGTGATTGCACAGTACAGAGCAGCCTCATTAAAGCTGGTTTATTGTAAAAGTACAAATTTGCTATAGCAGTCCTTTCAGCTTGAGTGGGAGTTTACTTAAGACACCGCATGCAGAATGTGTTAGAGCTCCAATTTTGTCATTCCATTGATGAGCGCCATCACCTGATGCAAGTTAAGCATATTTGTATTTGATGCCCTGAAGACAAATAAGTATGATCAGGAAGAGAGATTCAGAAGTGTTTTACTTATTTTCTTTTGGAGGAGAAAAAAAACAGCCAAGTAAGAGAATCAGAAATATGTACAAAGAAAATTAAAATTGGTGGTTTTAGTAACTTTAACTCTTTCAGGCTATATTCAGGTAACACTTGCATTTGCGGTCCTGTTGTTGCTAACATTAATTCTTCTGTAGTGTACAACTTTATTATTATAGATCAGCATCTGTATATTAAAATTCTACCTTATTTATGTCATTACAAAAAAATGTCCAAAATGATTCAGTGATCTGCATCTGATAAATTGAAACTTGAAAGTAATGCTTCTTTTAGGAAGGTTACTTGTTTTTTTTTTGAAGTATTTTAACTGTTGCTCAACAGCAAAGCTGTGTGATAAATGTAGTCATGATTTCCTCTGAAGTAGAAACTTTATTTAAATATACTTAATATGTCACTGTACCAGAAATATAACTGTGAGGAAAGACATCTCTCTGATATTTGTGTAGAGGTTTAATGAGTACCAGGAGTGCCAATTGCATGGTATAGGGCATTAAATACTGTTTTTCAGGCTTTTTTTTTGAAGTAGTTGCCTAGCTGATATTAATTGTTTGTGTTGTATGTCTTTCATTTCTTAACATAATGCAAAAACAAATGCAAGCTACCAGGAGCTGCGTATCAGTACAGCTGATGATTACAGGCAGATTCAAAGAGTTGTCAGCCTGTTAGAATAGCTGTTCCACACCTGTTTCATTCCACATGCTTATTATGTTCTCTATCACCCACCATTGGTGTTATGGCCATGAAGTATGTAGATTTCTTTTTAAAAAAAGAAATATTCTGTGTGCTAAGAGATTTCACTAAAAACATAGCGTATAGCTGCTTTTCTACACTGTTCTCTCCATTGTATTCTGTTCCTTTCTAAAATGGTAAAACTTTAGCTTTGTTCTATTACTTTTTTGTTTCTTCCTTTAATTCGTTACAGGATTTTGCTCTCTTGAGTCTTTAATTATCTTTTATTGTAAATAAATCCATAAAATATTCCTGAATTGAAATGTTCCATCTTTTTTTTTCTCACATTCATTGTCTCATTCTCCACCTTCTTCTAAAACATGACCAGTAGCAGTAGAGGAATTAATAACTCTCAAGTCTTTTTCACTCCTTTGATTTTTTTTTTTGTTAATTTTCAGTTGTTAGTACTGTGCAAGTTTAAAATGTTAAGCTATTTATGTAGTAACACATACTAAGGAATAATTGTGATTCATTACCTGGCTACTGAAATGATGAAATGTTGTGTTTCCAAGTTATAAAGTTAGTTTTGGATCAGGGTTTGGCTCTAGTCTGGTAGAGCACAGGAAATCATAATGAAAACGAGATAGTGAAGTAAACACTGGGGGAAGTACAGTAAGTTCACAAAGTACAGCGCGTAGAGCTTGTGAGATGTATTCAGTTAATTTTTTTACTGCTTGTGATTAATTCAGTAGATTTCATATGATGTAAATGAAATTTAGCTTAGTTGAAGTCTTTGCAGTTTGTTTACTGTAGATTTGTAAGTGGCCCATGAGAACCTAATGAGGTTTAACATGTTAACTTGTTAAACCTAATGAGGTTTAACAAGGCCAAGTGCAGGGTGCTGCACTTGGGTCGGGGCAATCCCAGGTATTTATACAACCTGGGGGAAGAGGTACTTGAAAGCAGCCCTGCGGAAAGGGACTTGGGGGTCCTGGTGGACGAGAGGCTGGACATGAGCCAGCGGTGTGCACTGGCAGCCCGGAGGGCCAACTATGTTCTGGGCTGCATTAAAAGAGGAGTGGTCAGCAGGGAGAGGGAGGTGGTGGTCCCCCTCTACTCGGCTCTCGTGAGGCCCCATCTGGAGTACTGTGTCCAGGCCTGGGGGCCCCAGCACAAGAAGGACGTGGAGCTGTTGGAACGAGTGCAGAGGAGGGCGATCAAGATGATCAGAGGGCTGGAGCACCTCTCCTATGAGGAAAGGTTGAGGGAACTGGGCTTGTTTAGCTTGGAGAAGAGAAGGCTCCGGGGAGACCTCACTGTGGTCTTCCAATACTTGAAGGGAGCGTATAAACAGGAGGGGGATCGATTGTTTGTGAGGGTGGATAGTGATAGGACAAGGGGGAATGGTTTTAAGCTGAGACAGGGGAGATTTAGGTTAGGTTTTAGGAGGAAGTTTTTCACACAGAGGGTGGTGACGCACTGGAACAGGTTGCCCAGGGAGGCTGTGGATGCCCCGTCCCTGGAGGCATTCAAGGCCAGGCTGGACGTGGCTCTGGGCAGCCTGGTCTAGTGCTTGGCGACCCTGCACTTGGCAGGGGGGTTGAGACTCGATGATCTTTGAGGTCCTTTTCAACCCAAGCCATTCTATGATTCTATGATATGGAAAGTAGTATAGAAATATTGTTGTTCTAAAACTGAGTTTGTGTAGTACTATTTTGCTTTTCCTTCTTAACTTTGAAAATAGCTTTTCCATTTCAGTTTTCACTATGCTGTCATTTTCCCTAGTTTAACTGCTGAATTAGTTGAGACGTTACGCAACTGAAAGAAAGATGACACTTTTTATAAAGTATTTATTTAACTATTCTCAGCACTAAATAAAATCTCTTAGGTTAAATCTCCCAAGTTACTGCAGTGTGAAGAACTGTAAGCTCTTCAGTAAGAGCTCTTACCACACTCCACAACAACTGTCCTTCTGTAGAACTTGTGTATTTTTTTGCTGTAAAATGAATGCAGTAGAGCATGGCTATCTAATGTCTTCAGTCTGAAAACTGTTAGTTACAGCTTCCTTTCTGCTGAGAGCAGTCTTGCTACTGAATGTTTCGTAAGTTTTCACTGGGTAGGCTGGTTGTGTTTTATTTCTACCGCTATATGCAGGACATTAGTAACCTGGTCAAGCTACTGATTGGAGATGTTGATTCATATCTATAATTGTTTATGACTTGAAATGTTACCAGTGACAGCTTTGGTCAGTTTAGTTCATATGTACAGTCTCTATAATCAGTTTACTCAATTTTTCATTGCTCTTTTAGGCTTTATTAACATTAAAATGTACTAATTTGTAATATAATGCACAGATAGTCCAGATGGAAGCTTGCGATTGTTCATCAGCTATAGCGGTGTTCAATTGTTGATCATCACCTCCAATCACAAATAGTTCAGTAGAAATTTAATACTATTTTTCTACAGAATAGGTAAAACCAGATGGTTCCTATGTCTTGATTTCATGCAACAGATTCACTACCATGCTTCCTGTTAGATTGTGAACTCCTGGGATTCAGACTGTCTTTATTATAAATATCAGTGCTGAAGGTGTGACTCTGAGGAGAGCCCAGTCAATTCTTTTTCTTGCTGTAAATTTGTCTAATTGCACAGCTGCAGTAAATGAACAATGCAGTGAGATAAATACTGACACTGAGGCCAACCCTTTATTATTTTGCATTCTGCTTTTCCTTTTTAAAAAGCCTTCTGGGGTCACCAACATAATGGTTTGATGACCTAAGGGAAAAAAATTAAGAACAGTCTAGAGTATGTACTTTTCCTGTGTCATCAGAATACACTTGCATTCATTTGTGCAACAGTTATGTTTTTCCAAACGTAAAAATAATTTTTGGAACCAGAGTGAAGTACAAGGTAGGTGCCTTTTGGGGTCTAGTCCAAATGAACCTTTAACTTTTTTGTTCTTCTTAGCAGTGTCTTAACCAGAAAAGGTGCCTAAATTCATCCATCTTAACTTTCAGGTTTTTTTTTTTAGGAAGCAGTGTTCTTTTGTTTTACTGTGTTTTGAGCACTTGAGCACCAGCATGTACCTTGCTGGATGAGAATCTTGAGACAGAGCATAACTTGCATGCACTAAACGTGTGCTGCTAACAGCATGGATGTCAGTAGAACCAAAAACTAGCCACAACTATTTTAATTAAAAAATGTGGCCACTCTGTAGAGCACTTGAGCAAGGCGTAATAATGGTGGAACCCAAGCTGTACTCTGATCTCCTTATTCTTAGAAAAATATCCTAGTCATCATTTAACCACCTTTAAATTTGAATTATTGTACTGTGAAAAAGGAAGGATATTTGGATGCATAATACATTAATTTTTCTGATAGGCTACATTGAGGCTGCAGGTTGTTCTGCTGAATAATCAAATGTTTGGGTATATATTCTGCTTTGCAGTGCATGAGAATTTTCAATTGAACAATATTTTTCTACTTACAAAAACAAATAACTGTCACTTCTGTAACTACGTTTAAGCAACAGTTAAAGCTTTCTTTGTCCAAGATATTACGGCTGACTATTTCACATAGATAAAAGTGTCTCACGTTGCTTTAGTCTTCTTTAGACTATAGTGGATAACTTTGAGTTGTTCATTTGTAAAAGCGCGTTGTTTTAATAAAAGATGGTGTTACTATCTTTTTAGCATAAAATGACTGTATTGTTTGTTTTATGTGTACATTTGAGTGAATATTTTAAATTCTCTTTTTCTTCATTAGGAAAACATTCTCTACGGGATTTAATTTTAATTTTTAAATTTATTTAAACCCCAAACTACTAGCTAAAGGCAAATCTGAAGCATAAGGAGTCAGATGATAACAAAGCAAGGTAAAAGAAAAGAAATATTATTCCTTGTCTGCTGCTTATAGGATTTCTAAAGAGCAGTGGTGAAGTTAGTTTCTGACCGGCAGCTATGATTTTTGACAAGTATTTTGTCCATTTCCAAAAACTGTAAGCATCAGCAACTGTTGCCGCACTCAGGAAAATGGTATTGCTTGGTTTATCTATTTTCCTTTTTAAAGATTATTACCACTTCTGCTGTGTCAAAAAATAAAAATAATCTAAAATGGATATATTGTTCTGAAAGCAAGCTGGTTTTTTCACTCACAGTATTTTTTTTCCCCTTCTTGTTACTTCATGTGTTTAAATTTCAGTCTTAATGCACAGTGCAGCTGAACATGTTACAAAGAGTTATTTGAATAATTACTTAAATTATACAATACGAATGATCACTTCAACCGCACCCTTAAGACAATGAACTTTCATAACTGATAAATGAAATAGGAGCAGAATGGGCATCTCACAAGGACAGAGTGTTTGTGCAGAGACCTTTCCATTCTGAGGAATGTCAGCTGGATTATAATTGGCTCTAATTAGCACACTATTCAGCTATAAAAATTCTTTACCTTGAAGCTCAGTGACACTCAGAGATGTGAAATTTCTTCCCACCTTTGAAAACATCAAAGAAACTGCTTTCAGTATAGCTTATATAAGTGAAGACTGAGTGGTCAATGTAGGAATGCGGCAAATTTATCAACAGGCATCAAGAATATTGATCTCTGGCTGGAAGAACTCTTCAAGAGTTAATTGGTGAAATCTAATTTTATTGTGTATAATTGAAAGAATATCTACATATGACACCAAATGCCAGTATATTACTTCCCGCAATATACAAGAGAAATGAGGGAAAAAAAAAGGTAAAATTAAAAAAATAATTATTAGAATCTTGAAGATTTCTTAGCTATCCATTCGATAGTGATGATTCTGATGTCTTTTAAAACTGATAATCCCAAAACTATGTCCTTTCTTTGGGCAAGGGGAAAGCTCATTGCATGATCAGATGAAGATTGTAGTGTACTGATATTTTATCTTGTTAGGTGCTCATGAAGTGTTTTCATCTGTTTGAAGGAAGGAGAAATGTATGGAATTCTGAAATATACGTGGTTGTGACACTTGGTCTAATTATTGTGAGTAAAATGCTGGTTGAACTTGTAATTGAAACATTTCAATTACAACACTTGTTTTCACTTACTTGTGAATTTTTCCAAGTTGTAACATACAACTTTCAACAAGAAATGCTTCTAAAAAACAAGACTGACAATTTGGACATGAGCCAAATTGTGCTCCTGCAGCCTGGAAGGCCATTGGTATCCTGTGCTGCATCAAAAGAGGGGGGACCAACAGGGAGAGGGAGGCGATTGTTCTCCTCTACTGTGCCTTTGTGAGGCCCCAACTGGAGTACTATGTCCAAGCTTGGGGTCCTCAGCACAGGGGTATGTAGAGCTGTTGGAGCAGGTTCGAAAGAGGTCCCTGAGAATGATCAAAAGGCTGGAGCACCTCTCCTGTGAAGAAAGGCTGAGGGAGTTGGATGTATTTAGCTTGGAGAAGATAAGGCTTGAGGGAGACCTACCTCACTGTGGCCTTTCAGTACTTGAAGGCAGCTTACAAGCAGGAAGGGGACTGACTTTTTACATGATCTGATAGTGATAGGACAAGAAGAATGTCTTTAAACTAAAAGAGGGGAGATTTAGGTTAGATATTAGGAAGAAGTTTTTTATTCTGGTGGTGAGGCACCAGAACAGGCTGCCCAGAGAGTTTGTGGATGCCCCATCCCTGGAGGGATTCAAGACCAGGCTGCATGGGATCCTGGACAGCCTGATCTGGTGGGTGGTGACTCTGCCCATGGCAGGGGGATTGGAACTAGATGATCTTTAAGATCCCCTCCAACCTAAGACGTTCTATGAATAATAAAGGTAAAAACAGCCTAATTTAAAGCAAATAATAGAATTATTCCAGTTCCATGTACTTGTTAAAATACATCTAAAAGCATGATGGTAGCTTAATGTGCTAAATGGAGAGATTTTTGTTCTTATACAACGGAGCTCATAACAAATGATCTTGCATATGTAGTTAACTTCTGTGGACTGGCAACATAATAAGGATGCAGGTCATGGTTCCAGGCGATGCAGAAACTGGTCCTTTCTTTGATCTGCTCTTTTGCCTTAAGGAAAAGTTCAGTGTGTGAGGAGTCAGCAACACAGCCTCATTTAGTTCCAGCCTTTTCATCTGCGTGGCATTAATTTTTTTTCTTGGCATGGTTCTGTTTCCTTAGACTGGCATCCCTTTGTTGTTTCATTCATCTATCTGTAAATTCAAATACTTGTTTCGCTAAAAGTACTGAATTAGAAGTAATGAAACTGTTTGTGGAAGAAGCAAAGAGGATTTTGAGTGGAAAATCATAGCTGAGCATGACTGAGGTTGTGTATCACTTCTTTCTGTTACTTGTTCTTTGCTATTTCCTTTGTTAATGTGTTGTATTTTAAGCTTGGATGGAGTCCCATGGGTTAGATCTGGGGTCAGCCAGGTCTTACGAAGGTAGAAGTGATATAAATTTGGTGATAATATGGGAACATTCATAGCGTACAGTGTCAAGCTAGGAATGTAGCCAGTGGCTGCCTGATGTTGGGCTTGCTTGCACAAGACTGCACCTACTTGTGCAACCCTGTTCCATCTTTTTCATTCCAAAGATTGACCTGATTCATGCAAACTTAGGCAAGAAAATTTATGTCTAGTGACATCTCTTGTAGTTTATTAAGAGGTTTTTTTCATGTATGCACTGAAGATGAGAACAGCATGGCAAACACTGTTCAACCAAAGCCTTAAGTTATTTGGAGATTGGGGGAAGTTTCTCCATGATATTCTCTATTGTTATCAGTTGCGATCTCTAGCTGCATTGTGGAGATAGGAGGCCGCTCAACTTTGTTTTAGAAGAATTGAGTATAGGATGGTTATTCTCATCAAAGGACAAGAATTATCCTTTTAACCTTTCTGTTATCTCCAGCAAAATGTTAGAGTTTTTGTATATACAATTAGCTGTGGTTCCTGTACTCACTGGCAGAGCGTGCTTCTTCTCATAGCTAGAAATAGAGATGAGGACTGATAATTTCTTCTGTTCCTTCGTGTGGCATGAAGATGGAGAATCACAGGTAAAAAGTGTGTTAGAACTGTGATGACAGCAATGAAGTGCAAGAGGTTTGCATCAGAGCTCTAAGGTTTAGGATCTTTGGTGCGCTTTGTGGTTTCAAGCTAAATTTCTTGTAATAAGTGCATGTCAAACCCTTTTTTTTTCTCTGTATGTATGCAAAATGCAAATGTGCTACAATGACAAAATTGTTTTTCATGATTCAGGGTATAGGATGGATAGCAAATGAAGTATGGATTTCAAAAAACTCTTACAGTTAGGCTAGCATCTAAGCAAGCTGGATGACATTCCTTTTCCAGACAACTTTTGACAAGATGTCAGAGGGCACTCAAAAGAAAAAGAGAAGGATGCACATGCTACAGCTGACAAAAAGATTCCATAATCACACTTTGTTTTATATCATGCAGTTTAAGTAAATGACACTGCAGTCTTGTTCATCTGTGATGTGTAAAGGTTGCAGATTTTTTAGTTAAAATATGGGCTAGCTTCAGCTGAAGGAAACTGTAGTCAAAATCAGGTGTTGAAATGGATTAGGTCCACAAAATTAAAATGTCTTTCCAGTTCAGATTCTAATTGGTTCTAATGCTTGATTTATTTTTTTTAATTTTACAGCGTTATGTGGGAACCAATGGGAGATGGTAGAAAGATCATTTCTCTGGCTGATAACAACATATTATTGTGGGATTTGCAGGAAAGTTCAGCCAAAGCTGTGGTAAGAATTTTTTTTAAGAAATGACAATATACTTGAATGTAGTATAAACGGTATTCACCAGCCCCAAATTTGCTCATCTTTTAACTACTGCTTCCCTAATGAGTCTTCAAAAGTACATTGTCTTAGCAGGTGTTGGAGGAAATGAATGCGGTATCAATTGACTTGATAGTTTTTAAGAGGTAACTGAATGGTTTTCTGTTGCTAATGGTTAATTATTGCCTTTTTACTAGAGTTGCCCTTTCCTACTGATTCTAAAGTAAAGCAATGTTGATCTGATAAACATGTATCAGGGAATACTGATGATCAGTAAATTCAAAGATTTTCTAATTCACATGATAATAGATTAATCAATGTTGGTTAATATCTCACAGTCCTGTATCTTATATTTAATTTAAAACCCTTGGACAGAGATGTCACTTAAATTCCACCGCTTACTTTGCACTGCTTTGAATTCTCAGTATTAAACAATAAGGTCTATTCAGATTGATTCACTCATTTCTTAAAAATGAGTGAATGAGTTAATGAGTTTTATCTGATATTCAGGTATATAAGTAATAGTGTTGGTATGGATTTGTCTCATTTAATAGCTCTTGTTCTGTAAGAGTGAGCAGTTGGTTTGTTGCATCCATGCTGTTTGTGATCTTTTCTAGACAATTTCTATGCCTACCTAGAGGTTAATGATTTTTATTTTAAAACATGCTATCCTTTTCTCTTTCCAGATCAGTCCTTATGAGATCAAAATCGAAGGAGAAAATAAAGTGTCTTGGTCCTTACTAATGTTTCAATAAAATACTGTAACTGATCATTTCATTTGAGTACACTGAAACCAGTTCTTCAAGACAGGGACAGGCTTTTTCTTTTTTTAGGTTCATTTCTTTTGTAAAAACCCTTCATTCACTGAGGATAAAAATAAGGAGTTCTGTTCTGATCGTATGGCATTGCTTAACTATTCTTTTTTTGAGAGCCTGTTCTTTTTGATTTCAAGTCATTGTTCTTCTGTAATTCTAATATTTTATCATACTTGCCTTTTACAACCATTAGTGAGTGTATCACTGCCTTTACTCACTAATCCACTTAACCCCTTAAGATCTTTGTTAAATCCAACTATATACTAATAACCATTTTACATTCTTCTAGATTGTTTTGTCCAGATTTTTTCCAAAGTCTGTGTATTTTCCTTGAAAGAGCTACTTCTGTTGCCTGAAAATAGACAGTGGTCTTACTCACTTCCTCTTTACTTACTGTAAATCTCTTTTCTGTTTCTAAAATATTGCGATTAAGCTGGATATTGTCTTCTCATAGGCAGAACAAATCATGTGAAACTGGTGGTGCCTAAGATATTTCTTTGTCATGTTTTCCTTTACTTCCATAGTAACATAGTCAACTTTTCTGCCTTTAAAGAAGTGGGGTGGCTTATATCCAAGCTCGTTTAGGATTTTACAGAAGGATTCTTGCAGGCTTCCATCTGTTACACAAGGATCCTTTATGTATGAAGATTTCCCTCTCTTATCTCTTTGCTCTACGTGTTTTCTGTTGCCTGAACGTAAAAAAAAAAAAATATATATATATATATAATATTCTGTTAATACCTGGGTAGGGATCTAACAAGATCCAGTGCTTTAATCTGCTTGTGTGGAATCCCTCTTAATGAAACACTTCTAAATATGAACACCATGTGCAAGATGACCAAATATGTCTGCTGTCTGCTCAGGCACCTTTAATTTGTATAAGTTTTAATCAGATCAAATCACAGTTATTTTGCTTTTCTACCCCCCCCCCTTCAGATATTAAACAATCAGCTTCAGTTTGTTACTAGAAATGCACCTATCTCTGTACCTATGTCTGTATCTTGGATTGTCCCCATGTTCACATGAAATTGGAGGGAGGATGATTTGTTTTACAGCTTCATAGACAAAGTTGATTATTTTATACCTTTTATTAACTCTATGGAGTGTACAGCTGTCCATGGCATGTAAGCCTTGTTTTGGAACTGAAACCTTTAATTCTTGCAGATTGTAGATTTGTGATCTACTGCCTTCTATTATTTTAATAGGCATGTATGTGATGACATGAGTACATGGGCCTTGATATTTTTTTTTATGCTGCTATACAGTTATTCAAGAGCTTTTGACACTAATTCTTTTCCTGCAGATAAAAATGTGGCATCTTGACATGGAAAAACACACATTTCATGAGTCTTCTATAGCTGATTATGAAACTGAAAGTATATACTTATTTGCTCGTTTAAGACAGCTATAAATAACTGCAGTATGTCCATATTGTCTGTACGAAGCTTCAACACATCCAGATCTGAAACTGTTTAGGTTATCAAGAAGCATAGTACTTCTAATACTTCTGAATACATTACAATGTGTAAGCCTTTGTAAAAATTACTCTAAGACACAAAATCAGTTCTATATTCCTAATTTTCTCCACTTGTATACTAGGATTTCGAAACTCTATTATGCCTGAAACGTTAGGCTGTTGTGCAGTACTTTGTCCTTAGTGGAATTAATTTCACTTTAACTTTACTTTTAGAAACATTACTAATTTCTTTTTTTGTGTTAGCTCTCTAGTTCTGCAGCCTTAGAAGGGAAAGGACAATTAAGGTTTACTTCAGGAAGATGGAGTCCACACCACAATTGTACACAGATTGCAACAGCCAATGATACCACTGTTCGAGGATGGGATACACGAAGCATGAGGTAAAGAACAATTGCAGTCAAAAAAAGTTCTCCTCAGGAGATAGATTTTTTTTTTTTTTTTTCATTGCTCCTAACTTTAAAAAAAAAAAAATTAGAAATGTGGCAAAGCTATAAATTGTTAATTGAATGTTTGGGATTGCATAGCTGGTGTATTCACAGTTTAGTAAAGGGTTTTTTTTCCCTCAGCTCTAATTCTAACTTGTGTATTGCATTTTACTCAACTGTGTACTAGTCCCAGGATCATTGGTTCAATACACAGGCATTACCTGAATGAAGATGTTCTGTAAATCAACCTGAAAATCAGGATGCAACATCAGTCCTGAGTATGCTATGAATTGTCTTCATAGCATACTATGTAAAGCTAACTTTAATCTCTGAAGGTAGTTCACAGGGCAATTTCACTCTTTGTTTTTCTGATTTTAATAATATACTATACTACATTGAAGACTGTAGCATACCAGTCACACGAAGCTACTGAATTTATCAAAATCATGTCAGTATCAATTAAGGCTTTGGATCTACCTGATAAGGTGTTTTCTTCCCTATTTGGTTGTGATTTTGATAAGTAAAGGAGTAATGTTGTGCGCATCTGTTGTCAAGACAACTAAAGCCCCTGCAAGGCTTTTTTTAAGATACACTTTATCCCTTAGCACATAGTAATTTATCACTTAACTGAGAAGACTGATGTCTTCTAATAACTTCTGTTGTCTTAAAGGTGGATGACTTTAAATTTAGTTCTATGGTTCCTGCCAGCTCAGGGGTATCACAATAAATCCTTATGTTTGCCAACTTTGTATGTTTCTGCCTTACAAATTTGTTTAATTTAATAAACAGAAAAAACCATAAAAAACATAAAAAAAACATAAAAATACAAATATAATCATTAAAAGTCTCTTTTTGTATGCCTGTTCTTGTATTTGAAAGTTCTGTTCTTTGTCCTGTAAAAGAATGTATAAAGATATAACTTGATACATGCATGTGTGTTGTCATTTATGAAGACTTCTTAAAAGGAAGCATACATGAGAGGTAAGGTCTAAGGAGAAAGGTGAGTTTGTTTGTAACATATAGCATGCAGAACTCAGATTAAACCCTGTATTTCTGATTAGATAGCATTAAATGTTGTGAAGTCTGCTTCATGTTCTGTCTTGTTTGAGAATAACTTCTCAATCTTGTATTAAATGAATTCTCTGAGTAACTTGTAAGAAAGATAGTCCAGATATTAACAAGATATGCAAGGAAAAAAGGTAGTTTGGTTAACAAAAGCAAGCCCCAGAATTCTAGTTGCTTTAAGTAAAGCTCGTATTTGACTGTCCTTGAATTAATTTAAGAGAATTAGAGTATGCCAAAGAACTGTTTGCAATGTACTTTAAAAAATACATGCAAGATTGTCTTATCTTCGACCACATAGTAATATGACTAGAATTACGTGAATATTTGATGGGGACTAGCTTGGCTAGAAGTTGGAGTTCAAAGTCAAAGATATATAAGCCATGGCAGTATAAGACAGAAAAAAATCAAGGTCAGAAAACTGCTATACCAGCAAAGAGAGGAAAGGTGCTTCTAAAACATCTTGAATAGCTACTTCTGTGAGAGTGCAGTTAATAGATGTAAGAGAGAGTAAATGGTATTGACTGTAGCAAAGAAAGAAAGGAAAAAACAAGAGGTTGGCAAAAAGACTGTTGGGCTAGACAAGAAAGCAGTTGATCATTAATAACCAGGCAAAAGCTCATGAAGCAGAGGAGAAAAACAACTAGGTTAGAGAGAATTGTATTAGGGAAATTCGGACTCTGTGAACAAATTCTAAAAGATGCGGAAGAATATGGGAAGAGAGCATGACTAGTTGGAGAAAATGTTTGTGTGGCCTGGTGTAATCCTACTAACCTGCGGTGTAAGTGGGAAATTGAATATGTGCTATTTTGCTGTATGTAAGATGATAGAGTGAAAAAGAATATTTGGATTTGAAGGGAAAGGGTTTGATCAAGTGGTCAGACTAATAGTTAATTAGCATAAAGGCTTTCATGGTAAGCACAACTGAATGTATGGTAGGCAGAAAATGGTGTTTCTTTTTAAACCTTCACCCACATTGTCATGAGCAGTGCAGTCAAGAACGAAGTGAAAAGTGTTAATAATGTAGGGAAAAGTGGTTTATATTTGAAATAAAAAAGTCTCATAAGGGTGTTTTAGGAAATGAAGAGGAAATGTAAAATTCAGACTTCAGAGTAGCTGGTAGAAAGGCATACCTGAGTGATATCGTTAATCTCTCAAAATTTGAGCAGAGTTGTGAAGCTGGTTATCTAGGTGATATCATTTATCTCAGGTGACTGCAATAGCTGTTAGGAAAAGGATTACTGGAGTTGTGATATACTTTGAGTTCATTCTTCTGGATCTTCTTGAGAGTGGGAAAGCTTTGCAGGGGGATCTGGATAGACTGGATTGATGGGCCAAGTCCAGTCGCATGACATTAAACAGGGCTAATGCCAAATGCTTCATTTGATTCATAACAGCTCCGTGCAGTGGTACAGACTCGTGGAAGAGTGACTGGAAAGCTGCCCAGCAGAAAAGGACCTGGAGATGCTGATTGACAGCTGGCTGAACATGAGCTAGTGATGTAGCCAGGTGGCCAAAGGCTACCAAGGCTGGCCTGCATCAGGAATCATGTGGCCAGCTGCATTAGGGAAGGGATTGCCCCTTGTATGCAGCACTGATGAGACCACACTTCAAATACTGTGTTCAGTTTTAGGCCTGTCACTACAGGAAGGATATTGAGTTGCTCAAGCATGTGCAGAAAAGAGCACCAAAGCTGGTGAAGGGACTAGAAAACAAGACCTGTGAGGAGTGGCTGAGGGGTTTGGAGTGGTTTAGTCTTGGAGAAGCGGAGTCTGAGGGGAGATCTCATTATTCTCTGCAACTACCTGTGAGGAGGCTGCAGTGGGAAAGGTGTTGATCTCTTTTCTCAGGGGGTAAGTGGTAAGATTTGAGAAAACCATCTCAGGTTTCAGCAAGGGAGGTTTAGATTGGATATTAGGAAGAACTTCTTCACAGAGAAAGTGGTCAAGCATTGGAGTGAGTTGCCAAGGGAAGAGGCGGAGTCCTCACCCCTAGAGGTAATTAAGAGGTGCATGGATCTGGCACTAGGGGAAATGGTTTAGTGATGGGACTTGATAGATCAGGTTGATGGTTGGACTTGATGATCTTGAAGGTCTTTTCCAACCAAGATGATTCTGTGATTCTGAGAACTAGACGTCATAAATATAGAAATGGTATAACAGCTTAGGGATGGAGAAACTATAACATGAACATATTGTGGCTTAGTCACAGGTATTTCATGGTTGCTAGAGACCTGTGCTAGAATCATCTGGATCTAATGTTTATTTTTAGCTCCAAAAGATCCCAGTACAAATCAGTAAAGAGGAAAACTTC